>NC_084831.1:107208876-107519534 GCF_033115175.1 Lepus europaeus
AAAGTTTGAGAACCGCTGCCCTTGAACCCAAGAAGGGCATGGAACACAGGCCACTATCCTTGAAATAGAGGTTCATCCAAGTGATGTGCCCAAAATAACCAGAGAGAACCACAAAGCACAAGTCCAAGTTTTGAGGTCCTTGACATGGATCCAATGTTTTGAGAGTTCAGAGAGGACAGATGACCATGAAGGAGTTAGAAGAGCCTTCACAGAGGAGGAGGAACCTGAACTTGGGTTTTAGATACGCTGAAAGCGGGCCGAGAGCAAGGGTACATAGAGAGAGAGAGGAAGTAGGGTGCTTAGCTGGTGAGGGTGTGGACTTGGAAGTCGCCCTCCCTCCCCAGGTTCCAATCACAGCCTCTGAACCCTCCTCCCAACGAACACCTGAGCAGCCTGTCCTTGCCTTTAGATCCTCCAGGCAATCTATGATGCCCCCAAACTGCTGGTGCCATGCATCCAGCTCCCCAAAGGAGCCCTGCGCACCCTCTCCTGACCACTGGGAGGATTGGCAGCCACAGCCGCATCACACATTGTCCTCCATCTCCATTCCCAACTCCGTCACATTACAGAAGCAGGGGTTCCCTGGAAGTTTAAGGATCTCTTTGGTCGTTGACTTTGAAATTTTGACATGGTAGTGTTTTAAAGAGGTAGCACCTGTTGTCTTAGCCAAACTGAGATAGAGGAGCCCAATTTTAGTACCGTACTGCATCTATTTTCCTAGCTCATAGCACACTGTCTCCTCTTCAGTGATTAATGACCAGTGGATTAGGAAGATAGATCGAGCTGTTTGTCTGATAGATCAGTTTGAATCTTCCATGGTCTAGAAATAAGAAAAAAAAACCAAAAAACAACCCTGAGTAACTTCAGGATCTTTTACTCAGAAAAAACTTAAGAGGGCTTATAGTTCTCTGCAACATAGATAAGTAAAAAATACTGTCATGTCAACAAAGGAAGGGAAGACAATTCATCTTGTTGCAAGGGAAGAACTGGGATGAGTTGATAGTGCAGGGACACAGATGTGGACTCAATACCAGCCTTTTGTAGGATCAGTGGCATTTCAGCCTGTTCTTGTAGCGAGTGGCCCATCACTAGGAGTGTGCAAGAGGAGATCTGGTCCTCTCTACTCACCAACCCATCCTGCCCTAGACTTCCCGCCACAGGAAATGACATCACTATCATTTGCCGATTGCTTGAGCTAAAAACTGTGAGTCATTCTTAATTCTTTCTTTTATTCCTTTCTTTTACTTTTTTCTTTCCCTTTATCTCCATATCCAATCCATCAACAAATCCTAGCATTTCTACTTCCTAAATAGTTTTTTTTAACACATTTGTCCACTTGTCTCCATCCATAAGGCTCTTACCCAGTGCAGGCCACCATCGTCTCTCATCTGGACTCCTTATTGGTGTGTCTTATTGGGAGCTGCACAATCTGTTCTCCAAGTGTGAAGTAGCTAGAGTGATCTTACACAAAGTCAAAACACATCTCATCACTGCCCTGCTTGGAACCCTCTTATGGCTTCTCCTTGACATTGGAATAAAGCTCCAACCCTCCAGCCTGGCCTGAGAAGCCTCAAATGTCCTGGCCACCGCTGCCTCTTTGAACTCAGTGGTCACAGTTCTCTTAGTTCACCCCACTCACGCCATATTCACCTACTTTGATTTCCCAAAGTCAGGTTCACGTCACACAAGATGCCTCCTGCCTGCGTTGCCCTGGAGCTCAGAATGATTGTCTGCTGTTCACTCAGGCCTGAACTGAGATGTCACTCTCCTAGAAAGGACCGCTCTGACCACCTGATTAAATGAAGAATTCCACCCTTCCCCCTCCACTATCACTTTCTACCTCATTACCATGTGTTGTGCCTACCTGCTAGCACCACCTGAAATGATTTCAGTCAGTCACCTGTGTATTGCTGTCTGTCTGAGTAGAATATGCACTTACCGCAAGCCAGGGCTTTGCTGCCTTTGTCCAGCACTATACAGTGTAGGTTCCTGGTCATTGCTTGTCAGATGAATGAGTGAGTGAATCGTTCTGGCCAAGGCTGTTAGAGAGAGAACTCCAGTCACAGGAGGAAGTGAGGCTAGATGTCCAAGGTCACTTCAAGGTCTGTATCTTGGGTGGAGAACCAGTGGGAATGAAGGACCCATCTGAGATGCGCGTGCAGGACAAACACTGATGAAACATTCACGGCGGATGAGAGCGGAGCATGGCCAAGCTCAGCGCCGCACAGCTGGGCGTAGGATGGACTCAAGAATGGCTACACTGGCATAATTGGAACTGAGAGGGGATTTTTCTTGAAAGGGAGAGAGAGAGAGAGACAGAGAGGGATATCTTCCATCCTTTGGTTTACTCCCTAGGTGCCCACAGTAGCTGGGGCTGTGCCAGGCTGAAGCTAGGAGCTGGGAATCCATGCTTGGTCTCCCATGTGGGTGGCAGGGACCCAAGTACTTGAGTCATCAGCTCTTGCTTTTCAGGATCTGTATTAGCAGGGAGTTGGGATTGGGAAGAGCTGGGCTCTAACCCAAGCACTCCAATGTAGGATATGGGTGTCCCCAGTGGCATCTTAACCACTGCCAAATGCCTGTGCCGCCCCTAAGAAGGGATTTTTGCAGGAAAAATATCAAGCTTGTTTTTGGGCATGCTTTGAGTTTGGAAGTAGGATACAGAGTCTGGGGAGAGAAGTTTGGGCTAAAAATCTGACTTGGGAATCATAAGCTGAGAGCTGATTGTAAGGCTGGGAGAGCATATTAATTTGGGAATAGTTGATGGCAAGAAAAGTAGACAAGCTCCTGAGGACTGGGCCAAATGAGGAGCAGGGGCTGGGTTTCAGTCTGCAGCCATGGTGAGGGACTGAGAAAAGGAAGAGGAGCTGTCTACAGAGTGTGGGAATCAGTGAGGAAATGAACCGGAGCTTTGTGTGCAAATTCACAAGTCTCAAGCAGAGGTGACATTATGGCAAGTATTTTTTTTTTTTTTTTGACAGGCAGAGTTAGACAGTGGGAGGGAGACAGAGAGAAAAGTCTTCCTTTTACCATTGGTTCACCCCCAATTGGCCGTTACGGCTGGTGCACCGCACTGATCCGAAGCCAGGAGCCGGGTGCTTCCTCCTGGTCTCCCATGCGGGTGCAGGGCCCAAGGACTTGGGCCATCCTCCACTGCCTTCCCGGGCCACAGCAGAGAGCTGGCCTGGAAGAGGGGCAACCGGGACAGAATCCAGTGCCCTAACTGGGACTAGAACCCGGTGTGCCGGCGCCACAGGCAGAGGATTAGCCTAGTGAGCCATGGCGCCGGCCCATTATGGCAAGTATTAAGGATAAGCACACATACATGCCATACACACATACGCACATACACACAGGAGAGAGAGAGGTGGTAAGACTACAGGATAGGACAGAAGTCATGGGTGACCTTTACAGGAAATTTCAATCCATACTGGAATTGAAAGCATATGGCAAGTGGTTGCGGAGATAATGGGTGGAAATATGGAAGAGCAGATGAAGAAAGTGCCACTCATTTAAAAATATATGGGGGGGGCATTTAGCCCAGTGCTGAAGACACCCACACCCCACATCAGCACCTGGGTTTGGTGCCTGGTTCCAGCTCCTGACTCCAGCTTCCCGCTAATGCACACTCCGAGAGGCAGCAATGATGGTTCAAGCCGTTGGATCCTTGTCTCCTATGTGGGAGACATGGATTGAGTACCAGGCTCCTAGCTTTGGGGCAGCCCAGCCCTGGCTTTTGCAGGCATTTGGGGGAATAAACCAGCAGATGGAATATCTCTCTGTGTGTGTTTCTCAAATAAGTTAATAAAAATTATAAATAAAAGATATATAGGAGAAGAAAAGATAGGCAATGGATCAAACAGCTGCCTCCCAGGACTCCATAGTTTAAAATTGGAGACGTGTGCCCTTTTCGGGACAGCAGGAAGAGGAACGGGGTCCAGAGTGGCAGAACCTTCAGGAAATGGTCGAGAATGGGGCCTGCCGCTTCCTGAGGCGGTTACTTTGAGACAGTAGAGCAGAGTCTCCCACCAGCCCGGTCAGCTCTGCGGCCAGCCTCCTTCTCTGTCCCTGTCCCAGGCACGCTCTCTCTCCCCTCCCTCCCAAAGGATGTCCCAAACCTTCTCTCCTCCGCTCGTTCTTAGCCCATGACCTGGCTTCTCGCTTGACAGAGGAAAAGGAAGGCCGAGGCTCCTGCTCCTCCCTGCTTCCACTCCCGCGACTTCCCCACAGGTCTCGAGGGCCGGGTTCGCCAGGCTGTCCAGGCTCTCCCCCTCCTGCCTATTACCTGCTCCTGGCACCAGCATCCACGCCTGTCCTGGCCTTCACGCCCAGCCCCTTGACAACAGATGAAATATGATTGAGTTAATGCATCCAACAACTAAAAATAAGCTTCACTATCTCAAAAAGATCACCTTTAAACATAGAAGTGAGACGGTATAATGTTCCTGCCTGAAACCCTCGCACAGCCTCCCTGTAGGCTGGATGGAGCCTCCCTGTCGTGACCTGGAAAGCCCTGCCTGCTCTGGCCCCTGGCCACTCTCCTGGCCCCCTCCCACGCAGTGACAGCCCTCCTGCTGTTCCCACCACCCGCCAAGCGGCTGCAGCCTCAGGGCCTCAGTGCTACCCGTTCCTGTGCTGGCTGTGCCAGCACCCACATCGTCCTTCCACTCAGGTCTCTGCTCAGCGTCCCCTCCCCAGATGGTGCAAGTGCAGGTCAGGTTCCTGGGCACAAGACACGGGCACAAAAGCTTTTCCTTTCCCATCTGTTGTGGTCTGTGTGTCCTGATGTTTCATTTGCCATTTAATGTCAGGCTCCCTTGGGCACAGGGACTCATGGGCTAAGTGCAGACCCTCAGAGATGCCCCCCACACCTGCAGGGTGTGTGCACCCCACCCTGAATCTCCCTGTGCCCAAGCCCAGACCCCGCCCCCAGGGTAGTAAGCTGAGCCTCCAAGCCCCAACAGGTGTTCTGTGGTCCCATCAACTTCCTTTACAAATCACAAACTCAATGCTTTTGTTTTAAGATCTATTTATTTATTTGAAAGGCAAAATTACAGAGAGGCAGAGGTAGAGAAAGAGAGAGGTCTTCCATGCCCTGGTTCACTCCCTAAATGGTCGCAACGGCTGGAATTGGGCTGATCCGAAGCCAAGAGCCAGGAGCTTCTTCTGGGTCTCCCACGTGGGTGCTGGGGACCAAGTCCTTGGGCCGTCTTTTACTGCTTTCTCAGGCCACAGCAGGGAGCTGGATTGGAAGTAGAGCAGACAGGATTCGAACGACTGCCCATATGGGATGCCGGCACTGCAGGTGGTGGCTTTACCCACTCCGCCACAGCACCGGCCCCAAACTCAGTGTTAAGAAGATGTCTGCAGAGCACTGAAGCGCAAGCCAGGGCTGCCTCTGAGAGTGGCGACTGGTGGGAGAGCAGCTGGCCACGCGAAGCTGGCCTTGAAGTAGTGAAGCATCTCTGCACTACTTTATTGATTTATTGATTTATTATTGTTCATTTGATAGGCAGCAAAACAGAGACACTGAGAGAGAGAGAGTACTCTCATCCACTGAGTCACTCCCCACATGGCTGCAACAGCCTGGGTTGGGCCAGGCTGAAGCTGGGAGCCAGTAATTCCATCCAGGACTCCCATGTGGGTGCAAGAACCCAATTACTTAGATCATCACCGCTGCCTTCCAGGATGTGCACTTGTAAGACGGAGACAGGAGCTGGAGCCCAGTACCAAATCCGGGCACCTGATGTGGGATGCATCTTACCAACCAGGCTAAACAACCACTCTCCCCACTAGCAGATCTTAGAATATTCTCAGTCCTATCTTTCTCTACTGTCTGAATCCACTTCATTTTCCTATGGCGCTTATAACTACCTAAAATCGTAACTGTTTATTATCCATATCTCCTTCTAGAAAGCAAGGTCTCTGAGGACAAGGACCTTGGCTGCCTCGCTTGCGGCTGTGTGCCATGCGTGTAGTGGCTGCTCAGCCAAAGGCTTGATGAGCGAATGCAGGAAAGGTTCAGAGAACCAAGGCACACACTTGGCCTACGTTCAGTCACACATTGCATCACTTCACGAAACTGTTCTGCTCTTTTCTTAACATTCGCCAGGACATATTTTGCTGCGCTTGAGCTAGAGAAGAATTTTCAGTTCTAAAATCTGAAATATGTCTAAGAGCTAAAATATGTTGCTTCTTGGCCAAGTCCTCATTTTCGTCTTTCAAAAGAAGAGATTATAAACCAAAGTCCTCATCCAAGAGAGGAAATAATATCAAGGATGATCATATTATTTTCAGTTTTGTGAGCATCCACAGCCCTTCAGCAGACAGGCTAAGAAGAGGAATTCTCTCCCCTGCTCTGGTTCCTGGCATTGCCTTGCTCATTTTTGTTCTCCCTAACTCTGGAGATAGGGGTTCAAGGTCAAGCTCAGGAGGATGCAATCTGCTGGAACCCTCCCCAAGTCCCACAGCACACTGCACCTACATGCTATGTGTATCTCTATCTGTAACTCTACCTCTTAAATAAGTTTTTTTTAAAGATTTATTCATTTATTTGAAAGCCAGAGTTACACACAGAGAGAAGGCGAGGCAGAGGCAGAGGCAGAGAGAGAGAGAGAGAGAGAGAGAGAGAGAGAGAGATCGTCCATCCACTGGTTCACTCTCCATTGGTCACAATAGCCAGAGCCATGCTGATCTGAAGCCAGGAGCCAGGAGCTACTTCCAGGTCTCCCACATGGGTGCTGGGGCCCAAGGACTTGGTCTGTCTTCTACTGCTTTCCCAGGCCATAGCAGAGAGCTGAATTGAAAGTGGAGCAGCTGGGACTCAAACCAGTGCCCATATGAGATGCCAGCACTGCAGGCAGTGGTTTACCCACTACGCCACGGTGCCGGCCCCAAATAAATTTTTTAGAAAAGTATTCATTCCCACTTCTGACTCCCAGCTCTATTGGAAGCTTTTGGAGAGTGCCCTCAGCTCCCTCCGCGCCCACACTGCACCCTTCTTCCTCGCTAATTCCCGGTTACCTTCCTACCCTCACCTTGAACGTCACTTCTCAGGGAAGTACTCGTCCAGTGCTCAGACCAGACTCTCCGCATTCACGGAAGCACCTGTCCATCTCCTGCAACGTCCACAAGTTACATAGTTGTAGGATTGTTTGTTTCATGACTGCCTCGCTTACCAGGTGTGAGGCCTACTTTGAGGGTCTTACCTAGATTCAAGAGTAACTAGAAACCTAATTGAAAGTGCCTGCGAGTTCCCGGATGAGCTCAGCCCAGGGGTGGGAAAGGCTGGCTCCGTGTGGGCAGCACCCTCGGCAGGCCGGAGTCTGGAGACACTGACTAGGGAGGGCGAACTGGGGTGCGGTCCCCGCCCACCCTGGACATCAGTTGCTGGTCTTTGGGCTCCAGGATTTACACCTATGTCTCCCTTGCTGGCACTCGGGCTTTCGGGCTTGATCTGAGAGCTGCGCCCTGAGCTTCCATGGATCTGAGGCCTGGGACTTGGACAGAGCCACACTCCTGACATCCCAGGGGCTCCAGCCTGCAGACGACCTGTCATAGGACTTCCGAGCTGCCCCAATCAAGTGAGCCAATTCTCCTGCACAATCCCTCTTCGTCTATGTATGCAGGGTCTTAGTCCACCCGTACAGGATGGACTGGGTCCGAGGAAAGGTGAGTGCGCCGCTCGCCCGTTCCCCAGCCTCCCGATCCCAGAGACAATCAGACACAGCAGGGAGCCAAGTCTAGTAGCAAGGACTCACTTACTTTTTGCGTAATAGTACCTTTTATAGCACAAAACTGCAGAGTCATTGGGGCAGGGCTAAGGGCCAACCAATCACTTAAAAAACACCTTACAGGGGGATTTCTATAGGACTAGCCCTACGTCTATACACTTGTTACTAGTTTTGTTACCTCCCCTGATGTTGCACAGCCAATTAGTTTTAGTGGTAAACAACTTTAGATTCCGCCCATCTTACTTCCTCTGGGCACCATCTTACTCAGCTCCGCGCGGCTCCGTTCTGCGCAGCTCGGGCAGGGGCACCCGGGGGCAGCTGCGCATGCGGAGCCCTCCTGCCTGGCCTGTCTGCGCCATGGCCGCGCTCATGCCCCGCATACGTACTTGCACATCCTACCTCTCTAGCACCCTGAGTGACGGTCGAGGCTGCGGGCTCTGTGAGGGAACAGACTGTCTTGCCCAGCACCCAGCCTGCGAGCTGACAAGGGGCAGGTGCGGGGCAAACAGCTGAGACATGAGCGGGTCCCTGGTGCCTGCGGGCGGCCCTCACCAGAAGCTCTATAGGCATTTGTTGAATGATGTTGGAAAAACATTTTTTAAAGTCTCACCAGTTATGACTTGCTCAGAATGAGTTGTTTTTCCTGGTTATCGAAAGAAAAGGTAGTATGATTATTAGGCCGTTTCCCCAAGAATGGTCTTTCCTAAGTAGAAGGCCAGGCTGTTACGCCATGTGGAAGTGATCAATGAGCAACACCTGGGAAATAAAGGTCAAGGCCAACCCAGGTGAGAAGGGTTGGCCTTGTCTCGCTCGTGCCATGGGGGGCCCTCCGTTCTCTGCCTCCGGGCCTGGCTGGTTGGTTGTGTCGTGTACTCATGCCCACTGGCCAAGCTTTGCGTCCCTACACATCATTATTTCCCGGCTTTTGGAGCCATTGGATTCTAAAAGTAAGCGTAAGCTGATTTCCAAGACAAAAACCTCATTCTTTTATGGTTTCTGCTATCACAATGAAAGACTCTAGAGGTGAGGATTGAAATGAGACTGAAGGTCGCAAATTGTATTGTGAGGGAGGCTCCATCAGTCTCTGTCAAAGCCGGGGAGTTCTTCCTCTCTCCCCCCGGGCAGGATCAGTGATGCCAAATGGCAAGGCTGGGATCCATGCTCTGCTCTGGTGGCCGGGCGTCGTGGTGAGTCCTGGTGGAAGATTTATCTGGCAGCAGTCACTGCTACTTCTGCAGGTCTTGATGCTTTCATCTATTGGTTCTCTATGTAGCAGTAATGGGGTGCAGGCCTGATAAATAATGCATGTCAACAACAATATCCAAGACAGAGGTTGACGCTTTTCTCAAGTGTTAGGTGTGTGGTTTTTTTGAAAAAACAAAACAAAAAATAATTAGTGAGGCAGGTGTTGTCCACCAGTCCTGGTGGCTGAGCGTCCTGGCTCCCGGGGGACAGCTGCAGAGGCTGCTGTCATTGTCCCTGGGCCGTTGGCTGCCACTCCTCCTTTCCCTGACTCACCTCGGCCCTGCCTCCCTAGTGTGACATTAATCACAGCGCGCCTTGCTTTGTAGAGAAACCACTCTCAATGAAAAGTAATTTATGACCTTAATACTGCTAACTGTGTGGCACCCTTTCTGTTATTACAACTGATTGGGCGGTAGCCATAGCACAGTTGTATGCATACCCTGGCGCACAGTGTGCGTGTGTGCGTAATACAACTTATTCTCATGTGAGTTTCCATTTTTTTTTCAAGGTAAAATGAATCACTGCTCTCACCCAATGCAATTAGGTCCTGCATTATTTTTCCCCCTCTAAGACATATAACCAAGTTCTCTTCCTTCTAAAAGGTTCATTGAACAGTTTTCCTCTGACTCAATATCCAAATAATGGAGCCAGAGCTGAGAGGTTCAAGAGCTTGGGGGTGGTGGTTGGTGACGAGAGACCGTGAGCTCAGACGATCCTGCTACAAGGACTGAGCGTCCTTAGTAAACATCATTCGCCTTGTGTTGGTGGCTTGGTGGAGGTGACAGTAGAGACTGTTGACATTGAGAATGGAATACAATTTGGGCTGGAGCAGGATCCGAGGTGAGAAGCACTGATGGGAAAGCAGGTGATGTTACATCCTGTTCTGGAATCGAGTTCGGGTCTACAGAACTCTCCTCCTGTCTGTAAGACTTCGGCTTCAGCATGTCCTTGCAGACTTGGCCCAGACACATTTCGCTGGTGCACAGAACAGTCTGTTCTCCCGCTCTTGTACAATCCTTGTTAGCACTTGCAGTCTTCAACTAGCCTTACTTATTTGTACAATCTCCCCTGGCTTCTGATTTCTGAAAAGGCGCGGCCCTTCTGTGGCTGTAGCTTTAAAGCCCAACACGGGGCCTGGTGCACCAGGCACTCAGGGGGAAGCCACGTGTACCTCAGCAGGGTTTCCTTGGAGATTCGGCCTTCTTTGTCATTTCTTCCTTATTAAAAAAAATTCATTATGGACGTTTCTGAAAATGCACAAAAACAGATTTTATGATGTATGCCAATTTATACATCCACCAATGGTTAAACCTAAGCATTCCACATCCTGCCTTCTTCCACCCCCACACTGATTTGAACACATACATATATTATATGATTTAATCTCTACATGTTTTTGTTTGAATCCCTAAAAGAAAAGGACGCATTTTAAACTTTTAAAAAATTTTTACAAAATTATTTATTCATTATTTAACTTGAAAAGCAGAGTGAGCGAGCGAGAGCGAGTGAGAGAGAAAGATCTTTCACTTGCAGGTTCACTCCCAAATGCCTGCAATAACCAGGCTGAGCCAGGAACTCCATCAAGGTTTCCCTCATGGGAGGCAGGGACCCAAGCACTTAAGACAGCATCTGCTGCCTCCCAGGATGTGCCTGAGTGAGAAGCCAGAATCTGGGGCAGAGGTGAGACTCGAACCCAGTACTCCAATATGGGACGCGAGCATCTCAAGCAGCAACCTAATCTGCTGCAGAATGCCCATTCTAGGTCCCATAGTTTTTAAAAAAACAACCACAATATCATCATCACATTCTTAATGGCATCAGCTGTCTAATCAATGTCCAAATGTGTCCTATCACAAATATCATGTGTTGTATAGTTTGAATCAGGGTTGAAATAAGAAACCTACATAGTAATTGGTTGACACCTCTCTGAAATCTTGTTTAACTTACAGGTTCTTGCCCATACCCCTTTTTTTTTTTTTTTTTTTGACAGGCAGAGTGGATAATGAGAGAGAGAGAGACAGAGAGAAAGGTCATCCTTTTTGCCATTGGTTCACCCTCCAATGGCCGCTGCAGCCAGCGCATCGTGCTGATCCGAAGCCAGGAGCCAGGTGCTTCTCCTGGTCTCCCATGCGGGTGCAGGGCCCAAGCACTTGGGCCATCCTCCAGTGCCTTCCTGGGCCATAGAAGAGAGCTGGCCTGGAAGAGGGGCAACTGGGATAGAATCCAGCGCCCTGACCAGGACTAGAACCCGGTGTGCTGGTGCCGCAAGGCAGAGGATTAGCCTGTTAAGCCACGGTGCCGGCCCCATACCCTTTATTTTTAAACTCTCTATTTTGAGATAATTGTCAATTCACCTGCAGCTGTAAGAAAAAAAAATCATGCAGAGAGATCCTTACACTCTTTATCAGTTTTTCCCAATGTTAGTACCGTGCACAACACAGTAAAACATCACAGCCAGGAGGTTAACATTGGGAAAATATGCAGCCTTTCTCAGATTTCAACAGTGCTACACATACTCATTTGTAGGTATGTATTTTTTTTTAAAAAAAATTTATTTATTTATTTGAAAGTCAGAGTTACACAGAGAGAGGAGAGGCAGAGAGAGAGAGAGAGAGAGAGAGAGAGAGAGAGGTCTTCCACCCGATGGTTCACTCCCCAGTTGGCTGCAATGGCTGGAGCTGCGCTGATCCGAAGCCAGGAGCCAGGAACTTCTTCCGGGTCTCCCACACGGGTGCAGGGCCCAAGGACTTAGGCCATATTATACTGCTTTCCCAGGCCACAGCAGAGAGCTGGATTGGAAGTGGAGCATCCAGGTCTTGAACCAGCGCCCATATGGGATGCTGACACTTCAGGCCAGGGTGTTACCCACTGAGCCACAGCGCCGGCCCCAGTGTGTATTTTTTTAAGATATGTTTATTTGAAAGATAGATTGCCAGAGAGAGGAGAGACAGAGCAAGATCTTTCATCCAGTGGTTCACTGCCCAAATGGCCTCAATGGTGGGGGTTGGATCAGGCCAAAGCCGGGAGCATGGAACTACATCCATGTCTCCCACGTTGGTGGCAGGGGCCCAAGCACTTGGGCCATCTTCCACTGCTTTCCGGGGCCCATTAGCGGGGTCTGGATTGGAAGCAGAGCAGCTGGGGCCTGAGCTGGTGCTCTGATATGGGATGCTGGTGCTGCAAGTGGTGGCTTAATCTGCTGCATCTCAACACTGGCCCCACAGATGTGTGCTTAATTTAGTGCATTTTTATCACACATGCAGATTTCTGTGACCACCACTACAGTTAGGTACAGAGCAGTTCTGCCACAAAGACTCCTCCCCTCCATAATCCATGCATCTGTTCCCATCTCGTTAATTTTGTCATTATATAACATTCAAGAGCGTTACATAAATAAAAGCATTCAGTAGATCATGTTTTGACATTGACCTTTTTAACTCAACAAAATTCCCTTGATCTTTCCAAGTTATTGTATGTATTAATAATTTTTCCTCTTTCTTTGCTAAGCAGTACTCCATGGAATGGTTGCACCGCCGTTGGGTTGACTGTTCACTCACTGAGGAATATCTGGGTTGCCTCTGGTTTGGTGCTGCTATGAACAAAGCTACAGTGAATATTCATGCATGAGACTTTGTGTGTGTGTAAACCTAAGTTATTGTTTCCCCTAGATAACTGCCCAAGAGTACGGTCACAGGGTTGTTGATAAGCACTGGTCTGTTCTTTCCTGAATGGGTGTGTCATTTCACATTTCCACAGTTGTGTATGAGTGACTCAGTTTCTGTGCATTCTCACCAGCATCTGGTGTGATTGTTTTTATTTTAGCTATTTCGTTTTGTTTTTTTTCTTTTTTATTTAGTAAATATAAATATAAATATAAATATAAATATAAATATAAATATAAATATAAATTTCCAAAGTACAGTTTATGGATTACAATGGCTTCCCCCCCATAATTTCCCTCCCACTTGCATCCCCCCATCTCCCACTCCCTCTCCCATTCCATTCACATCAAGATTCATTTTCAATTATCTTTATATACAGAAGATCGATTTAGTATATATTAAGTAAAGATTTCAACAGTTTGTACCCACACAGAAACACAAAGTGTAAAATACTGTTTCAGTACTAGTTATAGCATTACTTCACATTGGACAACACATTAAGGACAGATCCCACATGAGAAGTAAGTACACAGTGACTCCTGTTGTTGACTTAACAATTTGACACTCTTGTTTATGGTGTCCGTAATCTCCTTAGGCTCTAGTCATGAGTTGCCAAGGCTATGGAAGCCTTTTGAGTTCACCGACTTCAATCTTATTCTAACAGGGTCATAGTCAAAGTGGAAGTTCTCTCCTCCCTTCAGAGAAAGGTACCTCCTTCTTTGATGGCCCGTTCTTTCCACTGGGATCTCACTTGCTGAGATCTTTCATTTAGGTCTTCTGTTTTTTTTTTTTCCAGAGTATCTTGACTTTCCATGCCTAAAATACTCTCATAGGCTCTTCAGCCAGATCCGAATGCCTTAAGAGCTGATTCTAAGGCCAGAGTGCTATTTAGGACATCTGCCATTCTATGAGTCTGCTGTGTATCCCACTTCCCATGATGGATCGTTCTCTCCCTTTTTGATTCTATCAGTTAGTATTAGCAGACTCTAGTCTTGTTTGTGTGATCCCTTTGACTCTTAGACCTATCAGTGTGATCAATTGTGAACTGAAATTGATCACTTAGACTAGAGAGATGGCATTGGTACATGCCACCTTGATAGGATTGTATTGGAATCCCCTGGCACGTTTCTAACTTCACCATTTGGGGCAAGTCCAATTGAGCATGTCCCAAATTGTACATCTCCTCCCTCTCTTATTCCCACTCTTATATTTAACAGGGATCACTTTTCAGTTAAAATTTAAACACCTAAGAATAATTGTGTGTTAATTACAGAGTTCAACCAATAGTACTAGAACAAAAAAAATACTAAAATGGATAAAGTATTACATTGTACAACAACAGTCAGGACAAGAGCTGATCAAGTCACTGTTTATCATAGTGTCCATTTCACTTCAACAGGTTTCCCCTTTGGTGCTTAGTTAGTTGTTGCCGATCAGGGAGAACATATGATATTTGTCCCTTTGGGACTGGCTTAATTCACTCAGCATAATGTTTTCCAGATTCCTCCATCTTGTTGCAAATGACCGGATTTCATTGTTTTTGACTGCTGTATAGTATTCTATAGAGTACATGTCCCATAATTTCTTTATCCAGTCTACTGTTGATGGGCATTTGGGTTGGTTCCAGGTCTTAGCTATTATGAATTGAGCTGCAATACACATTAAGGTGCAGACCGCTTTTAATTTAATTTCCTTTGGGTAAATTCCAAGGAGTGGGATGGCTGGGTTGTATGGTAGGGTTGTATTCAGGTTTCTGAGGAATCTCCAGACTGACTTCCATAGTGGCCTAACCAGTTTGCATTCCCATCAACAGTGGGTTAATGTCCCTTTTCCTCCACATCCTCTCCAGCATCTGTTGTTGGTAGATTTCCAAATGTGAGCCATTCTAACCGGGGTGAGGTGAAACCTCACTGTGGTTTTGATTTGCATTTCCCTGATTGCTAGTGATCTTGAACATTTTTTCATGTGTCTGTTGGCCATTTGGATTTCCTCTTTTGAAAAATGTCTATTGAGGTCCTTGGCCCATCTCTTAAGTGGGTTGTTTGTTTTGATGTTGTGGAGTTTCTTGATCTCATTGTAGATTCTGGTTATCAACCCTTTATCTGTTGCATAGTTTGCAAATATTTTTTCCCATTCTGTCGGTTGCCTCTTCACTTTCCTGACTGTTTCTTTTGAAGTACAGAAACTTCCCAATTTGATGCGATCCCAATAGTTAATTTTTGCTTTGACTGCCTGTGCTTCTGGGGTCTTTTCTAAGAAGTCTTTGCCTGTACCTATATCTTGCAGGGTTTCTCCAATGTTTCTAATAATTTGATGGTGTCGGGTCATAGATTTAAGTCTTTAATCCATGTTGAGTGAATTTTTGTGTAAGGTGAAAGGTAGGGGTCTTGCTTCATGATTCTGCATGTGGAAATCCAATTTTCCCAGTAACATTTATTCAATAGACTGTCCTTGCTCCAGGGATTGGTTTTGGATCCTTGATCAAATATAAGTTGACTGTAGATGTTTGGATTGATTTCTGGTGTTTCTATTTTGTTCCATTGGTCTATCCATCTGTTTCTGTACCAGTACCATGCTGTTTTGATAACAACTGCCCTGTAGTATGTCCTGAAATCTGGTATTGTGATGCCTCTGGCTTTGTTTTTGTTGTACAAGATTGTTTTAGCTATTCGAGGTCTCCTGTGTCTCCATATGAATTTCAGCATCATTTTTTCCAGATCTGAGAAGAATGTCTTTGGTATCTTGATTGGTATTGCATTGAACATATAAATTGCTTTTGGGAGAATGGACATTTTGATGATATTGATTCTTCCAATCTATGAGCATGGAAGATTTTTCCATTTTTTGGTATCCTCTTCTATTTCTTTCTTTAAGGTTTTGTAATTTTCATCGTAGAGATCTTTAATGTCCTTGGTTAAGTTTATTCCAAGGTATTTGATTGTTTTTATGGCTATTATGAATGGGATTGATCTTAGAAGTTCTTCCTCAGCCATGGCATTGCCTGTGTATACAAAGGCTGTTGATTTTTGTGCATTGATTGTGTATCCTGCTACTTTGCCAAACTCTTCTATGAGTTCCAATAGTCTTTTAGCAGAGTTCTTTGGGTCCCCTAAATAAAGAATCATATCATCTGCAAAGAGGGATAGTTTGAGTTCTTCCTTCCCAATTTGTATCCCTTTAATTTCTTTTTCTTGCCTAATAGCTCTGGCTAAAACTTCCAGAACTATATTGAAGAGCAGTGGTGAGAGTGGGCATCCCTGTCTGGTACCAGATCTCAGTGGAAATGCTTCCAACTTTTCCCCATTCAGTAGGATGCTGGCCATGGGTTTTTCATAAATTGCTTTGATTGTATTGAGGAATGTTCCTTCCATACCCAGTTTGCTTAGAGTTTTCAACATGAAAGAGTGTTGTATTTTATCAAATGCTTTCTCTGTGTCTATTGAGATAATCGTATGGTTTTTCTTCTGCAGTCTGTTAATGTGGTGTATCACATTGATTGTTTTGTGAACATTGAACCATCCCTGCATACCAGGGATAAATCCCACTTGGTCTGGGTGGATGATCTTTCTGATGTGTTGTTGCATTCTATTGGTAAGAATTTTATTGAAGATTTTTGCATCTATGTTCATCAGGGATACTGGTCTGTAATTCTCTTTCAAGGCTGCATCTTTTTCCGACTTAGGAATTAAGTTGATGCTGGCTTCATAAAAAGAATTTGGGAAGATTCCCTCTTTTTCGATTGTTCTGAATAGTTTGAGAAGAATTGGAGTTAGTTCTTCTTTAAACGTCTGGTAGAATTCAGCAGTGAATCCATCTGGTCCTGGACTTTTCTTTGTTGGGAGGGCCTTCATTACTGTTTCAATTTCTGTCTCAGTTATGGGTCTGTTTAGGTTTTCTATGTCTTCCTGGTTCAATTTAGGTAGGTTGCATGTGTCCAGGAATCTATCCATTTCTGACAGATTTCCCTATTTGCTGGCATACAAGTCCTTGTAGTAATTTCTGATGATTTTTTTTTTATTTCTGTGGTGTCTGTTGTTACGTTTCCTTTTTCATCTCTGATTTTATTGATTTGGGTCTTTTCTCTTCTTTTTTTAGTTAGTTGGGCCAATGGGGTGTCAATTTTGTTTATTTTTTCAAAAAACCAGCTCCTTGTTTGGCTGATTTTTTGTAATTTTTTTTGATTCAATCCTGTTGATTTCTTCTCTGATTTTAATTATTTCTCTTCTCCTAGTAGATTTGGGTCTGGTTTGCTGCTGATTTTCTAGATCCTTGAGATGAATTGAAAGCTCATCTACTTGGTGCCTTTCCAATTTCTTGATGTAGGCACCTATTGATATAAACTTTCCTCTTAACACTGCTTTTGCTGTATCCCATAAGTTTTGGTATGTTGTGCTGTTATCCTTGTTTACTTCCAGAAAATTTTTGATTTCTCTTTTAATTTCTTCTATGACCCTTTGTTCATTCAGGAGCATGTTGTTCAATCTCCATGTGTTTGCACGTGCTCTAGGGATTCCCGAGTTGCTAATTTCCAACTTCATTCCTTTATAGTCTGAGAAGCTGCATGATATGATTCTAATTTTTTGGATTTGCTGAGACTTGCTTTATGGCCTAGTATGTGGTCAATCCTAGAGAAGGTTCCATGTACTGCTGAGAAGAATGTAAATTCTTTATGTGTAGGATGAAAAGTTCTGTAGATATCTGTTAGATCCATTTGGGCTATAGTGTCATTTAAATCTACTGTCTCCTTATTGATCTTCTGTCCTGTTGATCTCTCTATCTCTGAGAGCGGAGTATTGAAGTCCCCCATACTATTGTATTGGAGACTAAGTCTCCCTTTAAGTCCCTTAACAAATCTTTTAAATAAACTGGTGCTCTGTAATTAGGTGCATATACATTGATAATCGTTATATCTTCCTGTTGAATTTATCCCTTAATCACTATATAGTTTCCCTCTTTGTCTCTCTTAACAGTTTTTGTGTTAAAGTTTATGTTGTCTGATATTAAGATGGCTACGCCCGCTCTTTTTTCATTTCTGTTGGCATGGCATATCTTTTTCTAGCCTTTCACTTTCAGTCTGTATGCATTTTTGTTGGAAAGATGTGTTTCTTGTAAGCAGCAAAAAGATGGGTTTTGTTCCTTAACCAATCAGCCAATCTGTGTCTTTTAACTGGACAGTTCAGGCCATTAACATTCAATGTGACTATTGATAAATAGTAACTTTGCCCTGCCATTTGCCAAAGATATTTTCTAATATATACTTTGAGCTTCCTGAGATCTTTTGCTGTGAGGTTTCCTTCCTTTACCTTCTTTCATATTGATGACCGTGTTTCTGTGTGTAACACATCTTTAAGCATCTTTTGCAGGGCTGGACGAGTGGCGACAAATTCTTTCAATTTCTGTTTGCTATGAAAGGTCTTTATTTCACCTTCATTCACAAATGAGAGCTTTGCAGGATATAATATTCTGGGCTGGCAGTTTTTCTCTCTTAGTACCTGGGCAATGTCTCGCCATTCCCTTCTAGCTTGTAGGGTTTCTGATGAGAAGTCTGCTATGAGTCTAACTGGGGATCCTCTGAGAGTAATCTGATGTTTCTCTCTTGCACATTTTAGAATCTTTTCTTTATGTTTCACTGTGGTGAGTTTGATTACTATGTGTCATGGTGAGGATCTCTTTTGGTCAGGTTTACTAGGGGTTCTATGAACTTCCTGTACTAGGATATCTCTGTCCTTCTCCCGACCCGGGAAGTTCT
Organism: Lepus europaeus; assembly: GCF_033115175.1. NCBI lineage: Eukaryota > Metazoa > Chordata > Mammalia > Lagomorpha > Leporidae > Lepus > Lepus europaeus. The sequence continues at coordinate 107,227,266 of NC_084831.1, forward strand.
CTGCAAGTATCTCACTAAAAAGGCCTTCTAATCCTTTCTCCCTCTCCATGCCTTCAGGAACTCCTAGAACCCAAATGTTGGGTTTTTTTTTTTAATAGTATCCTGTAGATTCCCAACAATAATTTTTAGATTTATAATTTCCTCTTCTTTTCTTTGGTTTGACTTTATACTTTCCTGTGTTCTGTCTTCTAAGTCCGATATTCTCTCTTCTGTTTCACTGACTCTGTTTTTAAGGCTCTCTAATGTGTTTGTCATTTGATCTATTGAGTTCTTCATTTCATTTTGATTTCTCTTCACTATCACACTTTCCTGTTCTACTAGTTTCTGCATTCCATTTTGATTCCTCCTTAAGATTTCATTTTCTCAAAGGAGATTTTCTATCCTGTCCAGTAAGGAATTCCATAGCTCAAGCATTTGTTTTTGAACACTTCTAATTGTTCTTATCATAAATTTTTTGAAATCCATATCTTGCATTTATTCCATCTCATCATCTTCATAATCTTGGCTTGGGGTGTCTTGTTCATTTGGGGGTGTCATAATGAGTTCCTTGTTCTTGTTTCCTCAGTTTCTGCGTTTGTTGCTTGGCATTGTAGAGATATTCTTTGGATTCTTCTTCTCTCGCTGTGGTGTTTTTTCTTGTTATGCTATGACTGTATTAAGTGGACTGTCTGCTTTTGATGGAGCCTTAGAGGCTTGAGATGGGTATGGCCTGAGAGCTCTGTTGGTTCCTCAGGGTTAAGGGTGTGCCAAAGGTGACACTCCCAGGTTAGGCATGGTAAATCTCTCTCTGTTTCTCTCTTTCTTTTTTTTTTTCTTTTGATTCAAAAGGGAAGTAATTCCGCACAGCTGAGTGGAATTGGACATAGTTAGCAGGCGAATGATATACCCACAGGAGCCAACGATTGGAAGCTCTTTCCCAAGGACCACACAGGGAATCTGTGCTGCCCTCAGTGTGGGCTCAAATTCTTCTGCAGTCTCCCACTGGGTTGCCAAGGTTACTAAATTGTAGCGTCTCTGGAAAGTACTCACGTGAATTCCATGAGTTCTCTCCCCCACCGTCTCTTTTTTCATAGTCTCAGTTCATTAGCACCACACATTCACTAGGTCCTAATCTCCTGTTATTTCACCACCACCACCACCCCCCCACTTATGATGTATGTCCAAAATGGCACCTGCTCTTTGTCTTGCTCACCTTTGAGAGGTGAGCGGAGAGAGAGAAACTCGCGTCCGTATTGGTCACTTTTTTTTCCCTCTCTCTTCTAGATAGCCTGGTGAACTTTTCCCCATGGGGTTTTAAGCCTTGTTCCCTCTAGTCTCCTCTTTATGCTTGCCCGCCAGTGTCTTGGGCTATTGAGGTTCAGCTCACCTTGCGTTCCAGTGCTGGTGTGTTGATTCTGCTGCTGGTGTCCTGAACCGTGGGCTCCCACGCTCTCCACACAGGTCCACTGTGAATCACTAGTTCTGGAAGAGTTTCCTCTGCTGTATCTTCCCCTACAATTCCTTGAACCTGCAGTATCTCCACTTTTATTAAACTATCTCTTCCCAGACTATCAGTGTGCTCCCTTTCTATCCCGCCATCTTGCCGCTCTCCTATTTTAGCTATTTTGATGTGTATGGAGTGATGTCATGGTAATTCTTTCAAAAGTTTGAATTTAATATGGAAGTTCATTTTTGTCCTAGTATATAGATGCTTATTATGAAAAACAAGATACACTTATATATGATATATGTGGTGTATACCCTTATAGTAATTTCCTTCAGCCGTATCTGTCTAGCTGTCTCTATTTTACAAAACTGGAAACTTGACACATACAATTTTTCATCCTATTCTTTCTTGCAATGTTATATGAGAAATGTGCATATATTCTTTATCCTATAAAATATTCCTTGAAAATGTATTTGAATGGCTGAATGAGGTCTATCATGGGTTACTTTTTACAGTATTCCTTTATTATTGGACACTTATGTTATTTAAAAATGTTTTGATAAATATAGTTATTTGTGTACTTATCTACAAATGTTTACTGCATTTCCAGTTATTGCTTCCTAACAGATTGTCAAGCTAGTATTACTAGGACAAAGCATATGCGCTCTTTGTGGACATATACACACCCTGAGTGCCTTCTGGAAAGATTATGCTTACACGCACCAGAGCAGTGATTTCAACAGAACCTCAACAACAGTAAATAGTGTGTCTTTATCTTTGTCAAGTTAGTAGAGAAAAAAATTCCATTTTTAAACTATTATTATTAATTTGAAAGAGTTACAGTGAGAGGTAGAGCCAGAGAGAGAGGTCCTCCATTCTGCTGGTTCACTCCCCAAATGACCACAATGGCCAGAGCTGAGCCGATCCGAAGTTGGAGCCAGGATTCTCTTCTAGGTCTCCCATGTGGATGCAGGGGCCCAAGGAGTTGGGGCATCTTCTACTGCTTTCCCAGGCCATAGCAGAGAGCCGGAAAGAAGTGGAGCAACCAGGAATAGAACTGGTGCCCATATGGGATGCTGGCGCTGCAGGCTGGGGCCCTAACCTGCTGCGCCACAGCACCGGTCCCTCTCATCATTTTAATTTGCATTTTTGATAATAAATGAAGTCGAAATGTGTTCACACATTTATTAGTTAATTGTATGTCTTCCTTAATTGTCAATATTTTCCTTTTTTCTGTTTTTTGATATGTTAATGATTCACTAATTTGAAAAATATGTTTATATTATTATGGATAGAAATCATTCTTTTCTTGTATATGTTGAAAACATTTTTATTCATTGGTCAGTTCTCTTTTAATCTTGGCTGTGAAATTTTTATCCACTTCCTCATCCCATAAACATTTACTGGACATACATTACATGCCAGAGAGTGTGCTGGTAATGGATTGTCTTTAAAAATTGAATATCAACATCCATGTCGCAAAGGAATGGAGTGTAGTGAGAAACATGCACATGTAAATAAGTGTTTTCACCATGCCAGCTTCACAAAGACTATGCATGAACTCTGTGGGGCACAGAAAAAGAAAATACAATTGGGAAGTCTTAGAGGAGAAAAGGAGGAGCAGAGGGGCTAGGTGCAGCGTAGAGAGGGGATTCTGGTCAGGAGGTGCGTACGCACAAAGGCGCCCTGGGGCAGGTGTAGGTGACTGCAGAGCAGCATGGGGCTGCAGCGGAGCCGGAGCACATATGGGACGTGAGACCATGGAAAACCCATCTTGTTTCTGAAAACACAAAAACTAAAGAAACTGGGGCAACCCCATAGATGACTCCACATGCAGGATGTGGTCAGGATGCAGTGTGACAAGGGAGACCCCTCACCCAAGACAACCCCACAGCCGCACTCACCCCACAGCCCACCTTAGCCCAGGGGATCACGGGCTGAGGGGCCCCAAGCAAACATGGTCAAACCACAGTAGCAGGCTCTGCTGCATGGCTTTCTGTTGCCCTTCCCTGGTTAAGGGATACAGGACAGCCTGGAAAATGGATAATAGGAAGGAGAAATGGAATCTGGCCATGGGTGTCCTCTCCGACATCTGGGTCTCAGGCCAGAGAACCCCAGAGCTTGCTGGTGTCAGTCCTAGATGCAATGAGTGGCAGGCGTGTTCTTCCCCTGGCGACAGCTGAGGATGTAAGGGGCTGTGCTGTCTCCATCCCTGGTCAAGCATTCTGGGAAAAGGCAGGACATGTGGCGGTGGTGTAGACCCTCCCTGGCTTGCTTATTTTCTCCTTCCCATGTGTGGTCTGTAGTTCAGTTAGTCTGGGATCCAAAGAAGTCAACATTCCCACTTCCCTCTAGAAGAAATGCTTCCCTAAATCAAGCTGTAGCTGGTTTACAATTAAAAAATAAATAAATAAATAACCCCACACTGACCCAAGCTTGTTATTTTTCATGGCCAAATACTAAGGGCATGTTCAGAGTATAAAATGCAAATAGTGTCTGTCTCTGCTTATTTCATATCTTTGTCTTCTGTACTCAAAGCTGCCAATGCTGACAGCATTTTTTTTTTTTTTTGGACAGGCAGAGTGGACAGTGAGAGAGAGAGACAGAGAGAAAGGTCTTCCTTTTGCCATTGGTTTACCCTCCAATGGCCGCCGCGGCGCGCTGATCTGAAGGCAGGAGCCAGGTGCTTCTCCTGATCTCCCATGCAGGTGCAGGGCCCAAGGACTTGGGCCATCCTCCACTGCACTCCCTGGCCACAGCAGAGAGCTGGCCTGGAAGAGGGGCAACCGGGACAGAACCCGGCGCCCCGACTGGGACTAGGACCCGGTGTGCCGGTGCCGCAGGCGGAGGATTAGCCTATTGAGCCACAGTGCCTGCGGACAGCATTTGTGATACTAGTGAGGAGAGCCAGGAGAGGAAAAGGGTGGGTGACCAACAGTTCCACATTTATCTCTTATGAATAACTCTCAACAATGAGGCGTTAGAATGCACACACAAAACCCTAATCTGGTGGAAATTATTTTTTTAAGCATGTGGCTAGAAAGGCCCAGTGTTGTGGCAAATTGGGTAAGGCTACCACCTGCAATGCCGGCATCCCATATGGATGCTGGTTCATGTCCCAGCTGTTCCACCTCCCATCCAGCTCTCTGCTAATGGCCTGGGAAAGCAGCAGGAGATGGATCAAATACTTCAGGCCCAGCCACCCATGTAGGAGACTCAGATGGAGTTCCAGGCTCCTGGCTGTTGCGATCATCTGGGTGGTAAACCAGGGATGGAAGAGAGTCTCTCTCTCTCTCTCTCTCGCTCTCGCTCTCTCTCTACCCCCCCCCGTGTGTGTGTGTGTGTGTGTCTGTGTCTGTAACTCTGACTTTCAAATAAATAAATAAATCTTAAAAAAAAAAAAAAAAAGTCCACAGTTGTTCCCTAATAACCTTGTCCCAGTTATCCTGTTACAACCTGCAGGATTCACCCAATCCGTTGCCCCTGATTTCAAGTGTTCCTCTCTTTTTAAAGTTTCAATTTATCAACATTCTTTTTCTTGTGCTTTTTAGACATAGAGGAGCCGTAAATCCTTGGTGATTTTTTCCCAACAGTGGCCCCTCATTGGCAAACTGGTTCATGAATGGGTAGAGAGCTGAGTGCCACCTACCTGCTGGCGAGTGATTCTGATGAGTTTTGTGTGTGCATCTCTTGGGAGCTTGGAACACGGTGTCCCTAGCAGTGAAGTAGGGGGCAGGGGAACAATTTCCTTAATCTCTAAACTCCCCACCCCAAGCTCTAACCATTCAAAGAATCTGTGAACCTCAGCGAAGACTTCTGGCTGGAGTTTTCTGGAACGTCATGCTATTTCACAGAAGTCTCCAGGCCTACCCATTGAGCTCGTTCCGTCAAAGGGGAGGTTCTTGGTCATTCTGATAACAGACACTATCAGAAATGCACATACCTGAATTCCCACGCCTTTCCACCGTGTAGTGGGCTTTATTTTTAGAAGCCACCACGCTCAGGAATTGAAAATCAGAATGTCAGTTGCAAGACAATGGAATAGGAAAGACACATTGAAATCTGGGTCTTAAAAATGGCTCTGGGGGGCCAACTGCGCGGCTCACTTGGCTAATCCTCCGCCTGCGGTGCTGGCACCCTGGGTTCTAGTCCTGGTTGCGGCACCAGATTCTGTCCCAGTTGCTCCTCTTCCAGTCCGGCTCTCTGCTGTGGCCCGGGAAGGCAGTGGAGGATGGCCCAAGTACTTGGGCCCTGCACCCGCATGGAGACCAGGAGGAAGCAGTAGGTTAGAACAGTAGGTTTAGAACTGGCTTCAGATCGGTACAGCGCGCTGGCTGCAGTGCACTGGCCGTGGCGGCCATTTGTGGGGTGAACCAATGGAAAAAGGAAGACCTTTCTCTCTCTCTCTCTCTCTCTCACTATCTAACTCTGCCTGTCCAAAAAAAAAAAAAAAGGCTCTGGGGGAGAGTTTGTTCTACTTGCGTTTCCTCCTAAGGCCACCTTGACCGAAAATTGGGCCTCTATCCTTGGAATGCTGTTTTGTGGTGGAAATTAATCCTGTGATTTTCTAGTGAAAAGGTAGAAAATAAACTGGACAATCCCAACCACTCCAGATAGAAAGTCATAATGCAGTGTGTTGGTATTTCAGAGGCTTATAAGAAAGAAAATCTAGGCCAAAGGAAGAAGAGAAGAGAGATGAAAATCACATTAAGGAGTGGGAAAGAAACTACAACTACATGCCAGGCACCAGTTATTTCTATTTGCCCTGCCCATCCTGGGAGGCAGGAGGGTCTGCAGCTTACAGAGAAGACTCCGAGGTGACAACAGGAAAAATCACTTGGCCAACATTACACAGTAGCAGGTGTAAGGCTCACGGGAACCAGGTCTCATTGACAGGGCAGTCTTGTTCACCACACTCCCTTATCTGTTTGACAACACCACACCCAAAATCCTAATCTGATGGGAGTTATATCTGCACATGTGTGGCTAGGAAGGCCCAGGTGTACACTCTGACCTCACTTTCCATCTGTGGCCGTATTGTTGTGGGGGGAGAAGGAGATGCTATGAATATTTTAATCTGTTGGTTTTTTAAAACTTTTTCTGGAGATAAACACTTTCCTTCCTCTTCTTCCAAACAACAACAACAACAAAATCTTAAAAAGACCAACAAGAGGATCCCACCATTTTCCCCACAAGTGAGATGGCTGAGTGATATCCAGCAAAGTCACCTGTCAAAGCTAAGCCACCGGTCAGCGCCATGGCTCAACAGGCTAATCCTCCACCTGTGGCGCCGGCACACCGGGTTCTAGTCCCGGTCGGGGCATCGATCCTGTCGCGGTTGCCCCTCTTCCAGGCCAGCTCTCTGCTGTGGCCCGGGGGGTGCAGTGGAGGATGGCCCAAGTACTTGGGTCCTGCACCCCATGGGAGACCAGGAGAAACACCTGGCTCCTGGCTTCAGATCAGCGCGGTGCGCCGGCTGCAGCGCGCCGGCCGCGGCGGCCATTGGAGGGTGAACCAATGGCAAAGGAAGACCTTTCTCTCTGTTTCTCTCTCTCACTGTCCACTCTGCCTGTCAAAAGAAAAGAAGCTAAGCCACCTTCCTTTGCCCTAAGCTGTTTTGGGGACACTATGATTTGTTAAAATCTCAATCTTAACCTATGTTTCTTAAAAGAGGACCTAACTATAGATCTTTACAATCCACTTTACATCTTAGGAGCACTTTACAGGACTAACTAATTAAGTCTCAGCAACACCTTTGATGAACTCCTTTTTATAGGTGTGGGAAAAGAGACATGGAAATAGTAGAATATGCCCCTGGCCATGATGGCATCAGCATTCCACAGTGGGGTTAGAACTGGAAACTTCTTGTTTCTGCCTTCCATAAACACACAGGCCAGGCTCCTGCCTCCACGCCTGGGTGGAAGAACATCATCTGGCCATCTCATTCTTTACATTCTCTGAATAACACAGCTCTCTCAAAGGTGCTGTCTCCTCTTTCCCACTCATTCTATAGGGTGTCATGCCATCCCTTTACCCACTTCTTAAGTGAAAGGAGATACTGGAAAAAGAGAACAAAAGGCCCTATTCTTGTGGTTCCACTGTACTCCTTTGCATCTCCCCTTGGAGGCTATTGTTAGACAGTCCGTTCAGGAATCCAAGGTAAGCCAGCTTTATCTGGCAACGTCCCCAAAGATTTCTTCCTTCCATATGTCCAGACAGAAAGCTAAGCAGTAATTCAAAGACAGAAAAGGGTCAGCACTAGCCATTTTCACAGCTACCAGCCAGAAACTCATTGTCAATTTCATCTTCAACACAATTTCCCAATCTCTAGTGTTGGAGGAATCCCTTCACATATGAGATTTATGGGCAGCTGTTCCAGCCGGGTGAGATTCTTGCTGACAGGTATCAGACTGTTATTAGCATCCTGTGTTCCAAATTAAAGGAGAAGATCTGACTCAGTATATGCCAGGGCCTTGCAAGGCTGGCAGGGATGGGTGGGGCCGTGGAGCCCAAGCTGAGCAAGTTACCTTGGCAGAGACTAGGTAACCCTTAAGGACCCCTCCTCTAGCAATTTGCTGTTGAGGGCTAAACCTGATAGCCTTGGTATATCCCAGGCAGGGTTCTCATTGTGACAACAAAAACACTGCTTCAAAATCCAGTCTTGAAATTTGGTGATGCTAGGGGGTAGTATGACTTACACCTTCCTGCCCCATAATCTAAATCAGACTTACAAGTTCAGCAGGATAGCATGGGAGGTTTGGCACAGAAAAGCTGGATTTCAGTGTTGGTTCTGCCACCCACAAGTTATGTGATTGATTAACCTGGCTGAGCTATGGTTTCCTCCCTCTAAAATGGGATGCCAGTCGTACGACTTACCTTACGTCATTGTTGGGAAAAAAAAATGGAAAGATTTTCTGTACTCTGAAGAGTTTTCTCAACCTTCGTTAGTAATGACCATGGCCAGTATTTATTGAGCCCTGGCTGTGGACCAGACCCTGTGTGTGATGGGTGCTTTTTCCTATGTCATCTCATTTATCCTCCCACCCACCCTGTGAGATGAGCAATAGGACGATGCCTCTCTTACATCTGCGGAGACTGAGGCCTGGGATCACCCAACAACTGGTGCAACTGCATTCAGACCCAGCCTGGCTAGACCACCACGCAATATTGCCTTCCATCTCCACTTGCCTGTCGGGCATTTCCTTTCAGCGATCCTGCAGTTCTCTCCGAGGTAAATGGTTTCAAACAAAACTTATCATTTCCCCTCCAATTATGGTCTTTCCATTAGCTTTTCTATCTTCTGGTTGCCATTTTTTGTCTCCCTGGCTTGAAACCTCTGCATCACCTTTGTCTTTTTCTTTTCAGTCTAGGGAATCACCCAGGCCATTCAGTTCCATTCCCAAGAGAGCTGTCTGCACTTTCCTTCTAAGTCCTTGTGTCACCACCGTGGATGTGAGCTCATCCCTCAATGGGGATTGTGCAATAGCTTCCCAACTTGCTTGTCTACCTTCAGTCCATCCTGCCTACCACCTGCTAATTAATCCTAACATATCATTTCAACAGCTACTTCCTTGTTCAAAAGCTTTCAGTTGTACATGGGACAGAGTCCATGTTCTTGGTCCTCCCCAGGCTGGTCACCCTGCCACCAACCCACCAGCCCTGGGCATGCAGTGCGCTTTCTTGACTTTGCACTTTAGCTCACAATGTTTCTCTTTTCCTTAATGGCCTTTCTCTAGTTCCTCCCTGCCTGCTGAGTGACAATTCTCCAAGATCCAAATCAAATCTTTCCTTGACTTCCCTTTTCCCAAATCAGTAAGACTACACCATTCACTGGCCTCTGTTTACTACCACATATTGTAGTTGATTTTTCACAAATAGTGTGTGTATCTTCTCTCACTCTTCTGATGGGAGGGAGGTGAATAGGTATGCCAAGTGAATGCCTGCTGTAATGTCAAGATTCGTGTTGCTTGCTGGGAATACTGAGATGAATGAGGTATTAAGCAGTTCATGGGCTAATAGAGTAAATCAACAGTAAGCAAAGTATCAAAATTGGATATTAAGCTACTAAGGCTGGGTGTTTGGCATAGCAGTTAAGATTCCACTTAGAATAATAGGGGATGCATCCCATATTGGAGGGTCTGCTTTGAGTCCCAGTTACTCTGCTTCTTACCTAGCTTCCTGCTAGTGTGCAGACTCAGAGGCAGCAGATGATGGCTTAGGTAACTGGGTTCCTGGCACTCACACAGAAGACCGAGATTGAGGTCTGTGCTCCTGCCTCCAGCCTGGCCCAACTCTGACTGTTGTGGGCATCTCGGGAGTGATCCAGCAGACAGAAGGTCTCTGTCTTTCTACCTCTCTGCCTTTCACTAAACAAAGAAGAGACAAATCAAAATTAAGGAAACCAAGCTAGAAAATATATGATTCAAAGATCTGGGAAGTTACAGAGAACACTAACAACAAACTGGAGAAATCAGGGAAGACGTCACAAAATGCACTTGGAGCTGACTCTTGAAGGATGAGTAGAAAATAAGAAACTTCAAAAAGTGGAAAATGCAATTGAAAGGCAAACTTGGTCTGAAATCCGTGCATAGAGAGGTCTTCCAAAATTCATGGAAAATGCAGATTATGAAAAACAAACAAACAAACAAACTATGTGTGGATTTCCAAAGCTTCAGCGCAGAAATAAACTTATCTTTTAATTCTGTTTTCCGCGAAGTTTTTGAAGAACCCTCAAAGACACTCCCCAGGCAGAGAAGGTAGAGAAGGGCTTTTGAGGAGCAGAGAACACTGGGTTCAAAGGCCCAGTGGCATGCTGCTGTGTGTGAGGCCAGATGAGGTGACAAAGCAGCACACACGGGAAAGAAGCAGGCTGCTGGGAATACAGGCAGCATCGGGTTCTAGGGACCTTGTCATGCAGAGAAAGCGGGCATTGATCCCACAGGGGCGGCAGGAAGCATGGGAGGTTGGTCAGCAAGGAAGTGACATGGTCAGACATGTAGCTTTGAAAACTGCCTCTGGCAACACCATGTAACTAAATTGCAGCTGGAGACACTTGAGGGAGAGGCACTGCGATTTTGAGGGCCTAACCAAAGCCAGGATAGTGGGGACAGAGAGGTCTGTTGACTTGAGGCATGCAAAGAAGAATAAGTAATTGGATCTGCTAGATGATTAGAGACGGTGAGTGAGGGAGAGAGGAGAAAGGAAGGCTCACCGAGGGTTTGACCTTGAGTAAGGGTGGCCCAGTTTCCCCGGGCAGAGCCCGTGGGGGCGAGAGGCTGTTTTGGCCATTGCTGTCGTGGTTGTCAATTGTAATGAGCAGAATGGCAGACGGGATACATTAAAGGGAGAGCATGGGTGAGGAGGTGCTGGGAAGCAGGGAAATATTTCTGGTGTCTGTCTCAGAGCCTGGCACATGGTGGGTACTTCACACATATCTGTGCAGAAATAAAGTGAGCATCATACAGGGAAGGCAGACAGGCAGGCACTACGCGACTCTACTACATCCTCTCTGAAACCATGCTCTGATTTTGTAACAGTGTGTACCAGGGCTTGTAGACGCGAGATCCCACAAAAGGCACACCAAGGTCCTCAAGTAGGTCAATGCCATGGTTTGATTGGCACAGACACTCTGGCAGACAGCAACCAAGGGTCAGCATGACCGGGGAGCCGCAGAGGGCAGTTCTCTGACATGACATTGATGGATGACTACCTGGACCTTGCACATGGCCTATGAGGCTTCTCTCAAAGCCACTGAAAACAATGGATCGCAAGGCCAATCGATGTTGACTTCACATGCATATTTTAAATGAGACATGGATATTTAGCACATTTGGTGGTTTTTTTTTAACCTAAGAAAATATGAAATGCGTCCTGATAAATCATAACCTATTCCATATGTATAACCCTTTTCTGATCTCTTAGAAATAGATCTCAGTCAATGCCAGAAACCAGGGAGTGTGGAAGGAGGAAAGGAGGGAGAGAGGGGGAGAAAAGAAGTGGAAGAGAGAAAAACAAAAGCCTAACAGAGAGAGACTTGAGAAATGGCCTGATGCTTCCAGAAGATTCCAGGCGTTTCAGCTGAAGTCAGCAGAGAGGAGTGATATCCTGGGACATGGAATTTTAAATATTAGTGGACACATTTCAGTAGTACAGCACAAAGCCATTAATTTCTTTGGCATTTTCAGCACTTCATTGCTGTTGAGCATTCCCAGTATGTTCAAGTTCATAGAAAATTTGCAAGCCAAGGATATTTCATGCCTGCATAACTCTAGCTAAAAACACAGTAACAGGCAATAGTTATAAAAGGTAGAGACTACGTTCACAGAAGGACAACAAATGCTATTTTAAAAAATGATAATGTGCTTTTCTCATTTTAATTGCTTTTCCTGCTAGTAGATTCTAATAACTATAGCAATATCACGTTCAAGGGCACATTGCTACCCATGATGTAAATGGCATTCGATGTGATTATATACATTCACCTTCCATGATGGTGCAGAGAGGAGGAGATAACACATGTTGCAAGTCTAGCGGTTCCCAGTAAATGTTATTGAATTGGTTACAAGCATGGGAGGCAATTTATCTGGAAATACTTGTTTTGCTTAAGATTGTAAGGCTCCCCCTCCCTCATTCCTCTCTTAGAATCAGGCTTACAGGCTACAGATAGATATTACCTTTTAGCAGAATTCTCTCATTATTAAAGATGAAAAATCTGATGAGCGATGCATAGTTAGTACTCTCTGGATAACAAGTGACAGAAAAACCAGTGCAAATTAACTTAAGTAAAAATGGAAACCTGTTGGTCTATGTAAATGGAGACGTGTTGATCTACATAAATGGAAAGTCCCAGGGGAACAGCTAAGTGCAGTTTCAGATGTGGTTGGATTTAGAGTCCAGTGTTCCGCCTTATAGGGCCATCTTCCACTTGTTTTGAGGCTGGGAGAGAAGGAGCTTCATCCCAGAACCTAAGAGCACATGATAGAAAACAGCAGCACCTGCCCTCTGGTTTTTGTAGAGTAGAAGTGTCTGTCTGCTTCCCAAAAGTCTGTGGCACTTCATTGGCTCTAGTGGGGTCACCTGGAGCTTAGCAGGCACCAATGCCTTTACCGTAGGTCATGGCCCACCCCAGGGAGCCAGGCACACAGACTGTGTAGACAGGAGTGGTGGCCATTCTGCAGGATTGAGGGGAAACAGCCATGGGAAGGAAGAGCAAGTCCTGGAAAACAGCACGTGGCCTTGCTACCTTCTGTAGCATTTGAATGAACTTTTCAAAGCAACTGTTGGGTCCTCTAGTTGAGCAATCCCCATTATATGTTAAAAAAAAAAAAATCCGTTTGTGATTGTTTGATGAGCGCTGTGAAGCTAGACAGTGCTTTCCATTTTGCGTCTCTCTTCCTTACTGCCATCAGCATCAGTTCTACTCCTGGCCATGTTTGCTCCAAAACAAAGCACTGAACCAGCATCTCTTTCTAAGTCCTGTGAAAAACATGATTGGAGACTGGGCTTTTCGATTGAATTCTGAATTATTCCATTTCCATCTCTACCTCCTCCATTTCCACTACCAATCCTGACAAATTTGGGGTCACCTTAACCTAAGAACACAAGTTTTTTCCAAGCATTTGTTTGGGAAAATTGAGTATTGATAGTTCCTTGTTTTTGAATCACATGGAAGTCAGAGGCTTTAGTATTTGCTCTCTGCTCTGAATACTCCATTTCTTTGGTTTTTTATCATTGTTTTAAATTACTCAGTCTCTCTCCCCATTCCCTTCCTTGTCCTAACTGTTGGTGAGGCAGTGCTATTTCTCACCAGTGTCCCCAGATTTCACTCCACCACTTGGCTGCATCCATTTGCCAGATGGAAATCTATGTTCTTTTAAAACTGCTGAAAATGCCTGTGTAATCATGCATGCTGAGTATTGGGAGGGAGAACTGGTATAGCTGCACAGTGTGATGTCGGGGAGCTATTCCCAGGAGCATGGCTTGCCCTTGCTGCCAGCACATCTCTCCTGCCATCCAGAAACTCTCACTGTGTTCAGGTGAAGGCTCTGTTGCTATGCTTTTTGAAAATTGCACAGACCTTACTTCTTATTTATCCCCAATCAACTGAAATGGATAAATGAGCTTTCTGGATTTATCAGAAATGAACCCCACCCCCTTACCGTGTGGTAAAATGCCTTTGCTAGAAACACAGAAAGCAGAGCAAAATAACTGCCATTGTGTCTCTATGTTTTGATTTAGGTTGCATCAGTTATCTCTTGCTCTAACAACCACCCAGCACTTAGTGACTTTAAACAGCAACCATTTATTTGTTCCTTATTCTGTAGGTCTCTATCAGAGACTCAACTGGTCTCTCTGGAGCTGCCTTCACTGGAGCCATTCACACAGCTGCAATCATCAGACAGTTCAAGATGGCTTCACTCCAGTGTATGGGGGTGGTGCTGGCTGTTGGCTAGGTCATTGTCTCCAGCAGGCTGGCTTGGGTGTCTTCCCATGGTGCCAGAAAAATTCTCAACAAGTGAGAGTCAAGTCCAACTCTCAGGCATGCTTCAAACCTCTGCTTCTGTCAAATTTGCTATTGTCCCATCAGTCAGAACAGGTGACGTGGCCAAACCCAAAGTCAAATGTGGTGGAGCACTACCCAAATGCATGGGTGTGGTAAGACAGGATTCAATGAGAGTCATTGCAATAAACATCTATCACATAATTAAACCCCATTTCTTTTCTGGAAAATGAGATTTACCTGGGAAGGTGTCAGGGCAAACCTATTACCAGGAAGAATGTCCATCAGAGATTTAAAGATACAGAACAGAGATAGAAGCCTTTTATAGCTTTATTAGGACTGAAAGAACATGGTCTGTGCATTGAGACATTCTCCCAATGGCAAAACCAACCCCACTTCAAAAATGGAAATCCAGGCCTTTACAGGGACCCTACCTAGATATTTAATACACAACTGCATGTAGGGTCTTTCCAAAGGTCTTCAAGTATGGGGGTGGGTGGGGGATGAGACATTTACTGGGTGAAAAAAATCAGTTTGGCCATCCCAGTGTTGGTGAATAGGAAGAGAGTAAGTTAACTCTGAGTGTTCACGGTAACTAGCATATCCTGAGCACTTATTCTCAGCCACTGTGCTTGATGTATTTCTTTAAGCCTTGAACAACCCTGTGAGGTGGGTGGTGATCTTATTTCCATTTTACAAATGTGGAAACTGAGGTTTTAGAAAGCTGAACTTACCCAAGCTCACACATCTAAACCAGACAGGTTGAGCCTTGAACTCCGTCTGTCTAGAGGGCCTCTGTTATTGTCTGCTAAGTCGTGGGGTATCACATAGGACAGATGGAGGGAGTCCATGCAGTGATGTCTCTCCTAGGCCCAGCCCCCCAGATGAATAGTCCTGTTGCATGTTCTCCTTGGAACAGTCTCCTTCCAGTAGAACCCCCAGACTTCAGAACCATATACAGGGAACCCCAGGGGCCCTGTGGGAGAGAGTTTGCCATTACCCTCAAAGCTTCAGACTTTGATAATAGGCTTGATGGCTTCCTAATTGAGCTCTGGGACCCTTGCCCAGAAAAATTACTCCTGCAGAGCCCTTTCACATTGCCGCAGCCATCACACGGGAGAAGCCAAACCTGCTTTTCTTTCCCAGCTTTAAGGCAATGTCCCTTATGCTTGTAGGTGAAGTAGCTACTGCACCCAGAATATCTGGGTTTGAGGATATGAACAACGCTCTGTTTACGCCTCTACTTTCCCACCTAACAGTGTAATTGAGATCAGCATAAATGACTGCTCTCAGCCCATCCTAACAGTGGAGTTTTCTGGGAAAACTAACAGGCACAGGTGATGGTTAGAATATGAAGAGGGATAGGAAACACTATTCTGGAACCAGTCAGTTTATCATAAATGTTTTGTTTAAGTTATGGCAATAGGCCGGCACCGTGGCTTAACAGGCTAATCCTCCGCCTTGCGGCGCCAGCACACTGGGTTCTAGTCCTGGTTGGGGCGCCGGATTCTATCCCAGTAGCCCCTCTTCCAGGCCAGCTCTCTGCTATGGCCCGGGAAGGCAGTGGAGGATGGCCCAAGTCCTTGGGCCCTGCACCCGCTTGGGAGACCAGGAGAAGCACCTGCCTCCTGGCTTTGGATCAGAGCAATGCGCCGGCCGCAGCGGCCATTGGATGGTGAACCAACGGCAAAAAGGAAGACCTTTCTCTCTGTCTCTCTCTCTCTCACTATCCACTCTGCCTGTCAAAAAAAAAAAAAAAAAGTTATGGCAATATAAGCAGATTTAGTCTCTACACTTTTGAGCTCTGTCCTCAAGTTCCTACCTCCACCTTCCAGGAAATTTGGCCCCAAATCTTTTTTTTTTTTTTTAAAGATTTATTCATTATTTGAAAGGCAGAGTTACAGAGAGGTAGAGGCGGAGAGAGAGAGAGAGAGAGAGAGAGAGAGGTCTTCCATCCACTGGTTCACTCCCAAATGGCTGCACTGCTGGAGCTACACCGATCTGAAGCCAGGAGCCAGGAGCTTCTTCCAGGTCTCCCACGGGGGTTCAGGGGCCCAAGGGTTTGGTCCATCTTCTACTGCTTTCCCAGGCCACAGGAGAGAGCTGGATCAGAAGTGGAGCAGCCAGGATTCAAACTAGTGCCCATGCGGGATGCCGGCACTGCAGGTGGCAGCCTTACCCACTACACCACAGTGCTGACCCCAGCCTTGGCCTCCAATCTTTAGTCTTTACTTCCACACATCTTGAGCATCATCCAGATTTTAAATTAGGGTTTTTGGTGAAATAAGTCTCCATAAGGGCCAGCGCTGTGGTGCAGTGGGTTAAAGCCCTGGCCTAAAGCACCAGCATCCCATATGGGCGCTGGTTCGAGTCCCAGCTGTTCCTCTTTCAATCCAGCTTTCTGCTATGGCCTGGGATAGCAGTAGAAGATGGCCCAAGTCCTTGGGCCCCTGCACCCACATGGGAGACCGGGAAGAAGCTTTGGCTCCTGGCTTTGGATCGGTGCAGCTCTGGCCGTTGCGGCCATCTGGGGAGTGAACCAGTGGATGGAAGACCTCTTTCTCTCTCTCTCTGTCTTACCTCTCTCTGTAACTCTGACTTTCAAATAAATAAAATAAATCTTAAAAAAAAAGAAAGAAAGAAGGCCCCCTAGATTATTCTTTACCATTTTCCAGTCATACACCTTTTGGCAAAGAAGAATGCATAATCACAGCACATGTCAGACAATTGTCTCTACACCTGCTTTTGCAGAGGGATTGAGTTAGCAGAGGACGAGGCAGCGTTTAGCTAATTTTGAAGAAGAATAAATGCATTAGATGGTATTCAGTGGAGCATGATTTGCATAGCATGTAAATTGTATAGAATTGTAATGCGGAAAACTCAGGGCTTTCCAATGGTGAATGGGCCTAATTTATAGCTATTTCTAGGCACTAAAACATCCTGAAACAATAGCAGGGAGGTTTGATTTCCATTTGACAATTTGTAGAAAATGCAAAATAGGTTAGGGCCTCGCTCTCTCTCTCTTTTTAACATAAACCTCTTGACTAATAAATTGTGACTATATATATATATAATATATATAATTCACTATTTTTTTCTAATTCTGTTCTGAAGTTGTTCACTTATATGCCTCAGTGTCCAACCTCTCAGTTCACATTTATGTATTTATGAAATTTGCTGTTCTCAAAGAGAAAGACATCCTAGAAAAATTAATTATTTAAGGAGTTTCAATATTCAGATTTGTGGTTGTTCACTTAGAAACAGAATATAAATTTGAAAGCACATTTAAATTTTAACCATAGCTTGATGCAAATTAATATCCACACAGGCCATGTGCAGTCAGAGGAGAGAGGGATGAAAAGATACCTTCAAAGAAGACAGGACAGAGAGTCAGCCTTACCGTGAATCTTGCTGTTTTGACTCTGTGAGAGTGAAGGCACGTGGTAGAAAGAAGGCCTGGACTGGATCCCAAATCAGAAGGAGAAATGGGGAGGAAGGGATCTGGACTTCCACTGGGCCAGGATTTGCAAGCCTTCCTAGGAATGTCTAGGAGTTGCTCTCAGACCCTGTAGACGAAAGGGACGCAGATGTTGGCCTCAAGCAATGGACTGTCCAGTGAGCCAGAGCAAGCTCTAACATGATGGGAAATGTGCCCTGCATTGGGACTTGGTAGAGGTGATGGTTCTGCAAAGTTGTGAATGTACTCAATGCCCCTGGACTGTCGGCTTTAAAATGGTCACTATTGTGTTATGAAAATTTCACCTCCATATTTTAAAAATCATGCTCCAAAGAGGCACAAAAGGAGAGAGAGGAGGGATCCCATTTCCTCGGAAATCTTTGTGCATGTTCACTGAAGAAAAGAAGGTGGATGCTGGGAAAAGGAGGTGTCCTGGGGGCCTGGCTGAGGGTCTCTTTCTGATGTGTTAGCGGGCAGACATCAGGGATTTTGAAGACTTGGCCATTGTCTGGCAAGTCTGAGTTAGGACAGAGTCCTGTGAAAGAGATATTCACCAGAAAGGCTTTTGCCGACCTGGTGAGAGTTGGAGACCTTGGAAGGCTCCTCTCACCAAGATAGCAGAGTGCTGGGGCAAAGGTCCTCCGACTTAAAGATAAACTCTGCACCTCCTTGCTGTGCGGCCTTGGGCAAGTCAAGTTCATTCGCATCTCTGAGATCCTGCTGCCTCCCTGCCACACAGGGGGTCAGAAAAACTCCCTGGAATGGTTTTGGAAGAGATTAATACCAAGGCAAAGTGTGCTGCGTAGAGGAGAGGGGAGTGAATGTTACTAGTGTAACAATGTTACTCCCTTCCTTTCCGGTCTCCCTCACCCTCTGACCTGAGTTCCCATCACCGGAGTTGTGTCCTGGGATGCAGTCACAGCACTGGCCTGGAAAATCACCCTCATCACCCTTTCCCAGAGGGCTCCTTTCCCCTGACTTCACGTTTTCCTGCGGAGGGGCTGCAGCTCGGCCAGGGATCTGCAGTCAACTCCTGTTTTTGTGCAGCCCACAAGCTAAGAATAAGCTTTTCACCCTTTCTAAATAGCTGAAAATAATCAAAAGAAGAATACTCTGTGGCACATGAAAATTCAAATTACAGCATCCATAAGTCAAGTTGTATTGGAACACAGCCCCACTCATTCACCTGCATTTGCCTATGTCGGCTTTAGTGCCACAGTGGACGATCTGTATCGTGCGACAGAGACCCGGTGTCCCACACAGGGGAAAATATTTACTCTCTGGCCCTTAAGGAACAGTGTGTGAGCCCTGCAGTGGTGTCTCATTCCTGGCCTGTCTCTCCACACGTCACTCACCCCACTTGGCAGGTGCATCTCGTGACTGGGTGGAGCTATACCCTTTCACTTCCTTTCCTTTCTTCTCTCCCACAGAGCAGTAGGAAGTGGGGATCCTGAGTGACTGGGTCTACTCCCAAGGCCTAGGCTAGGGGAGGGGGCCAGGAAGGACCCAGAGAGTTTAAGGGAGCTCCTCGGGCAGCAGATTTAAAGCCACATTCTCTGATTTCTCTAACCACGTGTTTGCCCCAGCTGAAGTCAGGAGGGGAGAAGGGGTGATTTCTCAACTGCCCTCTCCAGCAATCCTGTCCTCCCCAGCCCTAGTCCATGAGCCCTGTCGTCTGTTCTTGGGGACACTGAAACACCCTCCAATGGGCCTCCCTGCTTCTAGCATCGCCTCCCTCCACTCCAGAGTGGCCAGTGTGATCTTCCTAAGACGGAGATCTGACCCAATTTCTTCTCTTCTGTGAAGATTGGTTGCATTCATGGCCCACTCTTTCATGCCCCCAGTACCTCTACCCCTGGTGGTGCCTTTCCACACTTACCCTAGGCTTGGGCACGGGATTTGCTTTAACCAAGGGCTTAATAATAAACTCGACACAAGCAGAGGCTTGAAAAAACGTTGGCAGGTCTCCGCTCTTGGATCCCTGCTAGTGCCACAAGAGCACCCCACACTAGCCTGCTGGAGAGATGTAGGAGACAAATGGAGGAGAACCCAGTTGTCCAGGTCAAGGCCATGCTGGATGACCCAGGTCCTAACCAACCTATTTTCTTCTTGTGTGACCAACCCAGAGCATCAGAATCGCCTTGCCAACTAGTAGGCTTGTGAAAAGACCAATCAGCGTTGGTTGTTTGATGTCGTTAAGCCTTGGGTAGTTTATTATTCAGCTATAGCTAACTGATTACACCTGCTTCAAACTCTGCAATGCCTCTAATTGCTTCTTTAAAAAGCCAGGACTCCCTAACCTACCAACACATCAGGCCTTCCATCATTCTCCTGAGTCCCATATCTTGGAGCGCGACACCCCACACCGAGGACGTGCAGCTTTCATCACAGCTTCCCAACACCTGTGCCTGGCTCCTCCACCGGCACCTGCTTATCAGGCTCTGGCTGCCCCTCAGCCTGTGCTGTCCCTGGCTTCCCTCCTTGACTTTAACTTTGCCTCATGCTTTAGGTCAGTGTTTCCTCAACTTCGAGCGGGGAAAGAGGTTTAGAGTCAGGACTAGCTTGCTTGCTTTTTTGATAAAACAGAAAAACAGAAGCAGGATGGGATAGCATTAAAAAGATCAGAGTGAATCATACTGGTTTGCTATACAAAACATATTTTTCTCCCTGGGCTCTGGTTAAAAAGCTTGCAGACATGTTGTTTTATAGCATTTCTTCTTGGGGCTACTCTCAGTAAATACTACCTCCCTCCTCCATCCGTGTGGTCCTCACCCCTTCCTCGGCAGGTGCTCGAAGGCCTCTCCCCCGGGGACCTGCCTCTTCCCACCTCTCCTATAGCATTCTCAACCCCACCGCCCCACAGCAGGCCCCGGCCCCCTGAAGCAGCAGCTCTCCTGAACAGTTAGCCTGCTCTCATGCCTCTGTGCCTTCAGGATTTGGTTTTTTCCCTTTGCCAATAACAGCCTTTCCTTCCTCATTCAGCTGGAAAATACCTGTTTGTTAAGGGTGTTGTAAGTGCGTTCTCCATTATTCAATCTTCCAGACTTAGCTCGAATAGCACATTCTGGAAAGCCTCTCCTGCCCCTCCCCTCACCCCCGATTCAATTCCCACGAACACCTCAAAGTTTACAACGTGTCAAGGCTTAACAACATTGTTTTTAGAATTTAACTTGGGCTCCAGTGTTTGTTTTCGCTGGAGGTTGTCTGCCTGCCTGGCAGCTCTGCAGCTCCTGAGTGTGGCAGCTGTCAAGGCCTCAGCAAGCACAGAATGGCAGTGGCTGTGTATGTCTTCCGCACAAGCTTGGAGGCTTCTTGGGGCTCAGGACTGAGTCCTGTCCATCTTTGGGCCATTGGTCCCCAGAGCAGGACCTGGCATCGATCTGAGTTGGCATTGCACTTCAGTTGAAATTGTCTCCTCGGATATTTGGGAAGCCCAGGTGGCCCGCGGGGATAAGACCCAGGACCATTTGGGCTCAGTGGGAAGACAATGGCCCAAGGAATCCTACAGGAGAAAGCAGGGAGCCCCGTGCAACCGACTCAGCCTCCTTGCTCCGCCTGCCAGCACATTTGGAAACCACGTGAAATAAACAAAACAAAACAAAACAAAAGAAGCCCAAACCCACGCAGTATGAAGAAGCAGGAAAATACTCTACAGCTTCTCCTAGAAGGATTTGTGTGCCAAGTTCAGAAGATGAACAAAGGAGTACACAGAGTAATCGGAGATAAGAGAACTCCCAGGAAAGGCTCAAAAGCTCAGGGCTGGGGGAGGAAGGGGCTGTTTACAAACTGTGAAGAGGAAGAGGGAAGATAAGAGCCGAAGCAGAGACTAACACGGAGACGGAGACGGGTGTTAGGAGCCCAGACAAGTTAAAAGAAAAACATTTCTGGTGGATGATGTAAAGGGACGGAGTGCACGCGGAAGGGAAGCACCGAGTTGCACAGAAAGCACGCATGCTCTGTGCAATGCCCACAGCAGCTTTGCCCCGCTGCACTTGCTCAGGTACCAGTGTAGGATTTTTCCACCTGCTGCTTGTCCCGGTTCGCAGCAGGTCTCCAATGAACGGCTGTGCTGTGGCCGCTGTTAATTAATTACAGGTGCAGTGAATGGTTGCCAAATGGAGACTGTCCGTAGCAAGGACTGAACATTTCCCCCAAAGATACACAAATCATAAGAGGGCGCTTCATGTAGCCTCGGGTGTTTACAGAGGAGTGCAGGACCTACAGTAGTACCTGGCACGCGCTGCATTTTTAACATTTTTTAACCCTTTCTAAAGCCAACCATTTTGTTACAAAAGAATAGCAGTTTCCTGCCGCCTACCTGTCCTTCAAAGGCTGTGCTAACTAGGTGGTGCAGGGCAAAGAGTGGAAAGGGGAGAGGGAAACAGAACAAGTTCATCTTTCAGCTGTGTCAGCCAGTGTCCGGCAGAAAAGGGTCTACGACACATCCGGCTCCATCAGATTCAAAGGAGCATAAAGGAGGCAGGTGGAACTGAAAGCCAGGAAGAATGGAAGTGATTTTGCACTCCAAGTTCACGATGATATAAGTAAAAAAAAAAAAAAAAAAGAAAAAGAAAGAAAGAAAGAAATCACTGTCAGTTTCTTGTAGCAGAGCCAATTTCCTGCTCTTTTAATGGTTTGTTTCATCAACTTGAGAGATGTGGGGATTTGGACCAGATGACGAATCAGTTACCTCAATGGGATAAAATGCCTCAACTCCACCAATGGGTTGGGAAAGAACAACAATAAAAAAAGACACTGTCAGGTGCATCCTGCAAAGCAGGTTGAGCAAATTTGGTGTTGAATCTCCTAGACTACGTCCAGGGCTTACCAGCAAGCTTTTCTTCCCCACCCCCAACTCTGAGCAGTGCACTGCTGCCCTCGGGAGTAATGAGCAAACTGGGAGAAGAGACGCTGAGGAGACATGTAGAGAAGCAGAGGGGTCACCCAAGGAAGCAGGGGTCAGACCAGGCAACCTCGACAAGGCATGGAACAATGAGAAAAACTGTGAGTGGAGTTGAATGGAGACTTCTGCCTAGATGGGCTGTGGAAAGAAAAGTATTCATTTTGTGCGAGTTGTTTGTTGACTGCTGCTTTCAAAGCTGGCCCATAATATCCCCAGCTGGCCCCTAAGGATAAAAGCCAAGTAATTCAGGTTGCTGGAAAAAAGAGCACAGATACAGATTTTAGAATAAGAAACCTTTAGATTCTGAGCCCCAATATTTGTATTACATAAAAATAACTCACTACATATGAGTTACATTACTATATTATGCAGGTATTTTATATATATATATATATATATACACATCTGTATATCCATACATATAAAGGCACTTCAAACAGTACATGGAAAGTAGAATTTAAGGTGCAGAGAACTGAAATCCAAGCATGGTTTATTCATAATATGCATTTTCCATGAACTTTGTGAAGACCCGTTGGAGTGTGTGTGTGTTTGTGTGTATATGTGTATGGCCCATTTACTGGTGTACACAAGCCTCTCTGAGCCAGGTTCCTAACTCTCTACTGGTCTCTATCCAGGTAGCTAGGGCATTTGGGTCCCCATCTATAAGCTGAGCCTTGCTTTCATTGTTATGACCAGTCTGGAGCTCAGACAGGAGGGATTTCTGGAGCTATAGCTCAATCCTACAGAGCAACCCACCAGTTCACCCAACTCTAAGTCCATCCCTGGATTCTGCCCCCATTTGGATAACTAGTTTTTGGTAGCATTTACAACACCCCATAACCTGCTCAGATTTCAAGACAGTTAATGGGTTTCTACCATAGGGACCCTGTAGCTGAGACCTTGTTTAGTTTACTTGCCTACTCCTCCAACTTCTTTAGGATAGGGGCCTAATGAGTTCCCATCACCGCCCTGTCCCAACCACAAACAGGCATGGTCCTCAGCAACAAGGGATGGAAACATAAGAGAGACAGCACTATACAGTTGCTATCAGATGCACCCTCATGGGGGCAGGAAGGGACTGGGCCAGAGGGAGCAGGGATGAGTGTATATACAGGGAAGCTGGTGACATGATGGCTGTCTTAAGCCTCCCTTTACAAATCACAGAGAATATGGGGGAGGAGGGTAGATATGTAGTGAAGTGGCTATTGTTGAAAGATTTGCTCATGTGTACCAGTTACCACAGACTGCAGAGTGGGATCTCAGAGACAAGATCTAGTCCCAGAGCATGGGTCTAGCAAGACTATTCAAAGTGTCAGTGGGAATCTTGCCCTAGGAAGAGGTCCTGGCATCCTGGGCAACACCACTGAGCACCCTGCAGACCTGTAGATCCAGAGACTCCTCACAGAAAGGGGAGATTCCAAACAGGTCTGGAACAATAAGCCAGATACCTCTGTCTCATGGACTTTCCCTTCTTCCAATCTTGCCCTTTTCCCACCTGCCCTGCCTCTCACATTCACATCTGATTTTTTTTTTTTCAAAATTCAGCTCTCTTCAGATCACTTCCCATGCAGGCTCTTGGCCAAATGCTTACTTACAACCAGGTATTTGTGTCTTAAATTGTGCAACCTAGCAGCTGTCTGAAGTCCTCCAGGACAGGCTACGCTGCAGAGAGTTTTACAAGGCAAGAACTGAAACTAGATAGCTGTGTTTTGTATCTAGGAGGCTTTTGGAGACTTTTAAATGAAGCATTATAGTGTAGTTTGGGGAATGAATGACAGATTATGAGCCATTGATGGGAAGAAGATATAGGAACTGAGTTTTGACCAGCTGAAGAGAAAAAGGCTAGTGCTTAGTGTTTGGTAGAGTGAAGTTATGTTGAGCAACATTTTTTTTCATACTCTAATATGCCTAGTATTTCTTCATTTACTCCCCACATATGTATTAAGTATTCTGTGCCAGGACATGTGCAAGGTAGAGAGAATCCAGGAATTAATAAGAAATATATAGGTTGGAGCACTGGGTAGAAGTTGGTCAAATGATACACAATTACAGTTAGGAGAAATAAGTTCAGGACATTTATTGTACAACATGGTGCCTATTGTTAATAACAGCAATATGTTGCATTCTTGAAATATAGGAGGATGGATGAATATTCTCACCACAAAAATGGCAACAACATGAGGTAAGGCATATGTTCACTGGATAGATTTAGTCATTCTGCAGGTATATATACTTCAAAACATCTTGTTGTATACAGTGAATACATACAATTTGTGTGTCAGTTTTAAAAAGTAAATAAGATTATTGTGTAAACTGTTTATGTCATAAAAGGCCTTCTTATCTAGGGGCCTAATGTATGGCATGAGGACTATAATTATAATACTATATACACTGAAAATTTGCTAAGAGAGTAGATTTTAGGTGTTCTTGCCACCAAAAAAAGAATAACTATAAAAGATGATGAGATGCTAATTTACTATAGTAACCATTTCACAATGTGCATCAAAGCAGCAAGCCTTACCCCTTAAATATATACAACAAAACTTTTAAAAAAATGACATCCCTGGTACCGCCTTCAGCAACTGCAGAGGTGTGATAGTATGATGAGAGCGGAAGTGCAACCTGTTACAGACACAGCAAGGAGCATCTCGCCCTGGCTTTGGGGTCCCCTGGGTCTCAACTGCTAGTGTTGCCTCCAGCCAGATTGGTTTCCTCTGGTTTCCCTACACATTCCTGACTTCGGCTCTTCTCATTCGGGGCCCATTAATTCCTTAAGGCCTTTCCTGGGTCTCAGAATCCTCCTAAAGAGACTTGTACTGCAGATGTCATTTAAATCAACCTGGGTAGGTCCACACCCAGGCCCTGGGCTCCAAACACAAGACCATGGTAGATAAAACGATCTTGAAAGAAATCTAAACACAAATGGCCAAGCTCAAAAATAAAATACTTCTCGTTTGGACCAGAAATACAGCAAAACACACTATCGTAAGCCACGCCGAAGCCATGGCTGCTAAGTGTGACTGTGGGCACAGACCGTGGAATGGTGACCTTTGATGTGGTCACAGGGGCCAGGACACTCACATGGCGGGACAGAGAGACCCAGATTCAGTGAGTGAAGCCAGAGTTTCTGGGGACTCTGCAGCCGGGGAGTGGAGGATGAGAAGAGGTTGCAGCGAACCCCTGCCTGCGGCCGTGGGG
Source organism: Lepus europaeus (assembly GCF_033115175.1). Classification (NCBI taxonomy): domain Eukaryota; kingdom Metazoa; phylum Chordata; class Mammalia; order Lagomorpha; family Leporidae; genus Lepus; species Lepus europaeus. The sequence goes on from NC_084831.1 coordinate 107,252,749, forward strand.
AATGGGCCGCTGCCTGTCTCCATGTGGGAAGAATGAAGTGAGAACACAGGCCAAGCAGCCCACTGGCTGGCGGCGGGATCTCTCTGCACTTCAGTGGGACAGGAACTTCTGAACTTCTGTGGGGAACAAAGGCTGAGATCGGCACACTGGGCCAAGATAAAGCAACCACAAACTTGTCAGGTCTGGGGAACAGAGAGAGAGAGAAACCAATAAAACCTCCTACGCACAGTGAGCCTCCCAACCAAAATCCCCAAACACACAGAGAAAACTAAGACGGAAGATATAAATAACTAGGGGATATATTTACTCCAGATAAAATGAAAAGAACAGACCAATATGGAAATGTGTTTAAAATATGTCAAAGATACTCCAAGAGCAAAAGAAAGGACTAGAGCTCATGGAAAAGAGTAAGAAATTCTGAAACAAAATAGATGAAACAAAACCAAGCATATATATATTTATATATTATATATTTATATATGTGTATATATATATAAATTGGTAATCTTGGGAAGAAAAAAATACAGTCATCGAACTAAAAGTCACAACAAATAGGATAAACTCTAGATTGTACATATTTGAACAGATAATTGAAGAATTGGAAAATAGTATTGAGAACTTGGCCCAGCATAGAATGATAGATTGAAACTACAAAATGGCAGTTAGGAAATAGAGTGAAGGACTCCAAGGAGGCTGTAACAGGAATTCTACAAAAGAGAAGAGAGGAATGATAAGACATGTATGTCGAGATGATGGCTGAGCACGCTCTGGATTTGAAGACAGACAGTAGTGCGCCCTCATGCTGAACAGAGATATATCTGTATGTACTGCCCTCCACGACCCAGCTCTCCGGCCTCCATGCCTTCGTCTCCTATTGTGTTCCTCCTTGCTCGCTAAGCTTTAGCCATTGTGCCCTCTGGCTAATCCCTGAACAAAACACGCTGCTGCTTCTCTGTTGAAATGCTGTTCCACAAGATAATCTGGATGGCTCATGCTCCCCTTCGCTTTAGATATCTCTTCACGTGTTACTTTATGAGTGGAATTTTCCCTATTATAAGCAAATCAAGGTATGTCTGTGAGTGACTGAGTGGGTGGAGGGGTGCCTGCTATCCTTTCTCTGCCCATTACCTTACTCACCCATACAGACCTGGTACTTAGTATAGTACTGGATACATGGATACATGTCCAATTTGGTTTTGCTAAACTCCATGAAAATCCCTGTCTATATCCCAAAAGCTACCATCATTGTGAGTGCATGGGAATTAGTATTTAATAACAAGTTGTGCTCAATCTATGTTTCCTAAAAATTTCTCATTCTGCGTGTAGCAGGATAATGAAATTATGGAATTCTGACGTGAAGAGGGAGTCTCGGGCTCGCTGGCTTCAGCTTCATGTTTTACCTGTCAAACACTGAGGCCAGGAAAGGGCAATGATGCAGAGCCGCACGGTTCAGCAGAGCTGGGGCGAGCACTCACTCTCGTTTTCACCGGATGATGTGTCTTCTTTATGCTACTTGCATTCTCAGAGAAATCAAGTCCTCATTAATTCTACGCCCCCACCCCCAGATGAGCATCTTCTTTAACCTCTGTGCTCACATACATTGTTTCTGGTCACAACAGATTAGCCCTTCCTAACTCAAAGAAACTGAGGCTTCCTGATACTGCTTCATTAAAAATGTAATTTTAATGTGTTTTTATTTCTCCAGCTTCTTGTCATTAAGAGCCTATAATTAAAATAATTAGAAGAAGAATCTAGCCTGTTAATCAGTCTACATTTCAATAAAACATTTTAAAATTCACAGTCCAAAGCTGTTACCTTATTATTTAAGCATGAGTTCTATTATATAAATTGTCACCACAGCACTGCCAACCAGTTATTTATAGACAAAATCTGTTAGCTTTTCCTTGGTGAACCAATATCACTGTGTGCTGAAGTTATTGAAGAAATCACAGGGAGATGGAGGATGGGTGGGTTGGCCTCCCTCCCCCCCCCCACAGTGTAAGGGCTCTGGAGGACTTCCAGAGCTGCTCTTGGATGCAATGTGCGCCAAGAGGGTGGAGAAAGAACACAGTTTTGCAGCAGCAGTGAGAATTCGTGGTGCTAAATTTTGGGTGTCATGCATACATATATATATATATACACAGAGACATATGCATGTGGTGATAGTGATAAAAAGATTTTTTAAGCTGCTATAATTAAGGCAGGCTGCATTCCACTGCTACAGTCGAGCTTGAGACACTAAAAAGCAACCAAAGTGATAGTGTCTAGAACCTATTTCCTGCTGTAAGACTTCTGCTCTCTGTTTCCCATAAGCCTGCACCTCCAGACACTTGTGCTAGGGACTTCCGGCAGGACTGCTCAGTTTGCAGCTCACCCAGAGGTAGCCGTGGTTTGGCCCAGGAGAGTCTCGGCTGGAAGGCCACTGGAGCTCCTTCACGGGGTTTGGAACTGATGCCATATATTTATTTCATGATCCTGCTGACCTTATTAAACGTACACTTCTCAGGGGTCCTATATGCAGCGAGGTTGCTTCCAGAAACAAGGTGATGAGCAGCTAAGAAGGCCCAGCCTTAGGAAATAATAAATAACATTTTAAAATTAGTAGGAGATAACCCAGTTGTGATTTTTAAAATGTTTTTCTAGAGATTCATTTATTTGTTTGAAAGTCAAACAGAGAGACAGGGGTCGTGGCGGAGAGAGATCTTCCATCCCTGGTTTACTACCCAGATGGCCACAATGGCCAGGGCTGAGCCAGGCTGAAGCCAGGAGCTTCTGCTGAATCTCCCACATGGGTGGCAGGTGCCCAAACACTTGGGCCATCTTCTGTTGCTTTTTCCAGGCCATTAGCAGGGAACTGGATCAAGAGTGGAACAGCCGGGACACAAACTGGTGCCCATATGGGATGCCAGTATTGAAGGCTATGCCACAACACCGACCCCCTTTAAAATAATTATAAATTTTCCTCTGGTCCTGGACAAAGGGCTTTATTTATGCAGTTGTAGGAATATAAAAGAAACGTGGAACATTTGACATTCACTCCCTGTGGTAGATAGGCTCTAAAGTACACCTCCCAGAGCCTTGTTATCCATGCACTATCCAATTCCCTCCCCCTAGGTGTGGCCAGGACCTGTGACTTGCTTACAGTACAGATGGCAGGATGTCACTACCACTATTACATCCCATGAGACTGTTAACTCCCATCCTGCTAGTCTCCTCTCCCTGTTCAATCTCTCCCTTGATGGCTTTTATGAATAATCTGCCATATGGAGAGACCCCCATGGCAAAGAACGGAGGGCAGCCTCCGGATGGCAGACAGCAAGGAGCTAAGGCCCTCAACCCAGCATCCACGTGAGCTTGGATGCAGAGCCTCCCCACCCAAGCGTCAGCTGAGAGCCCAGTTCTAGTCAACGCTTTGGGAAAGACCTTGAAGCTGAGGACCCGGCTAAGTTGTGCTTGGATTCCTTACCCATAACTAATGAAAGAGTATTATCTTACATCACTAAGTTTGTGGCAGTTTGTTATGAAGCAACACAAAGGGTCTTCCAAAAAAAAAAAAATCAGAAAATGTGTATAATGAAAAAACTATGCATGAATTTCAAATTTTTTTTCAAGAAAATAAACTTATCTTTCAATTCAATTTTCCATGAACTTTTTAAAGTTTTTTTTTGTTTGTTTGTTTTTGTTTTTTTTTTTTTAGCTGAAAGCCAGAGATAGAGAGGGAAAGAAGAAGACAGGGAGGGAGAGAGAGAGAATCGAGATTCAAGATCTTTCAGCTGCTGGCTCACTCCCCAAATCACTGCAATAGCCAGGGCTGGGCCAGGCCAAAACCAGGATCCAGAAGCTTCATCTGGGTCTCCCACATGGGTGTAGGGGCCCAAGGACTTGGGCCATCTTCTGCTGCTTTCCCAGGTGCATTAGCAGGAACTGGACTGGAAATAGAACAGCTGGGACTTGAACAGGGGCACATATCGGAATTTTGGCCCCTCCATATTTCTTTTTTTTTCTTTTTTTTTTTTGGACAGGCAGAATGGACAGTGAGAGAGAGACAGAGAGAAAGGTCTTCCTTTGCCACTGGTTCACCCTCCAATGGCCGCCGCAGCCAGCGCACTGCGGCCAGCGCACAGCGCTGATCTGATGGCAGGAACCAGGTGCTTCTCCTGGTCTCCCATGCGGGTGCAGGGCCCAAGCACTTGGGCCATCCTCCACTGCACTCCCAGGCCATAGCAGAGAGCTGGCCTGGAAGAGGGGCAACCGGGACAGAATCCGGCGCCCCGACCGGGACTAGAACCCGGTGTGCCGGCGCCACAAGGCGGAGGATTGGCCTATTGAGCCGCGGCGCCGGCCTCCATATTTCTTATATTGAGAGATTTCCTACTTCATGGTACTGTTTTCAGGAGTAAATCAGAGTATTTAGTAGCATATTTGGCAAGTAGGGATTATATTGCATCTACAGGAGCAATTACAACCTTCTCTTATTTCTTAAGATTTATTTACTTGTTTGTTTATTTGAGAGGCAGAGAGAGAGAGAGAAAGAGAGAGATCAGAGATCTTCCCTTTGCTGGTTCTCTCCCCACATGGCTGCAACAGCCGGGGCTGAGTCAGGCTGAATTCAGGAGCCAGGAACTCCATCCAGGCCTCCCACTTGGTAGCATGGGCCCAAGGAGTTGGGCCATCATCTGCTGTCTTCCCAGGCACATTAGCAGGGAGCTGAGTCGGAAGCAGAGTGGCCAGGACTGGAATCTGCACTCTGCTACGGGATGCGGGTGTTGCAAGCAGCAGGTTAACCCTCTGTGCCACAGCACCAGCCCCTCCCAGGAAGCTTTTCGGCATAAAGTAGCCGGGTTGGTTTTGCTACATTTTTCAGTTCCCTCCTATCAGGAAGACTGAGTGACCTTCATTCAGTCCTGAAAGGCTCTAATCTCCTGGGCATTATACATGTTCTCTTCTCGGTGTGTGGCATGATTATCTAATTCGTTTTGTCTGCTGCAAAACTGGGGAACTATGGGAGTGACGAGTTATTAAGAATCCCTTTTCAAACAGAGAACAGCTGAAATCCCCTCGGTGCCAGGAGTGTGTGACCCCGGTCCTGGTACACAGAGTGGCTTTCGGTGTGCAGGAGAGACTTCATTATCTGGCTGACAGCACTGAGCTGTCAGTCGCGAATTCCTAGCCATCTTTTGCTTTCTTCACGAGTGTTCCTACACTAGAGATTGTCAGGTTTTTATCTTGCACACGAATGGCGTGAGCAATAGTAAAACCCTTGCAGTCCATAAAGCACAGGGCTTTAGACTCTCGTCCAACTACACCTTCAAGTTAAAAAGAAACTACCATTTTATTTGAGTGCCCTGCCTTTGTGACTCGGAAAATCAATGAAACGCTATATTTAAAAAGTAGTGCAGGTTGGGAACTCAGGAAAAAAGCAGATCTGTTCTGTGATCATATGATGGCTATCTGCAGGCCAGGAGGGCTAGGCTGGCCGTTTTTTCAAGGAGAACATGTCCTTTATCCTTCATGGAGATTTCTAGAAATCTGTTTTTTTTTTTTTTTTTGTTCCTCCCATTCCTGTTCTTCCCCTTGCCCAAACTTGCCTTTCTGCTTTTAACAGCAACAAAAAAGCAAAAGCATCACTTGGTGCCTCTGTTGATGCATTGGGAAATCTGGGTTCGAATCTTGGCTCTGCTGCTTAGCTGTCTTGTGCTCTTTGGCAAATCATCTCGTTTCTCAAGGTCTTGATTTCTTCATCAGCAAAATGAAGAGAATGATAACGGCCTCAAAGGGTAGATATGAAAATGCAATGAGATGAGATACATGAACAGGCCGCACTCACTAAGTTTGTTCTCTACAGGTATATTTGGATATAGAGTCAGTTTCGGGAGGGGGGAGTTAATGCTTCCGGTTGCCTGTCACATGCTAAAGTTTCTTCTCGTCTGAGCACAAAACTGTCTAGCACTCTGGTCAGAGATGTCCTTTCTTATCTAAAGTATAAGTCAAAGGATTCGCTTATGATTCCTTTCGATGGAGATAATATCTAACATTTGATTGAGCACTTGGTATTGGCAAGTGCTTCCCCTGTGTTAGTTCAGTCAATCCTCGTGGTCATTCCATGAAGGAATCGAAGGCCAGGGAGGCTGAGGAGCTTGCCGAGGGCTCTGCAGGTTGATGGATTAGGAGTGAAACCAGGCTATCTGAATTAACTCCACACACTCTAGCGGCCCTTGAAACATAACCGTGGCCCTCGCGCAAGTGCCCCTCTCTTGGGGATTTAACCTCAGACCCAGGAGTACCAAAGAAACAGCAAAACGTAGTGCAAGTGGGCCCTTAGCTGCAGCTGTGGTTGGTGGCAAGCAGGGTGTCCTCTGGCTTTGGGGGAGAGAGCCTACATATTGTTCCTGTTGGTGCATACGGTGTGACAGCACCAGCAGTCAACACCCTGCACCTGCCTGAAACCGCCAAAGGTGAGTGAGCTGTCAGTGGCAAGTGATAACTCGAAGGCCTATTTGCTATCAGTATATTGTAGAACAGAACTGTAGAATCCGTGATAAAACGGCATTGCCTCTGAATAGCTTTACCTCCACTGGCTCCTGACAATTCCATAACCTGCTTGAGCAGCGTTATAAATAAGCAGCTTTATGTAGCTTTATTTTCTGATTTTCCTTTAGGATCACTGTGATCCATGAGCCTTCCGAAGCCTGTCCTATCTAAAGCATCAGTAATATATCATTAATATTTATGGCATTTAATCATGAGGCAGCCAAAGAACTAAAGAAGTGTTATATTATTCAGCAACTCATTAAGCACCCAGCATGCTTATAACCCAATGGTGAGCCCTGCGACGGCTTCTTCTGTCACCAATTGTCTCCCCCTCTTCTGTGGGAACAACAACAACAAGAAAAAATCACTAATGCTCGCACAAGCTTAAGTTGTAGCAGGTGTGGGCCAAAGTCAATTAGACAACATCATCCTTGATGTTCTAGAAATGTATAATTTAACAGAACAACAAAACGCATCCCCCTCGCCACGACATTACAGGGGAGAGATGGGGGGTGGGGGTGGGGGTGGAAGGGAGGGAGACAATTACCAAACCCCCCTGTGAGCCAGGCAATAAAAGTGGGAACATCACATTTACATTATTAATGACTCGATTTCATTTCCATTCCCTGTGTTCTTTGTTTTATTATTTCTGAAGGGGAAATATTCTATCTGGTTCTCAGTGTACGGGAAGCACTAACAACAGGACCCAGGCAAGTGCAGAACTGGGCACCCTCAAGAGATCAAAGTCTGGTCCTTGACATCGCCAAGCACAGGCTGTCAGGGGCTATCAAGAGGGGATCTCCCACCAAAAAAGGTGGCCAGGATTGCTTCCTAGCAGACAAAGAGCACGCCTCCTGTCCCTTCGCCTCCGACAGAGGTTTCAAGGCTAGTGTCCCGCTTCCCCAAGCTTCCTCCGTAGATGGAAGCTGCCATGGGAGCCAGCGGTGCCTGGTGGGATGTTAGCGGAAGCCTAAGGGCAATGGTCGGGGAGGAAGCCCTTGGGGAAAAGGCTTTGGAAGAGACTCTGGGCTCCCTGGAAGCCTCCTACCCTGCTGGTGGATTGTAAAACAGTGCAGCTGCTCTGGACAACAGCTTGGCAGAGTTCCTCCAAAAGCAAAAACAGAATTCCCACGTGACTGAGCAATTCCACTCCTAGGCACGTGCCCAAGAGAACGGAAAGCATATGTCCACGGAACACAAATACGCACAGCGGCACTCGTCCTCCTAGCAGCCAAAGGAGAGGCACAGCCCCAAGCCCATTCCCCGGTGGGTTACAGCCTCTCCCTGGAATACTAGTCAGCCATAAAAATGAGTGAAGCACTGATTCTGCTGTGTGGTGGGTGACTCTCGAAAATATGCCACATATGGTGTGATCCCATTTACACGCAATGTCCAGCCCGTGGAGGCAGGGAGCAGGCAGTGGCTGCCAGGGTTTGGGGGAAATGCAGACTGGCTGCTAATGGGTACACATTTCTTTTGAGGTTGATGCAAATGTTCTGGAATTATAGAGCAATGATGATTGCACTTGTGAATCACTAAAAACCACTGTGGGTAGGAAAAAAAAAAACCACTGGCTTTTACACTTTAAAGGGGTGGATTTTATGGTATGTGAATTATATGTCGGTTTAAAAAGAGAGGACACAGAAGAGAGCTACCCTGACAATGAGGCCTCTTGGCAGTTGCCCTTCACCTATGAGCCTCTCTTTTCCTGGAATGTATGTGGAAGGCCTGCGGTGCAGCAGCCACGTTATCATCTCGAAGACAAAGGCGGTTTAAGAGCAGGAAGTCAGGACCCAGTAAAGTTCTTCCTTGCTGAAGCCGTGTGTCACATTTTCTGCTGAATGCAGTCCTAACTAAGATGCCTCCCAACCTTAAGATTTTATGAAAAGCCAATTACTGTGAAAATGGAAAAGAATGGAGCTATGAAATGCAGTAGCTAGAGAGGTGTAGAGAAATAGTTCTTCGGAAAGCGCAATTTAGACCATTTGCAGAGATGGCTGGTGCTCGTGTTGTGGTTTGGTGTTCAGGTTTCTGAGGCTGAATTACGACGCAGAGTAATGAAATACGTATTTAAGGCGTCTTTAAGGCAAACAACGAATATGAGTAATTGTCATTATAGCTATTCCGTCAAGAGATGCTATGCAGTCAAAGCTGAAGAGCCTATTTTTGGATTCTTTCCAAAATGCCTGAAAGAAAAACTCCTGATGGCAGCCTCTCATTACATCTCTCGATAAGACTGAAGACATTAAAAACTATAATTTGTTAAGTAATAAATGGTCGTAATTTGAGTCCAAGGGAAGCCACTGTGAGTGAAGACAGTGAAACACGCTGACATTTACTGCTTTCTCTGACATATTAGTGGGGGCCAGTGCCATTTGAAATGAAATTTACTGAAATCTATACCCCAAAGTCTGCATCTAGTTTCACGTGTTTTCATTTAATGGACCAGATAGCTTCACATCCTTCTGTTACTGATTCCCTGCCCTCTCCCAGTGTTATAAAATTCCAAGATCCTGAATTTTAAAGTTGTAGACCAATTGAACATACAATGGTTAGATTTATGTAAACTGGCTCTAGAAAATGGAATTAAAATTTGATTCCTGTGCAGGATAATTCTGAGGATTCAGTCATGTGAAAGGAAGGGTGGCTCCAATATCTCTCATTCATCAGTCATTTTAAACTGCCAATGGTTTTGGTAAAAGGCTGAAAATCAAATTAACCACATCGGTGTCTAAGCAAACAGCTACCAATTATATCATGAATTCCTAACAGAGCAGTTGAATTCAACAACAAGCACACACACAAGCCAAGACACTTTCCCCACTTAACAACAGTCTTGGGAAGAAATAAGGACAGAGTATGATAATCTGGTTAATACAGCCCGAAACTAATGCTTCAGTTTCTCCCAAAGACTCTGTTGGTGTTTGTTTTTATGACTTAAAATGACTTAAAATTTGGACAGTTCTTCGCCGGTCACATCTTGAGCAATACATTTCCCAGCTACACTCCTTTGGAGTGTGTCATCTCTCGTTTCACCAAGGACCAACAAGGAGTGTGTGTGTGTTTGTGTGTGTGTGTGTGTGAGAGAGAGAGAGAGAGAGAGAGAGAAAGAGAGAGAGCTCTTGGAAAAGTGTAAGGAATTATAGGAATTTAAAGAATTTTATTACACATAAAGTATGTGCATACTTCAAAAAGCTCACAGAAAATGGAATTAGAAGATGAGTCGATTTCTATGCCAAAAATTTTGAAATCCGTGCATAGTCTTTTCAAGATATACATTTTCATAAGCTTGTTGAAGACCCCACATGTTCTCTCTCAGTCTGCTCCTCTTCCATTTTCGTGTGTGTGTGTGTGTGTGTGTGAATGAGTGCCAACAACTCTCTTCTACAACTTGTTTGGATTAATGCTTGGGAAAGGGACCATATTTGACATAAAAATCTAGAACTATGGTCAGCAATTTTTCAAGGACTAAAAATATTTTTTTAAACCTCCAGTTTCTACAGTTATTATTTCCTTCTCTGGAAATGAGGTGCCAGCTCATTCTATTCAATTCTAGATTCTTGGCTACAGGCAAGCCATATGCAGAGTGACCTGACAGAGACCTCAAAAGGTCAGGGGAAAAGACATTATCAGCCCAGGTGCTGACTGTTTCCATGAGGCTCCTCTGGGCTTTCAGGTGCAGGTAACAGAGAAGAGAGAAACTGTGTGCTGTAGACACAGAGCGGGGGGGGGGGGGTGGGGGGGTGGGGGGGGTAGTTTACCATTTGTGAAAACACAGGAGAACACACTTCCTATGTATAGGTGGAAGACATATGGAATTCCTCCAAAGCTTGAAATACTTTTTAGGGAGAAAAAGGGAAAATAAATATGTTTGGTGCTAAAGGAACCTTTGCTGATGAAAATAATCACCATAATTAGTCACTGCATCAAAAATGCATTGTAGAGAAGCGCCCAGCTGGAACAATTACTGTTCTCCACCCCATTGACCTTTTAAGAAGCTTCATCTTGTAGTCAGCGTTCGCGTTCATCCCCCACAGCGTAACCTCGACTACCTTCAAGGGATCAGTTGTGACGCATGTTTCTGCGCTGTTTATAAATATACACAGATGTGGTAACAGGAAAGTCATTAGACTCGCATCCAAATGCTGCAGCTACCTTAAAATAGCAGTGCGTTTCTGTTACATACTCCTTAATGAGTGTGATGTGTTTTCCTTTCTTTATTTTTGCAGCATTTGTTTTTAGCTTTCTGAGGAAGCAAAGATGTTGCACAAACTCCTCCAGGTACTCAGTCTCTGTGTGTGCCTATCTGGGCCGCCCTAATGCCTGCAGAGCCAGTGGCTTCAGGTGTGTAGTCGGAGGGATCTGCTCCCTGAGGGCCGGAGCACTGGCTTCTCTTCTCGCACATACTAATTGTCCCCAGGCAACTTGAGGGATCCTTCTGAGAAGTAGCAGACTAGTCCCTCCTAGAGAGAACTTCAAGTTCCTCGCCCTCAAAGGTCACTAAAGTAATACTAACAAAATCAAAGCTGATCGTGGCGACTTTAATGGCAAGTTGAACCTTAATATTTTAATTAATATTTTTAGTATTACCTTAATATTAAGATTAATAAGGTGGGGGACCACCTTAAGGGAACAGAACTGTTATGAACTTCTGAAAGGAAAAGAAGCTTTAGAAGAAAAGATTGCCTTTGGCAAATGCCCATGACTTTCATTGGTTATGGGACATTATTATTTTTATGTCTATTATGAAAAAAATTTTCTCAGCCCCTTGTTAAATCCTAAAGCATTAGTCAAACCTTCTCCCATCACAGAGCTATTAGAAAACATCTAAAGCTTACAGTAAGTGTGACTTGGAAAGTGATTTCCTAATATGCAGACTTCAAAGGGACTTTGAAATCTCAGAATGTAAGATCCAGCCTGGTGTTAATCCACCAAGCACCACTTAGTGGCCTGTTCAGGTTTGTTTTGATAGGTCCTTAATAAGCAGGCAAACACGGAAGGTAGCATTCTATGAAACATTCCTCTGTGCTATCCTTCTCATCTTTCTGTCTGTGAAGGTGTCATGTTTGACAACACCCAGAGCCTTGCAACCCCACAGTCCCTCCCCCCATGGATCATCCTTGTTCTCCTGCCCCCTTTAGGACCACAGCACAGGGATCAGATCTTCCTGGCCGCCCATGAAGGACCTTGGCCACAGACCTTGCTGGCTGTAGAGTTCATGGGAGCACCTTTCTTTCCTACCTGTTATTCTCCCCAACTCCTCAGTAGAAGAAGGAATGGCAGAAGAGGCAGCAAAATGAAACAGGTGCCACAGACCCCACTTGCAGTATGTAGGCTACTGGAATGGGAAGAATGGCCATGCTGACTTCCAAGGGAACGCACACCTCCATGACCTCACTGCAGGGCCATGAGAAATGACATTGGTGCTGTGTTTTCTCCCCTTGAAGGTATGTGTGCATGGATGCGGATGTGTGTGTTGGCATGGATGGGTAAGAGAGAGAGAGAGAGGGACAGCGAAGCTGTCTGTCCTATCCACTATTAAAGAGTATTTCTCTAACAGCTCAGCACTTGCACATATGTAACAGCTGCTAACTGGAAAATATCATCCATTAAATTGCTCAAGGTCCTTTATACCAAAAAACCTCTGTCACAAGGTACTTGCAGAGCTCAGTATCAGAAAAGAGTTTTCTCTCCTGAATAATTGGTCTGCTTCCTTCAACTGGAAAAAACAAATCAGAAGAGGAAGCAATGCCTTCACTAGGTCAAAGGATTCAGAAGGTGACTGAAGGACATTCTGAGACCTCCCTGATAAAGAGGTACTGGTTTTCTGCCTTCTTTTTCATTGTAATAGAAAACACGTTTGCCTCAGTAAGTTTTCTCACTAATAACCAAGTTACAGATCATTTTTCTGCATTTGAAATTTGAAAATTCAGCATTTGGAGGCTGTCATAAGTATCATGTCTATAAATTCTTAATTATCTAGATGACTGGCTCCTGACTTCATCCCTTGCCCAACCCTGGCTGCTGCAGGCATTTGGGGAGTGAACCAGGGAATGGAAGCGTGTTCTTGCTCTTGCTCTCGCTCTCTCTCTGGCCCTCTCCCTTTCCCTTCCCCTCTCCCTCTGTCTCTAGATTTCAAATATTCTGATTCTTTCCCATAGAAAAAAGTCACAGAAGCCCAGCACTTTGATATCACAAACACATCTCACAATATGTCTCATATGTGGTCGGAGGACAGGAATCACAAGTCAAACTCTATTTCCTCATTGGGAGTTTGAGAAAATGTGGTCACTGGAACTTCAAGTGTTAAAAGGGACATAATTAGGGGCCGGCGCTGTGGCACAGCAGGTAAAGCTGCTGCCTGCAGTGCTGGCATCCCATATGGTTTGAGTCCCTGCTGCTGCATTTTCAATCCAGCTCTCTGTTATGGCCTGGGAAAGCAGTGGAAGATGGCCCAAGTGCACCCACGTGGAAGACCTGGAAGAAGCTCCTGACTTCAGATTGGCTCAGCTCCAGCCATTGCAGTCATCTTGGGAGTAAGCCAGCAGATGGAAGACCTCTCTCTCTCTCTCTCTCTCTCTCTCTCTCTCTCTGCCTGTGCCTCTCTGTAACTTTACCTTTCAAATAAATAAATAAAGGCCATAATCAGAGGAGTCTGGAGAATGCAAACTGCTATAAGAAAATGCCTGTGACCTGCTACAGGATCTCCTGCATTAACAACGGGACCTTGGCCATCGTAATTATTAAATCTTACTATGTTCTTATGAAGACATTTCTGGAAAATACCCGCCTTTCTCCTCCAACAGAGCTGTTCCAAGGAAGTTTGGAGTCCAACACAAGGCAAGGTGTTCTACAGTAATAATAATTCTCTCTGTGCTGTTCATTCCTAACCAACCCATTCACCATCATGACCTTAAAGTACTTTGGTCTAGTAGGCCATCTACAGGTATACACAGACTCTCGTTTTGTGCGTGGCAGGAAAGCAGAAGGGCAGAGATATCCAGTGGCCCGTCCTAGGCTGCTTGGTGAAGGTTTACAACTCCTTCCTCAGTGTTCTGTCCCTCCCTGATCACCACACACACACACACACTCACTCCCACTCCCATCACAGTGGCCCTTGCATTCGCACTTGCTCTGCAGCCTGGAATGGTCAGGTGGGTTAATCGGTCTTAAGTGATTCACAGGCACTGAGTTAGCATGGGTGTGCATACATACATGAACACTCACACATCAACTAGCTTTCAGCCCAGATGTGGTTGAAGCAGGGTACTCTAGCAAGAATTTTAAAAGCTAAGCTCCAGAAGTAAAGGTTTTTGTGCAACAATCCTATTAACATTTCACAAAACCATTTAAAATTGATGTGGTTCCTGTAACACGTCCCTAAAATCCAGAGGAAGCTAATAATTTTGCCGTGGCGGTTATGACCCAAATGATGGGTCCAGACAACGCCAGAGGCACCTGGTGAGCACCTTTTCAGGATGTCCAAATAGTCATTAACACATTCATCAAGTCCCCATAGTAGAGAGGGGAGAAATTTCCTGGCTGATAGGATCAGTGTTGATGGTTAGAGATCAAGACCAGCACAAACAAAGGTTTGGGAATTTTTATTTACATTTGAATTGGCTGAGTAATTATCTCTAAACTACTACCTGGTGTGTAGACAGATGCAGGGGGAAAATGATTTAAAGAATTTCCACATGGGGGCCAGGATTGTAGTGCAGGGGGTTAACCTCTTGGGCCTCTGACAGCACGTGGGAGACCTGGACGGAGTTGCAGACTCCTGGCTTCGGCCTGGCCCACTCCCAGCCATTGTGGCCATTTGGGGAGTGAAGCAGCAGCTGGAAGCTCTCTGTCTTTGTCTCTCCTCGTCTGTCTCTTACTCTGCCTTAGAAAGAAATAAATCTTTTTTTAAAGGAATTTCCATTTTTAGAAATCCATTCCTCACCATTGGTCCTGATGCTAGCCAGCATTTTTCAAGATCAAAGTCCTGTTGATGAATGACTTTGAACAGCCCTTGTCTCGGCTGTTGAGGAACAGTTTCTTTTTTTTTTCCCATACTATTTGTTGAACTCTTTACATAGTATAGACTTAAGTGTATGTGTATAAAGTTAATTGAAAATAGATCTTAGTAAAAGAATAAGAATGGAATGGGAGAGGGAGGAGGAAGCGGGGTGGGAGGGTGGGTACAGTGGGAAGAATCACTATATTCCTAAAGTTGTATTTATGAAATGCATGAAGGTTTCTGGGGGAAAAAAGCACAAAGTCCCACTGATGTTTTTGTCAGTAGAGGCAGAGCAGAAAGAAAAGCGTGCTTGCTACAAGCTGGCAGCATCAGCACTGGCATTGGCTCATGGCAGGCGTGAACCATGCCAACTGCCCACTCTCGCTCCTCTGCTCTCACACATCTTGAACCCATCCTTTAGAGTCCCTGTGCAATACACCCTTATCAGGATTTATTAGGACTTCTGTGGAGAATTTCTGCTTTTTTCTCACGATGTTCTAGTCATCATATGAGAAAATTAAGATTATTCGCATTTCAAATCCCAGGCGTCTTCTTGGAAGAGATAAAGTTCCTGCTGCCTTTTGGTGGATAATTAAGGTTGGTTTGCATCTGGTCCAAATGTTCTTATTCACTTACAAAATGTAATTGGCTGTCCAGGTATGGAATTCTTCAGATCTCCAAGTAGATGACCTGTTTGTCTCTTCAGAAGAAGCCAGACAACTGGCCTTGCCTCCCTTGGTGTCTTACTTACTTGTCTCCATTGCCCTTGACCTAAGGGTGTTATTACAAGGTACAGGATCTTCATTTTCAGACTTCAAACCCTTGATCCTTAAGTCATCAAGATGACTTTATTAAGCAACTACTAAGCTACTTCCTGGGTCTTGCAGATGGCATAGATGTTTTTTGCTCCTGAGGAATGTTGACAATACACTCAGCACCTTGGAACAAATTTGTTTGTCTTTACAAAGTGATAATGGCCTCTATATTTGACCTCCTAAAGAAGAATATATTTTAAGGAAATGGAGTGTTTATAATTAGGCAATAAAAAGATATATCTGAGAAGTCAAAAATAGGTTGCACACCCATGATAACTATTTAGGACAAAAACAACATAAAAATATCTAGTGAACAATTACATATGGAATCATAGAAACTCTGGAAGGGAAAAAGGACCTCAGGGGTCCTCTGGATCAAAGAACAGAAACTCTTCTGTACAGGTTCAGACAATAAATAGTTCAGATTTTTCAGGCCACGGGGTTTGTGTTGCAACTGCTCAACTCCACTGTGGCAGTGCAAAAGCAGCCCCAGACAATAATGAGTGTGATTGCATTTCAATAAACCTTGATTTGTAAAACCAGGCAGTGGGCCATAGATCACGGATCCCTCTTCTAGATCAAACCCCTTCCAATGCAGCAACGTCTTCTGTAGCACCTGACCACTCTGCATTTGGACAACCGTCATACCTGGAGGCTTTCCAGGTATGGCTGCACTGCAACTCTGCAACTCTCCTCCACCGTTACCACTTCCATCTCTGACCTAGACCATGGCCATGGCCAACAAACTGCTCTCCCTGGATATGCCTTGCCCTTCCTACAATCCATTCCCTGCACAGCAGGTCCTTGAGTAAGTCTCATCAAAGATAAGTCAATCACATCATCCTGCAGCTCAAGGTCCTCTGGTGGTTTCCCGTAACATTTAGAATAAGTCAACATAGAATAAATCAACATGCTTTACCTTGACCTCTGAGGCATTAAAGGCCTGGTTCATAGCCATTTCTCCAATCACATTTCCTACTGCTCATTGCTGTCTGGCCACACCAGCTTCTCAGTGTTGCCCCAACATGCTACATGCATTGCCATCTCGGGGCCCTTGTGCTGGTCTTTATTTCTGCCTGGATCTTCTTCCCCCAGACAGAGGGGATGTTCTCGCTTGCTTCATTTGGGTCTCTGCTCAAATGTCACTGCCTCTAAGAGGGCCTTCTCCACCTGCCTTATCTGTCACACTCCATTCTTCATTGTACTTTTTATCCTTTCTTTTATTTTATATCATCTTACACTATATTATCTTCTAAAGATATGCGTATAATTCTTTTTATCATTTACTCCTCTGGGGCATGCCTGTTTTACTCGGTAGGAATTCGTGTGCCTTGCTCACTGTTATATTCCCAATGCTTAGAGAGTTTATCAGGTGTATGTCATCCATTCAATAAGCATCTTTGGATACCTGATGAATGCGGCTTTGCCCTCTGCATCTTCCAAAAACGCATACGCTCACTCTTCCACATGACAATCCTTTACACGAAGGCAAGCACCACATTCCCCTCATTCTGGTACCCAGAGATATATAGCTTTTACACCTGTGATGCTTTGCATTATTCCCTCAGGCCCAGTGACTGGTGATGCTCCTTAAGTTTTGACCTTGGCTTCTGCTTCCACCTGCCAATTAGATTACACATATGCCCTGGCCACTCTGACTACCCACTTTCCCAGAACCAAGTTTGGCTTTGGGGATCTTTTTTCCCCTGATATTTTCCCAGACACTTGTGAAAAGGAATCAAAAACCCAGTGTGTGTGAATGTTGGTCATTCCTTTTAGCTGCTCAAAATCTTAACTCCTTTTTATGAAAAAAATTTATTTATTTGTTTGAAAGGCAGAGCTACAGAGAAATAGAGGCAGAGAGAGACAGAGAGGTCTTCCTTCCTCTGGTTCACTCCCCAAATGGCCACAATGGCTGGGGATGGGCTGATCCAAAGCTAGGAGCTAAGAGCTTTTTCTGGGTCTCCCACATGGGTGTAGGGGCCCAAGGACTTGGGCCATATTCCACTGCTTTCCCAGGCCATAGCAGAGAGCTGGATCAGAAATGGAGCAGCCAGGACTCGAACCACATCCATAAGGATTCTGGCATTGTAGGTGGCAGCTTTACCTGTGCTGGCCCCAACCCTTTCTTTGTTTGAGGAATTGCCACCTTCTGAGAGACTTAGAATCTGAAAATTGCATCCCCTCACCTTCCCAGTGACCCTTTCAGCACCAGTGCAGTCACGTGACCTAGGCTTCACCAATCAGAAAGCCTAGCCTGAAACTTCGCTGCAGAAGTCAGCAGTGTTAGGAAGCAGCAGCTGTCCAAGGTGCATTCTGGTGAAATGGTGACAAAGGCAGCCAGGGGCAGCAAAGGCACAAGTTCTAGTGCACCCAGCATACGCCTTCTTCTAACTTACTGGGTGACTTACTTAGACAGACAGTGTGCTTATTCTGCCAGAACATTAGCCCTAAGGGGGCAGGGATCCCTGTTTTATTTGGTTGTGTGTCCCAAGCATCCTAAGTAGGACTTGGCACACAGAAGCTCAATAAATATTTATGAATGGATGCACAGAGATGACTTTTTTAATCTATCAGTTTGACAAAAACTCTAGGCTTATGCGAGAAGGTGTGAGGAAAAAAACATTTACAGAGTGTCAGTGAGATAGTGAATTGCTGCAAACACTTTTCTTAAGTCTAAAATTGAATATGATTCCACATTTATTCTGCACACTTATTCTGCACTAATTTCTTAATTCTAAGGTGTTTATTGCAACATTATTTGCAATGGAAAAATATTGAAAATAGACCTGAATGTCAACCAATGGAGAACTGGTTATACAAAATTTTTATATATTTATGAAGTAGAGCTATATATATTGGCATGGAAAGGTCTTCATGACCCAGAACAGTGTGATAAATAGTACCTGGTACTCATTTGCAAAGGCTTTAGGAAGAAAATAAGACAGCTGTACACCAAGTTTTTACAGTGGTTACTCTGAGGAAGGAGGGAGATTTTTGCTTTTCTATTTTATGTCTTTTTATACTTTTTGACTTTTTCTTGTATACAGGTATTATTCGTGTTTTCAAAAACAAAGAAAATGAAAATGAGTAAATGAGTTGGAACTTTCAGCAATCGAGTTAGCAGAGTGTTTGGGTTTGTCCTGTTGTTTTTAGTGATAACACTCTTGGCAGGAGAAGCATTGTGAAATGGATGGCCCCACGTAACTAGGGACATTGTAAACTCTTACAATCCTTTTGGAAAGAAGTTTGATTGTATGTGTCAAAGTCTGTAGATATTCCTATGTTTTGATACTATAATAATTTTCACAAACTTACCTTAAAGGAATCTGTCCCATATATTAAAAATGTTCCAGCAATAGAAACAAATATCTAATAATATATTAATTAAAGTAAATCTGTAACGATTTAATATTATTCCATTATTCATTATTCAAGGAGATATTTAAAAAGATATTGCTATGAAATGAATATGTTAAGGTATTGTATTAAGAGCAAAAAAAAAAAAAAAACCATACTGTAAGGCCCAGTGGACAGGATGACCACAACCATGTTCTAAGATATTCTTAGAAAGAGACAATACAAGTGTTATTGGTGAATAGTAGAACCTTTCTCTTCTCCAGCTCTCTATATTTTCCAAGTTTTCTATAATAAGCATTTATTACTTCATAATAAGAACTATTCTATAAAGGAAATGAGACACTTTTAGTATGATTTGTTCATAGTCAATTTGTTCTGATGCTAAATTAATCTACCACTTTAATTTCCAAATTAAATGCTCACCTACCATTTCAAAAAATTGGCTGTAGCATTTTGCCAAAGATAAATCATCAAACTTGTCAATTTTTATTATCGGAACACTGGTTACTCACTACACAGCACTGCTAATTCTGTCTTGTGTTGATCGACATCACCGCCCTCTGCATCCCCTCTGTTTGCCCCATGAAGGACTTTGCACCCACCACTGCTCAGCTTCACCCTTGGTTCCCTCCACTCCATTTTCCACTCAGCCATGATCTACCACTTTATTCATTTGCCTAAACCCCTCCATGGTTCTCATGGCTCCAGAGCCGTGAGTTCAAGTTTCTTGGTGAGCCCACGAAGCCCTTTTGACCTGACCCCTGTCTGCCTCTTTCCTTCTCACTGTCAGCTCTAACGACACAGAAGTGCTGTGGTTCTCTGTCCTTGACACTTCCTTGGCCTTGTTGGTACCATTGCTTCATTCTGGAACCTTCCTCTTCGGCTAATTCTGTCTTTCTCAAGCCCGCGTTTCAATATCAGCTGTCTGCCAGGGAGACTTCTCCAATCTACAAGGCTGGGGAGGCCCTGCCCCCCACCCCCATTATATACACTTTGAGAGAGAGCTTCAAAATTCCTTCCCCAAAGCAAACAAATCAATACCACTAGGTTTTCAAAGTACTTGCATATACAATAACGCACGTGGCATTCATAGCACCCCTGTTAAATAGGCAAGAAAGACATCATCCCCATTATGGGGTGAGAAAGGTAAGATTCAAAGTCAATATACTTGGTCATGGTCATGTAGCTCATAGGGTGGAGCTAGGACTGGTGCCCAGGTGTTCTGATCTCTAACACAGTGCTCTTTTCTCAACTGCTAAGATTAGAGAGGTGAACCTGGGGAAGATGGGAAGTTGCAAGGAGAAGGGGAATCTAGCTGATGGAGAATCTTGAGACTGTCTAAAGACATTTTGTCGAGTTTGCCATTAGTCAAGCACTCACTGTTTGAGCATTTGTGCCAGGCACTTAATGCAAATTGCCTTGCAGAGTGGTTAAGAGCAGACTCTAGAGCGGATCCTGGTTTGACTCTCAGCTCTACTGCTCAGTGTGTGCCTTTGGACAACTCTCCCATGCTGTAGTTTCTTATCTGGGACTAATAAAGGCACCTCCCTTATAGAGTTGTGGTTAGGACAAGCGCCATTTGTTAGCTATTTTTATTATCATTACATCGTCCAATCCTCAAAATATTCACATTGTACATGTGAGAAAACTGAGACCCACAGAGGTTTAGTTACCCAAAGCCATGTAACCAGCAAGTGACAATGTTAGCACAACAGTAGCCAGTTTGATACAAAAGCCTGTGCCCTTTCTAATGTGTCAAAGAGCCTAATGGTTCAGAGAAGAGTTTGGGCTCTGAGGTCAAAGTCATTGGTCAGTGCTTTCTGGTGGTGAGACCTTGAGCAAATTAATTAGCCTTCTCAGGAATGGTTTCTACATCTCAAAAGGATAGAACCTATTTCCTGTCACTGCTGGGGATGCAACACAGCCCCTGACACAGAGGAAGTGACCACATACCTGAATTATGCTAATGATGCCACTGAGTTACAAGGAAGAGGTAATGAAAAGGATGTTTGCAGGAACTCTTCTTGGCAGCTGTGTGGAAAGCCTGGGAGAAAGGGAGGGAGCTCTTACAACAACCTTGATATGAAAAGGGTGAGAACCTGGCCAAGGATGCTTGCCTCAACAGGAGAAAGGAAGCAGGAGGCTCCCAGGTAAATTGAGAGTATATTTCATCAGGAATTTTAATATTGTACTTCTAAGTGTTGTTCAATTAGTCTCCATATGACAATGATTTTACTATATTTCATGGTGTAGGCCTTGCATTTTTAATCCATGTTGCTGATGAAATTGATATGAATGATGGACATTTCCTAGCCTGTCTGGAGAAGGGGCATCTTTACTAATTTACTTAAGACTTTAAAAGTTGTCAGATACAGTTGTAATAGCTGTCAACCAGAAATCTATGTCTGTCAGGCAGAATCATAGCATAACAAAACTCTGTTGGATACAACTTTCTTGGTGTACAAAGTCCAAGAGAGGAGAAAATGATGCTCCATTATCTGCTAAGAATTGATGGCTAAAAGCTCTGTGTTCCCAACATATCTTCGTCTCTACCTCCTTTCCTTCTGGAAAGGCAGAAATCACTCCATGGAAGTTCAGATAGGCCTGCAGTGTAGATATCCAGTGAAAAATGGAAGGCTGCATATTGTTTTCATTGAAGCAGAACAAAACAAATGTTAAAATCTTGGCTTGAATGAAGTTGTTTTCCTCTCTTAACATGTAAACTCTCAAAAGGAATTGACTAATAAGGCCTCATCAGTAAAACTGTGGGCATTAGTGTATCTGAGATGTTTAGTATGAAAACTGATTGCTATCCAGACTAGCAGAGAAGAAAACCGGTTGTATAGGGATCATGTGAAATAGGGAATTTGTCATCTCCAGATCAGCAAAGCCCCATTATTAAGGGGTATCCTGGGAGAGACAATATACCAATAGACAATGGCCAGACCATAGGCGTGTGTGAAAATAGAGCTCTGATCCCCCAACTTGCTCAGGAAACCAACCTCTTATCTTCAATAAACAACCCAGGAAAGCGGCTTGCTCTAAGTCAGACTTGCAGGAAGCCAGTCTGCTATCTCCCAGGACCATCTAGGAAGCTAAACAATAACCTCTGTAACAACCAGCCCAAAATGTCCAGGACCTGATTTGTAACTGACAGCTTCCCACTTTCAACATAGGACCAACCACAGAAAGTCAAATATGCGCCCCTAATAAATCACATAGGACATTCTAGTTCTGGCTAGCCTGCCTATGGCTTCCCCAGAGCCCATAGCTCCAACCAGGCTCACCTAAAGCTGTCCCTGTTTTCCACTATAAAGCCTTCCCACTCCTCTGCCTGCCTTTGAGTCTGCTGAAATGCAAATGGCCGGCTTCCTTGCTACAGCAAGTTCAGAACAAATAGCCTTTGCCTCTCTCATTTGGATGGTCTTTGTTTATTTCCACGCTTGAGAAATAAATGAATAAATGCTTATTATTATGGAAATAAGGAAGGAATCTTGGTTTTAAAAATATCAGCATGAGATTCTTAACCTCCGATATCAATAGCGATTGTGGATTATATAAACAGAGCCACAGACTGTGTTCAAATGCACGGAGCAGGGTAGGTGCAGGGATGGTATAAAAAAAGCAATGTAGGGCCGGCGCCGTGGCTCAACAGGCTAATCCTCCGCCTTGCGGCGCCGGCACACCGGGTTCTAGTCCCGGTCGGGGCACCGATCCTGTCCCGGTTGCCCCTCTTCCAGGCCAGCTCTCTGCTGTGGCCAGGGAGTGCAGTGGAGGATGGCCCAAGTCCTTGGGCCCTGCACCCCATGGGAGACCAGGATAAGCACCTGGCTCCTGCCATCGGAACAGCGCGGTGCGCCGGCCGCAGCGCGCTACCGCGGCGGCCATTGGAGGGTGAACCAACGGCAAAAGGAAGACCTTTCTCTCTGTCTCTCTCTCACTGTCCACTCTGCCTGTCAAAAAAAAAAAAAAAAGCAATGTAGAATTTGGATAAATTTTTTAAAAAATTATTTTCATTTTCATTTTATTTGAAAGGCAGAGAGAGCTAGAGAGAGATCTTTCATCCTCTGGTTTACTTTAGCTGGGTCTGCCACATGGTTGGCACATGTAAGTTGCCCACAACAGCTGGGCTAGATGAGGCTGGAGCCAGGATCCCAGAACTCTATCATGTGGGTAGCAGGAACCCAATTGTTTGAGCCACCACCTGTTAACTCCCAGAATGTACATTGGCAGGAAGCTGGATCTGAAGTGGAGCTGAGACTTGACCCCAGGCATTCTAGTACGAGTTGTGTGGCATGTATTAAAATATCCATGGTACCCCACAAACACATATGGTTGTTATGTAGCTACAAAGGAAGAGATCTCAAATACGTACTTTCTCTTTCCAACCACTGTTCTCTTTTTCCCCTGACAATAAGTTGTGTATGTGTCACTGTTCATCACGTCAAGAAAGGGACTTTACCATTGAGATGTTTCCTACCTCTCCTCTTCCTCCAACCTCTTTTGGCTCCTAGTGTTGCCTTCTTTTCTCTGGCCAGCTTGGTACTAAGCCTTCTGCTTCAGGAGAACGAGCATCTTCCTCCTCGCAGATTTCACTAAGTGTGGGAGCGGCTATGTGCTTTGTGAGACTGGCGCAAAGTGAAAGCGCCAGCCCTCTGGTTTACAAACCATGAGCAGCTCCTAGACCGAGCCAGCAGAACGCTGCCACAGATGGGAGCCCACCCCAGTCCCACACCAGAGAGCCAGCTCTGCTAGGCCTGAAGGTAAACCCATTTCTCCCTCTGCTCGTTGCTTTGCGGAGGGAAGAATCTCTGAAAAATATCACCCTTTTAAAATCAGCAGACTTTTTTTCCTGACCTTTTTATCCCAGTTAGCTCCAGTATGGATTTGGGAGGTGCTCCCCTTCCAGGAGGAGAGATTCCACCTCCGCCCCCACTTTGGTCTTCACTAACTGTACTTCATCAACTCTGAGACCTGAGATCTTACAGCATAAGCACAGGGTGGCCAGCAAATGGATTTTCCTAGGAGGCTGGGGGGCCACTTAACAGCCAGACTAATGTGTTCTTTTTAAGAAAGAACAGAAATCCATCAGTGGTAGATAAAAATTAGATTGCGGAAGTTCATAAACTGGGTTAAACGAATCATTAGATAGTCTGTTGTTTGCTAAAAATAATAGAAACACATGCTGAATAGCAAGTGGCCATGAATATTTAACCACACAGAGTCCCCTAAGTGTACAGTGTACTGCAGCTGTCACGAAGCACAACAGAGAAGCAACGGTGGGAAAGCACCCGAGGCAAAGAGGGGCTGCTTCTTGTCCTTCTCTTGTACACTCAGCTAACTATTTTTTTAACCAGAAAAAACTGAACCTGTGTTGTCCCGTGGCTTTAAATCTCCAGTCTTCAGCAACTGAGACCAGATGATGCCTGTAAATATGTTTATCAGAAAAAAAATCTCATTGTTCATCCTACCCTTGAAAACCCAACATAAATGGTATAATTTCATAAAAGACCTGGAACTTTTTCAGAATAGGATTTAAGTGGGCCTCTTTCTAGAAAACTACATTTTTATGTGCAATTACATAACATGTAAGACCCAGGCACTTCTAACTCAGTGTGACCTTCCTACCATCTCAAACACTAGAATTCTTGTGTTTTGTGAGCTCCTTTTTATTTCTTTCTTTCAAAGATTTATTTGTTTATTTTGAAAGAGTTGCATGCACACACACACAGAGCAAAGAGAGAGAAAGAGAGAGAGAGATCTTCCATCTGCTAGTTTACTCCCCAGATGGCCACACAGCCAGCACTGGGTCAGGCTGAAGCCAGTAGCTTCATCCGGGTCTTCCGTGTGAGTGCGGGGGCCCAATCACTTAGGCCATGTTCTGCTGCTTTCCCAGACCATTAGCAGGAGCTGGATCAGAAGTGGAGCAGGCAGGGCCACTGCCTTATGGGATGCCAGTGTTACAGGCGGCAGCTGTGTCTGCTGCACCACAGCACCAGCCCCAGAGTTTTGTTATCTTCTAAATGGGTTAGGGCATTTTGGTATGGTATTTATTTGATGTTTGTTTAGAATCTCAGACTACTAGAAATAAAGCATGGATAGGGACTAATCACGAGGACTGGCCCTCAGTTCCACAGTCACATAGGGTCGGTGCTGGCAACCTGGGAATATTCAAGCCAGTGTGTTCTGTACTTCCAGCCCCAAGATCCTTTTAATTTCCTTCCCCTCCTTCAACCTGCATGCTTTAGAAAGACTTGACTGCTGGGCCAGCGCCGCGGCTCACTAAACTAATCCTCTGCCTGTGGCGCCGGCACTCCAGGTTCTAGTCCCGGTTGGGGCGCCGGTTCTGTCCGGGTTGCTCCTCTTCCAGGCCAGCTCTCTGCTATGGCCTGGAAGTGCAGTGGAGGATGGCCCAAGTGCTTGGGCCCTGCACCTGCATGGAAGACCAGGAGGAAGCACCTGGCTCCTGTCCTCAGATCGGTGCAGCGCCAGCTGTAGCAGCCATTTGGGGGATGAACCAACGGAAGGAAGACCTTTCTCTCTGTCTCTCTCACTGTCAAAAAAAAAAGGCTTGACTGCCAAAACCCACTCACTAAAGGTAGCTGTAATATGGGGAACTTGGGGCCGGTGCTGTGGTATAGATTAAGCCTCCACCTGCGGTGTCGGCATCCCATACAGGTGCCAGTTCAAGTCCCAGCTGCTCCACTTCTAATGCAGCTCGCTGCTAATATGCCTGGGAAAGCAGCAGATGATGGCTCAGTACTTGGGCCCCTTCACCCATACGGGTGACCTGGATGAAGTTCCTGGCTCCTGGCTTCAGCCCGGCCCAGCCCTGACCTTTGCGGCCATTTGGGGAGTGAGCCAATGGATGAAAGATTGGTTTTCTCTTTCTCATTTCTGCCTTTCAAATAAATATATAAATAAATCTTAGAAGAAAAAGAAACAAAACAATAAGCATATATTACTTAAAAATATTTGGAAGACTTATTTCCATTAGGCTGTATGAACTCTTTTTTTTTTTTTTTTTTTTTGGACAGGCAGAGTGGATAGTGAGAGAGAGACAGAGAGAAAGGTCTTCCTTTGCTATTGGTTCACCCTCCAATGGCCGCCACAGCTGGCGCACCGCACTGATCCGAAGCCAGGAGCCAGGTGCTTCTTCCTGGTCTCCCATGGGGTGCAGGGCCCAAGGACCTGGTCCATTCTCCACTGCACTCCCGGGCCATAGCAGAGAGCTGGCCTGTAAGAGGGGCAACCGGGACAGGATCGGGGTCCCGACCGGGACTAGAACCCGGTGTGCCGGCGCCGCAAGGAGGAGGATTAGCCTAGTGAGCCACGGCGCCGGCCTAGGCTGTATGAACTCTTTAGATTAACTCATGATGATAACTAAGTTTCATTGCACCAGGCACTGTAGACCTTCTAACAAGCCTATGACACCCATGTTTGCGTATGTGGAAAGTGAGTTTTCCAGAGGTCCAGTAAACTGTTCAAGGTCACACAGCTATTACTCCATTTGACTATGTTCACAAAACTGGCTGGTGCCAAGCAATAGAATAGACATATTTTAGATCTTAGTTCAGTGGTCTTTTCTATCTAAAATATTTATTGAGCAAAATGACACACAAGACTTTATACTAGTTCCCAAGGGAATATCAAGTGTTGAAAGGCTCTCTTTAGAAAATGATTTCCAAAATGATCCCTACACTTAGGTTCTTCTGATCCATACTGCCTGCTGACATACCCTGAAAATAATTTATTTAAAGTCTTGGCTCAAAGTAATTTTTACCTGTTCTGTATTTCATATAGAACCAAGCTCAAGTCCTTCTGCAAGGTACTTAAAGGACTAGTATAGTGGGAAGAATACGGATGTGTAGACAGACTTGCATTTGAATCCTGGTGCTGTCAACCTGTAGCCTTATACTTTTAGACAAAGCACACAATCTGAGCCTCCGTATTCTTTTTTTTTTTTTTTTTTTTTTTTTTTTGACAGGCAGAGTGGACAGTGAGAGAGAGACAGAGAGAAAGGTCTTCCTTTTGCTGTTGGTTCACCCTCCAATGGCCGCCGCGGTTGGCGCGCTGCGGCCGGCGCACCGCGCTGATCCGATGGCAGGAGCCAGGTGCTTCTCCTGGTCTCCCATGGGGTGCAGGACCCAAGCACTTGGGCCATCCTCCACTGCACTCCCTGGCCACAGCAAAGAGCTGGCCTGGAAGAGGGGCAACCGGGACAGGACCGGTGCCCCGACCGGGACTAGAACCCGGTGTGCCGGCGCCGCAAGGCGGAGGATTAGCCTAGTGAGCCGCGGCGCCGGCTGAGCCTCCGTATTCTTAATTGTAAATCTAGGCAATAATAGAATTGCTCAAAGTATTCAGTATGGTAAATAAAGGGCCTAGTATATAGTGGGTAGCACCAGCATATGGTGGGTGGCAGGTAGCCTCCCTTGCCCCTTCCTACCTCCAAATCTAGTTCCAGCTAATTTTCCATGACAGAGATCCTGCACTTTGGCCAGGGGTCTACCTACCACTCCACAATTATACAAACCTGTCTAGATTGAGTGTCCTCCCCAAACCACTTCATCCACTTGTCCTCCTCCTACCCCGACCCCCAACTTGTCCTTAAGGATCCAGCTCAAGCCCCACTGTTTCTCCACAGCCTTCCCGAGAATATTGTGTCATGCATTCTGGAAGCAATCCTGTCTGCCATAGATTCACTTCCCACACTGTCACTAAACTTTCTGTGCATGATTTCTTTCCTCAAAGGTCCTGAAAGCTCTCGGGGGCAACAATGGGGTCTCCCCTTCCTTTGTATCCCCCACAGAGATGATTACAGTATGACACCAATGGCAAGTGTTCAATACTTGTAATTACTTGCTGAGTGTATGAGCAAGTGCTATATTATATTGTATTTTGTTGGATTATACATGTATGCCTGGGGGTCAAAATGTAAGAAAATGACACTACTATTACTTCTCCTTCTGATGCATATTGCTTTTTTAAATATTATCAGTCTACCCTGTTTCTTTTTTTTTTAACATATAGTATTTCTTCTCCAATATTTTCATATACCTCTGAAAATCTGACCAGAAAAAAAATATTAAAGTGTGTGTTTCAAATATGAAGAAAAAAGCACAAGCTATGACTAATGTCTTCAATTTATAGTATATCCAATTTGGAGAAGACCATGCCTTTTCATAAGGTTGCATAACTGCGAACAAAAACATTCTCAGCTGCAAGATGTGTTCTTGGAAAAATTTAGCCATTCATTAGATTAGGAAAAATATAAAAGCTAAGTGCTCGGCTTTCCTTGATGTACTACCTTCCACAAAGAAGTCAGGCAAGTAGATGTCCAATTTAAAGTCTTCTCCTCATGCAATAAGTAAATGATGTAAATGCAAATGATGGGGGCCGGCCCTGTGACGCAGTGGGTTAACGCCTTAGCCTGAAGTGCTGGCATCCCATATGGGCTCCAGTTCATGACCCGGGTACTTCACTTCCAATCCAGCTCTCTGCTATGGCCTGGGAAATCAGTGGAAGATGGCCCAAGTCCTTGGGCCCCTGCACCCACACAGGAGATGCGGAAGAAGGTCCTGGTTACTGGCTTCAGGTCAGTGCAGTTCCAGCCATTGTGGCCAACTGGGGAGTAAACGAGAGGATTGAAGACCTCTCTCTCTCTCTCTCTCTCTCTCTCTGCCGCTCCTCTCTCTGTGTAACTCTGACTTTCAAATAAATAAATAAATAAATCTTTGAAAAAATTTATTTAAAAAATGTAAATGATGGTAGAAAGAATGTAGATCGGCTCCTTCTATATAAAAATGGATCGTTCTCTACCAGACAGTGTGTCCCTGGGAACTCTGTAGTAACTGCCAACCACTGAGGATCAAACATTGAGAACCATTAAAGGCAATGAGTGAGAGATGACATCATGTATTTGTACATCTACCTGTTCTCGATTAAATAAACAAAACAAAGAGCCTTGTATATTACCCACTTCCTAATATTTGTTACAGTTCCTTGGAGGTAGAATAATGGAGACTAGTTTTTCAAATGAATCATCAGTACTAGCACTCCAGCCAATTTGTTGACAGCAGGAATGTAAGAAAGTAAAAGCCAAAGTTGGATAATTGGTTTACACTGAGGAGTACCTCAAGTTGCATTGTGTTTTCCACTCTCATAAATGAGAAAGTAAAATCTGAGCTAGGACCAAGACATTTTATGAATCTGATTTAAGCATGAACTGAATACAATCTCTTTATAAAGTACACAGAAACAAACCCAGTTAATATTATGATCTATAATTTGTCAATAGTCTAGTAGATAAGTTTAAACTCTGAATTGCCTGACAATTTATATTTATATCTGTTAAGTATATTAAAAAAAAAAGACAAAAGTAACAACAGCTCACCCTGTTGTCCATTGTCAAGTTATTAAGAACAAGTTTTAACATTTAAAATCTTACTTTATTTCTTTCCTTGACGATTTGTTTTGCTGCTGAAGTAGATGTGAGAATTAAGACCTATAAAACAGGGTTTTGAATCAATCACCATAAGCAAAAAATTACTTTCAAGGACAGGAATGAATTCTGACATTTTAATTACAAGCTCAGTGGAAAGACTGGTAGTAGAATGTGAGCTCTGAAAATTATTATGTTGTCATTACAAATTAATGACTATAAAAGAAATCAGTCTTGAATAGTAATGGTAAATTATAGAGAAAACTTATGGAAGTATCTTCCACCTCCTGATGTACCAAGAGCATTCATCATAATTTACTTGATTAAGAAAGTACAAACAGTGGGAAAATACAGAGACATAGATTGCTTTAATGGTATTAATATAAATATAAGCCAGATTTTTCATAGCAATTCAGAATATGCTCATCACAACACTATTTGTAATATCAAAAAACTTGAAGTACCTAAAAGTTCAACAGTATGGAAATGAGTAAGTATTTTATAATATATTCCATTGATGGATTATGCACTTATTTGAAACTATAAAGATCATATCACAAATTGAAGCTTATAAATAGTATAAAATTTTAAATTTTATATATGCAAATGTTTAGGTTTGCTTTGACTACACCACATAAAATATGCATGAGAAAATAATGGAAGAGGGTATACAGAAATAATTTAAAAATTTCTATTTCTGTGTGATGCTATGGATTTTTCTGTTTCCAAATCTCATGTTTTCAATTCCATTTACAATTTTTAAAAATTACTTTCTATTTTTAAAGACATGTTCTAGAGTATATTCATAAGTTTTTGAACTATATGAAACTGCTGTTTCATTATTTCAACTTTTAAAAATGTACTTATTTAATTTGAGAGGCAGAGAGACAGATAGACGGGAAGAGAGAGTCCCGTCCACTAGTTCATTCCCCAAATGCCTGCAACACTTGGAACTGGGCCAAGCCAAAGCTGGGAGCCAGGAACGAAATCCAGGTCTCCCACAGGGATGGCAGGGACCCAATTACTTGAGCCATCAGCACTATCTCCCTGTGTCTGCATTAATAGGAAGCTGGAGTCAGGAGCCAGAACCCAGGAACTCCAGTGTAAGATGCAAGCATCTTAACCACTGTTTTAACCACTAGGCTAAACACCTTCCCAATATCAATTTTTGAATTACAAATTGAAATACATTTTTGTAATTCAAAAACTGAAATACATGGTTCAATCTAGTACTGTATCATTATTGTCCAACAATCAAAATGAATCTATTATTGGGAAAAAAAAGTTGGTAACTTCTATTTTAAAATGTTCCTTATGCTTCAAAGTGGAGACTAACTTTTTGAAAGTCATTAGTGAAATGAAAAACTTGAAAACCACATCTGAAAACTGTGATTCCAAAATAATCAAGACCCAAGGGAGGTTTTCAGTTTGTTAGAAAATGAACAGTTCAGACTGTTCTGAGTTGAAACAGAGTTGCTACCATTGCAACACTTTTTTATATCTTTGAAATGAAGTGTCATGTTCATTTTTAATTATCCAATGACCAGTATAAAGTAAAACATTTATAATTTAATAAGTAAATTTGCTTCTGACCTGTGCTGGAACTGACATTTAAATACTCTGTGATTAATCAGAGATAATTAGTCCTTTAAATATTACTGTAATGAAAACCCTGGGTTTAGTGAATCATACAGATTCAAACCAAATAAATTTTTACTGAATGTTTAAGTTCAGGATAAAAGCTGTTTAATGATTGGTTAGACATTTTAAAATTGTGAGGGATAGCCAGACCATGAAAATGTCAAGTGAACTTGAATGTATCTATACACATTTTGTAATACAAGTTGAACTTTGTAAAAGAAGTTGATCAACCTGAGTTTGAGGTGAAAATAGACTTTACCTTTTCTATAAAATTGTTATTGTGATTTCAGTAGTATGCACATTTTGATGATATTGATTCTTCTAATCCATGAACATGGAAGATTTTTCCATTTTTTTTATGTCTTCTTCTATTGCTTTCTTTAATGTTTTGTAATTCTCATCATAGAGATCTTTGACATCCTTGGTTAAATTTATTCCAAGGTATTTGATTTTTTTTTGTAGCTATTGTGAACGGGATTGATCTTAGAAGTTCTTTATCATCTGTGGCATTGTCTATATGTACAAAGGCTATTGATTTATGTGTGTTGATTTTATATCCTGCCACTTAACCAAACTCTTCTATGAGTTCCAATAGTTTCTAGTGGAGTCTTCTGGATTCCCTATATATAGAATCATTTCATTTGCAAATAAGGATAATTCTACTTCCTCCTTTCCAATTTGTATCCCTTTGATTTGTTTTTATTGCCTAATGGCTTGTCTAAAACTTCCAGGACTATATTGAATAGCAGTGGTGAAAGAAGTGGGCATCCTTATCTGGTTCCAGATCTCAGGGGGAATGCTTCCAACTTATCCCCATTCAATAGGATGTTGACCATGGGTTTATCATAAATTGCCTTGATTGTGTTGAGGAATGTTCCTTCTATACACAATTTGCTTAAAGTTTTCATCATGAAAGGTTTTTTTTTTTTTTTTTTTTTTTTTTTGGACAGGCAGAGTTAGACAGTGAGAGAGACAGAGAGAAAGGTCTTCCTTCCATTGGTCCACCCCCCAAATGGCCACCACGTCTGGTGTGCTGTGCTGATCCGAAGCCAGGAGCCAGGTGCTTCCTCCTGGTCTCCCATGCGGATGCAGGGCATCCTCCACTGCCTTCCCGGGCCACAGCAGAGAGCTGGACTGGAAGTGGAGCAACCGGGGCAGAATCCAGTGCCCCAACTGGGACTAGAACCCGGGTGCCGGCACCGCAGGTGGAGGATTACCAAGTGAGCCTCAGCGCCGGCCATGAAAGGGTGTTTTATCAAATGCTTTCTCTGCATTTACTAAGATAATCATATGGTTTTTGTTCTTCAATTTATTAATGTGATGTATCACATTGATTGATTTGCAAATGTTGAGCCATCCCTGCGTACTAGGAATAAATCCCACTTGGTCCAGGTGAATCATCTCTCTGATGTATTGTTGGATTTGATTAACTAGTATTTTGTTCATGATTTTTGCATCTGTGTTCATAAGGGAAATTGGTCTGCAGTTCTCTTTCTCAGTTGCATCTTTTTTAGGTTTAGGAATTAAGGTGATGCTCATTTCATAGAAGGAGTTTGGGAGGATTCCCTCCCTTTCAATTTTTTTTGTATAGCTTGAGAAGAATTGGAGTTAGTTCTTCTTTAAATGTCTGGTAGAGCTCTCTGCTGTGGCCTAAAAAAGCAGTAGAAGATGGCCCAAGTTCTTGGGCCCCGGCACCCATGTGGGAGACCAGAAGAGGCTCCTGGCTCCTGGCTTTAGATCAGTGCAGTTCCAGCTGTTGTGGCCATTTGGGGGGTGATCCAACGGAAGGAAGACCTTTCCGTCTGTCTCTCCCTCTCACCTTTCAAATAAATAAATAAAAATTTTTTAAAAGTCTAGTAGAATTCAGCAGTGAAGCCATCTGGTCCTAGGCTTTTCTTTGTTTGGAGGGCCTTTATTACTGATTCAGTTTCCATCTTGGTTATGGGTCTGTTTAGGTTTTCTATGTCTTCATGGTTCAATTTAGATAGGTGGTATGTGTCTATCCTTTTCTTCTAAGTTTCTCGATTTGTTGGCATGCAGCTCTTTGTAGTCAATTCTGATGCTTCTTTTTATTTCTGCAGTGTCTGTTGTTACATTTCCTTTTTCATCTCTAATTTTATTGATTTGGATCTCTTCCCTCTTTTTTTTTTTTTTGTTAGTTGGACCAATGGTATATCAATTTTGTTTATTTTTTCAAAAAACCAGGCTTTTGTTCCACTGATCTTTTGAGGTTTTTTATTTGTTTCAATTTTTGTTGATTTCTTCTCTAATTTTAATTATTTCTTTTCTCCTAATAGTTTTGGGTTTGGTTTGCTATTGTTTTTCTTGGTCCTGTAGATCCTTTCAGCCAGTCTGTATCTTTTAACTGGAGAGTTGAGGCCATTTACATTCAAGTTGACTATTGATAAGTAATGACTTGGCCCTGCCATTTTTCCATAAATATTCCTGTTGTTTACTTTGGATTTCCTTTGTACTTTTAGTGGGAGATTTTCTGCCTTCACCTTCTTCGTGATGACCATGTTTCTGCATTTCTGTGTGTAGCACATCCAGAAGCATCTTTGTGAAGCTGGACAAATAGTGACATTCTTTCCATTTCTGTTGTTATGGAAGCTCTATATTTCACCTTCATTTAATAATGAGATCTTTGCAGAGTATAGTATTCTTGGTTAACAGTTTTTTCTCTTAAGACTTGGACAATATCTTGCCATTCTCTCCTAACCTGTAGGGTTTCTGGTAAGAATTCAGCTGTGAGTCTAATTGGAGATCACCTGAAAGTGATCTGGCACTTGTCTCATGAACATTTTAGGATCTTTCCTCTATGTTTTACTGTGGAGAGTTTGACTACAATGTGTCATGGTGAAGATCTTTTTGGTCACGTCTATTAGAAGTTCTATATGCTTCCTGTACTTGGATATCCCTTTCTCTCTCCAAATTAGGGAAGTTTTCTGTAATTATTTCACTAAAAGGCCTTATTCTTGTTTCATACCTTCAGCAACTCCTAAGACCTGTAAGTTGAGTCATTTGATAGTTCCCTAAGACCTGTATGCTGAGTCATTTGATAGTACCCCATAAATCTCTAGTGTTTTTTAGTATTCTAATTTCTTCCCTTTTTTGGTCTGACTATAAAATTTCCAGAGATTTGTCTTCTAACTTGAATATTCTTCTGCCTCATTGAGTCTATTGCTAAGACTTTCCACCATATTTTTATTTGATCTATTGAGTTCTTCATTTCCAATATTTCATTTTTATTTCTCCTTAAAATCTCAATATCATGCAAAAATTTTTCATTCATGTCATATATGGATTTCTTTAGTTTGTGAATTTGCTTCTGAGTAGTCTTATGATGAATTTTTTGAATTCTGTTTCTGGCATTTATTCATCTTCACATTCTAATATTGAAATGTGTTCTTTTGGAGGGATCATGTTGTTTTCCTTATTCTTTTTTTAAAAAAGATTTATTTTATTTATTTGAAAGTCATAGGCACAGATGGAGAGAGAGAGAGAGAGTGAGAGAGAGAGAGAGGTCTTCCATCTGATGGTTCACCCCCCAAATGGCTGCAATGGCCGTAACTACACCAATCTTAAGCCAGGAGCCAGAAGCTTCCTCCACATGAGCGCAGGGGCCCAAGGACTTGGGCCATCCTCCATTGTCTCTCCAGGCCATAGCAGAGAGCTGCATCAGAAGTGGAGCAGCCAGGACATGAACCAGTGCCCATAAGGGATGCCGGTGGCGGCTTCACCCACTATGCAACATTGCCTGCCCTGTCTTCTTTATTCTTGTTTCTTAAATAGCTGCATTGATTATTAAGCATTTGGGGAGATACTTTTTTTTTTCCTTGTGATGGCTTTTATCTTTGGACTAGTCCTCTGTGGCTTAGTGGACTGTCTGCTCTCTCAGTGAATATCCAGAGGTGTGTGCTTAGTGTGGTCAAGGAGCTCAGGTCAGTGCTCCCAAGTGAGGGGATAGTCCAAGGTGACACCCAGTTTGAGTGTAGTAAATCGCCTTTTTTTTTTTATCAGATGGGAGGTATGTTCTGCTCTGTTGGCATATTCTCACTCTCATCCCCCATCCTCAAAGGAGACCAATGCCTGGGTGCTAGCCCCAGTGGGTATAATATTTGCCCACACTGCCACAAGAACCACAGCAATGACCCTCCCCAGGGAATCATGGAGCCCTGAGCCTGTGGAGCTACCCACAGTAACTGTCCAAAGCCCCAGCCATACCCTGTGCCCATCTACCAAGCCACAGTGTTTTGACAGTCCTGGCACACAAGGCTCCTATAGTCATGAGCACCCAGCCCCCTGTCAATTCTCCCAGCTAGACTCAAGCATCTCCTCTCACTGGTTGCTGGGTGCACTGACATGGGCTGGAATAGCTGTTACATGTGCCCAAAATGGCACGTGGCCCCTCTCGGCTAGTTACAGGACACTGGTGCCAGGTGGTCAGAGAGAGAGAGAACATGCCCCCTTTTTTCTCCCTCTAGGTTGGCAGGTGCACTGTCCCTCACAGGGCTCCAAGCCAAACCCATGCCAGCCTCTTCCCACAGCTTTATTGCCAGTGGCTTGGGCTGCTGTAGTCTAGTCTTTCCTCACTCTCCAAAGCTGGTGCTGAGGCTCTTGGCTGCTGGGGTTCTGAACTGTGGGCGTCCACACCCTCAACGTAGATCCACAGTATCCCTCTAATTTACATGGAGTTTCCTGTGGAGTTTTATCCCTAACTCTTCCCTGAGATTGCACTCTTTCCACTTTTTTTTTTAAGCTATGTCCCCCTAGACTAGAGGAGTAAGCTCCCTCCCTATTCCATCATCTTGGCAACTCCTCAGCCGCATATCTGATATTATGATAAGTGATTCCTGATTCCAAGGGAGTATTTTACAATTTCTTATATATGTACTCATTGAAGAAAGGGAAAATAGGGCCTGCGTGTGTGTGTA
Organism: Lepus europaeus; assembly: GCF_033115175.1. Lineage (NCBI taxonomy): Eukaryota > Metazoa > Chordata > Mammalia > Lagomorpha > Leporidae > Lepus > Lepus europaeus. The sequence continues at coordinate 107,288,476 of NC_084831.1, forward strand.
TGTATGTGCTTTCAAATTTGTATCCTCAGCACCAAGCATAGCGGCTGGTACATGGTAGATAAAAAGTAAAATTTGATGAGTAAACAACTGGGTTGGTTGAAATGCTGCATTAAAAACAAAAGAACAAATGAAATTCTGGAAGAGAGGTCTTCTGAGGACCTCAACCTTGGCTGGATCCTGTTTTCAGTGACTCATACAGATACATGAGAAATACTACATGTGCCAAGTAACTCAAAGTTGGTGGGACTATTCATTGACATTAAAATACTAAATTATCTTAGACTCAAATATTAAGTTGAAGCCTGTATGATGAAATTGTATGGCAATCAATACAAAATGCTCCATCTACAGGTTTTTAAATAATCAATTTTGTGGGTGGATCCAGAGACTAACTTGGTGGTAACTGGTAAGACCTAAGGAGCTCATGTGAGCACAAGTTTAATTGGAGTCAATAGTGCTTTTTTAAAGGTGTTAAAAAATACAAAATTTACCATCTTAATGATTTTCTAGCATAGTTCAATAGTACTAAGCACTTTCACTTTGTTGTGCAACACATCTCTAGACTATTTTCATGCAAAACCAAAACTCTATCGCCACTGGATGATTCTCCCCACCCCCCCCTAAACCCAACCCCAGGGTATCACCTTTCTGCTGCCCCTTTCTGAGAGATTGACTTCTTTACATATCTCCTATAACCGGAGTCACACAGTATTTCTTTCTGTGACTAGCTTATTTCACTTAACATTATGTCAAGGTTCATCCATGTTGTGGCATGTCACAGAACTTCCATTGTGTGTCTATAAACATTCATCCATTGACGGACATTCAAGTTGTTTCCATCTTTTGGCCATTGTGAATAATGCTGCAATTAACATGGATGTGCAAACATCTCTTGGAGATACTGCTTTCAGTTCTTTAGGGTACATATGCAAGGGTGAGATTGCTGGATCACCTTATTAACAATAGTTCTGTTGTTAACGTTTTGATGACTTTCTATACCGTTTTCCACAGTGGCTGCGCCGTGATCCAATTCTACCAGTAGTACTCAAGTGTTCCAGTTTCTCCACATCCTCACCAATACTTGTTACTGTTCTGATTTTTTTTTTTTTAAATAGTGGCCATCCTAATGAATCTGAGATGATATTTCATTGTGTCTTTGGTTTGTGTTTCTCTGGTGATTAGAAATTTTCAGCATCTTTTCATATGCTTGGGACTATATGTATATCTTCACTGGAGAAATGTCTACTCTAGTTCTCTGCCCATGTTTTCAATTGAGTCACTGGTTGTTTTTGATGAATTGTCAGAGTTCTTTGCATATGCTAGATATTAATTCCTTATTATATATAAACCTTCCAAACTTTTCCTCCCATTCTGTAGGTTGCCTTTTCATTCTTTTAATTATTTCGTTGAATACATACAAGTTTCTAAGTTTGCTGTAGTCCCATTTGTTTATTTCTTTTTTGTTGCATATGCTTTTGGGTTTATATCCAATGACATGGGGCTTTTTCCCTGAATTGTAGAGCTGTGGGCCTTGTGGTTATGTCTTTAAATCCATTTTGGTCAAATTTTAGTATATAGTTTAAGGTAAAGGTCCTAAGTTAATTTTCAGGATTGGAATTCTTTGTTTTAGATTTTCTTATAACTTTAACAGGATCACCACTTAAGTGTAAATAAGCCAGGTTAAGCTAGTTTAAGTGTTAGAACAACTAATAAAAGAACATGTAGTTGATTTTTAATAGCAAAGATATTAGTTCTTAAGTGCATATCAGTTTCAGACATGGTTTTTGTAGTCTGATCAGCTTGAGTTTGAATCCTAAAGTCCACCTACTCTGGGTGTTTTGAGCAAGTTTCTGGACTACTCCAAGCCTATGTTTTATCATTTCTACTTTATAGGGACCTAGTGCAGCCTCACCAGGTTGTGGCAAGTTTAAATGAAATAATACAACCATAGTCCCTGGAACACAATCAGCATATCATGAATGATGCCTTGGCTGTTGTTAGTGTTATCAAATGGTTATTTAAGAATTTTTCTTCCTTCTCTTGATACCCCAGGGTTTAGAATTTATTTAAGAGAACAAAAGTTATCTTTGAGAATCTGGTACATATAACTTTGCTTGTTTCTAGATGTGCTAGGGAAGATTTTTACAGAACTCTCTCCCAGAAAGTTTCTCTTTAGATGTTACTTGCTCTGTGTGCTTACCTGAAACTCCCTCTGTCACCTGGTCAGGGCTGTGCTTTCACAACTCCCTGGACTGATAGATCTTCGCAGGGGTCTCTTGTATCTGCCCTTATTCTGAAAATAGCAATGCGTGTTTCCTTTGGAGAATGGTCTGTGCCACTGTGTGCCCCACTTGGTGGGGCTTGCACTCCCTAATCGGGGGATGGGCATGAGATGGGTCAGCTGCCTCTTGGATCTGACTGGAATGAGAGTGATTAACACAATGACAGGAGACGATGGGGCTGATTATTTCGTCTGTGGGAGCTTGAAAAGTCGCTGCTCTTTCCTATCCTCACTCTTTGGAACTATTCAAGCGTCTGCGGCTTTGACGGCCTGGGTCTTCATCTTTTCCCTAAGTTTTGGGAGTTACTTCCTCATATCCTTCTACAGCGGGTCTTCTTGTTTTTTGTTTTTGGCCTAAGACAGCAGATTAGCATCTGTTGCTTGCACCCCAAGAGTCTGAATGGGTCTGGCACTTGCCATCCTAACCTGTAATTGAAAATTTTTCTGTCCACCCACCCCCAACATGGTTTGCCCCTGGGAACAAGAACATGAATTGGAACTGACACAGTGCAGGGACCAATATGTTGTTTTGTCAGGAGCAGAAATCAATCATAATCTTACACTTGTGATAGAAATTTCTTTGTTGAACTATTTTTTACTTTATCTTCATGATATTTAAAATTATTGAGGTGATTAACAAAACATTTAAAACCGTCTCATCCTTGGAAAATACCCAACCCTAACTTTCCCCATCCTCTGTCTACATGTCCTCTTCCCAAATACGTATTCCAAAGGTAACAGAAGTAACCAGCTGGGCAGGTGCAATGCCTCTGAGGTTCTTACATGAAGGTCCCTGGTCTACAGCTGGTTTTTCTTAGAGGAGGCTTTCGTTTTCTTAAAAGAGGGCCTCATCAGAATTTCTTTTCTTTTTCCCAGTTAGCTAATGCTATGTGGGCCTTTTCTTCCACATCCTAAAGATACTATTTGTTTTTATTATGAAGCCTAAGCAAATATTCAGCTTCACCTTGTTAGAAGTGGGTATGTGCATCTCTGGAGACCTCTGTGAAAGATGGTAGTCAGTCTTTGCCAGAAGATTCCACTGGGAGTGTTTCTTTAAAATGACTACTGGAAACCTTTGAGCATTAGATCCTTCTGCCTGTTCATTTATTCATTCATTCATGCATGCAACAAACACTGATTGAGAACCCACATTGCTCCTGCACTTTGTGCTGGGCACTAGGGATACACAGCAGCACTGGCCCCTGAGACCAGCTTAAAAGGTGACTTCTAGTTGGAGTGGTCAATGAATACAAAAGCAAAAAGGAGGCTTGGTACACACACTAACTCCCAAGCACCTGGCTTCTAGAGCCTTTGGCAACCACTGTTTTTATGACCTTAAGCTTGTCCCTGAGCTTATCTTGACCTCATTTACTTCATCTATAATTCTCTGTCTCTCCTTGCTTTGTCATTCAGCCTTTCAAATAGAAACATTCATATATACATTTTTTAGAATGTATAAACTGAGACATAGGCTAGACATAAGTGTTATATAATCATAGAGCATATATATAATAAAATTTTCAAAAAATTATCCTTATTAGCAGCTTCATTGAGACATAATTTTCATACCATAAAATTCCACTTGTAAGTACAAAATTAAGTGACTTTATGGTATTATTATATTATATTTTATGCAACCATCACCACAGTATGATTCTGGAACATTTCCATCATCCTAAAAAGAAATCTTACATCCACTTACAGTCGCTTCCCAACCCTAACCCCAGCCGTAAGCAAACACTAACCTACTTTCTGTCTCTGTGTTTGCTTTTTGCACATTTCACGTAGAGGGAGTCTACAGTATGCGTTCTTTTGTATATAGCTTCTTTCATGGAACATGATGTTTTTGAGATTTATTCATGTTGTAAGAATCATCCATGTTGCAGCAGCTATCAGTTCTTTGATTTCCTTTGGTTGGTGAATGGTGTTCCATTGTTCACTTATTTAATAGATACTGTTGATGGACAGGTTTCTTTTTTTTCCTCTTGTGAATATTGCTGTTATGAACATTTGCACACAATTCTTTGTTTTCCTCTCTCTTTGGTAGATGCCTAAGAATGGAACTGCTGGGTCATATGGTGATTCTTTGTTTTAACATTTTGAGAAACTGCAAACTATTTTCTAAAATGGTTGCAATATGTTATATGTTTTCATGTGTTTATTGTTTATCTTCTTGGAGAAATGTCTATTCAAATCCTTTAGTCATTTCAGAATTTGTTTTTTTGAGTGTTTTTACCAATGAATTGGAAGATTTTTTTGTTTTTTTTTTTAATTTAATTTTTATTTTTTTTTTGACAGAGTTAGACAGTGAGAGAGGGAGAGACGGAGAGAAAGGTCTTCCTTTTTCTGTTGGTTCACCCCCCAAGTGGCCGCTACGGCCGGCGTGTTGCCACCAGCATGCTGTGCCAAGCCGAAGCCAGGAGCCAGGTGCTTCCTCCTGGTCTCCCATGCGGGTGCAGGGCTGAAGGACCTGGGCCATCCTCCACTGCACTTCCTGGGCCACAGCAGAGAGCTGGACTGGAAGAGGAGCAACCGGGACAGAATCCGACGCCCCGACAGGGACTAGAACTCAGGGTGCCGGTGCTATAGGCAGAGGATTAGCCTAGTGAGCTGTGGCACCGGCCTGGAAGACTTCTTAATATAACCTGGATATAACTCCCTTACTGGATATATAAGTTGTAAATATTTTATCCAATTCTGTGGTTCTTCTTTCACTTTCCTGATACCATCGTTTGTTGAGCTTTTTCATTTTGGTTACACTTTTTTCTTTCGTTGTTTGCCAAATCCAAGCAAACATATTTATTCCTATGTTTTCTTCTAAGAGCTTTATATTTTTTTAAAAAGATTTATTTATTTATTTGAAAGGCAGAGCTACAAAGAGGCTGAGGCAGAGAGAGAGAGAGAGAGAGAGAGGTCTTAGATCCGCTGATTCACTCCCCAAATAGTCACAACAACTGGAGCTGGGGCCAATCCAAAGCCAGGAGCCAGGAGCTTCCTCCAGGTCTCCCAAGCAGGTGCCGGGGCCCAAGGACTTGGGCCATCTTCTACTGCTTTCCCAGGCCATAGCAGAGAGCTGGATTGGAAATTAAGCAGCTGAGACTTGAACCAGAGCTCAAATGGGATGCTGGCACTTCAGGCGGTGGTTTCACCTGCTATGCCTCAGCGCTGGCCCTGAGATTTTTAGTTTTGTTTCTTACACTTATTTGTTTGTTTGTTTCATCTATGTTGAACTAATTTTTGTATATGATGAGGGGTGGGGATCCTTTTTTTTTTTTTTTTTTTTTTGCATAGGCATACCCAGTTGTCTTACCATCATTTGTTGACAAGACTATTCTTTTCCCATTGATTTTTCTTGGCACTTTCATCAAAAATCAATTGCCTATATTTACAAGGCTTATTTCTGGACTCTCGTTATGTTTGTCTTTGTGCTGGTATCACACTAACTTGATTATTGCAGCTTTGGAAATGTAAGTTCTCCAATTTTGTTCTTTCCTATTCTAAGTCTTTGCATTTCCATGTGATTTGAGGTTAGGTTGCTGATTTCTGGGGGAAAAACAGCAAGGATAGGCTATCCTTTTAAATAAAATATTTGTAGATAAAATACACTTGGATAAATAAGCATATTTTCATAACGTTATTGAGGCAGGTTTTACATGTCATATAATTAACCATTTTTAAGTATCAAATTTGGTGCTTTTTAAAATAAATTTATCAAATTGCTCAATCATCACCACAAGTCAGTTTTAAAACATGCTTAGCATCCCAGTAATGTCCCCATTCAAAATTACTGTTAACTCTTTTTTTCTCTTTATCCTGCTCTGGGCCACCACTTTGTGTCTCCACAGCGTTGCCTTTTCTGGGTAGTTCATATTCATAGAATCATATCAGTTGCTTATGCAGTCTCTGTCTCTTGTCCATTACCTCTTCTGCCACAAGAAAACTGTCTGAGGTTTGGCCATGTGGAAGCCTGTGTCTGTAAACTGTTCCTTTTTATTTCTGAGTAGTATTCCATTGTGTGGACATAGCACATTGTATAAATTCATATACCAAGCAATGGACACTTAAGAGTGTTCTCAATTTTTGGCTGTTGTAAATGAGTCTATAAAGAACAATCATGTACAAGTCTGTGTGTGTATATATGTTTTCATTTCTTTTGTGTAGCTACCTGAGAATGGAATTGCTGGACCATGCAATAAATTTATGTTAACCTTTTTAGAAAGTTGTCAAACTGCTTTTCAAAGTGATGTTACCATTTCACATTCCCATCAGTAATGTATGTGGATTACTGTCCTTTTCAACATTAAGTATCATCTGTCTTTTTTATTATAGTCACTCTAGTTGGTATGAGATGGTATATCATTGTAGTTTTAATGAGCATTTCTCTAGTGACTAGTGGTATTGAACATCTTTTCATGTGCTTATTAACTATTCACATATCTTCTGTGGCGAAATATCCATTCATGCTTCTCTGGCCATCTTTTTGATGGGTTTCTTCTTAATACTGAGTTATAAAGTTCTTTGTATATCTTTGATACAAGTCTTTTATCAGACACAAGTTTAACAGATATTTTGCTCCAGTTTATTCTTTACCTTTTCAATGTGATCATGGTATCTTTTGAAACAACAGGAATTTTGATATTGTTTGTACTGAATCTGTAGATAAATAACTGTCCTTTTTTAGGTTAAAGAGAGACAAAAACACTAGGATGAACTTTTTTTAATATTAAGACTAATGTATAAGTATTTATTTTGGAATTAAAGATGAATTCTTTTTTTTCCTATCCCTGAAGGTTACTGGTTTATCCAGGTTGGGTGTGGGGAGGCAGGAGGTGGGCAAAATGCCAGATAAGAATAGGAAAGCAGAATCCCTGAGGCACAGTAGGAATTCAGTGGGTATTTTTGAGTGAATGATTGAACAAATAATTAAAGATAGCTGTAATGGTTCCCTTAGCCTAAGTTTAAATCATATTCCCTCAAATATCTTTACATGAAATGGTTTCTAGACCTTTCCCATTCTGGTTTCCCTCTTGGACACAATGTCTCTTATAGAATGTGGAGACTGAATGTAACACAGTAGCCTGTGGTATATGTAGTAAAGAGTGAAGAAGAGTAGATTCTTATTTCCTAATATTTGAGCATCATATTCTACTTTAAAAAGTCCAATATTGCACCATAATCTCCTTAATAAAGTCCAACATTACACATTTTTAAAAAATCACTTTTGCAGCCAAAAGCATCTTGAGAAATAAAAAAACAAAGCTGGCTGGAAGCCTCTCATTTTCTGATTTCAAAACATATTGCAAAGCTACACTAATCAAAACAATGTGAAGACAGCTATATAGACCCAGAAATAAACTCTCACATGTAAGATCACATGACTTCAACAAGGATGCCAAGGCTACCCAATGGGGAAAGGACAGTCTTTTCTTTTTTTTTTTTTAAGATTTATTTTATTTATTTGAAAGTCAGAGTTAGAGAGAGAGGTAGAGACAGAGAGAGAGGTCTTTCATCCACTGGTTCACTCCCTAGACAGCCGCAATGGCAAGAGCTGCACCAATCTGAAGCCAAGAGCCAGGAGCTTCTTCCGGGTCTCCTACGTGGGTGCAGGGGCCCAAGGACTTGGGCCATCTTCCACTGCTATCCTAGGCCACATCAGAGAGCTGGATTGGAAGAGGAGCAGCCAGTACTAGAACCGGTGACCATATGGGATGCCAACGCTCCAGGCCAAAGTTCCAACCCACTGTGCCACAGCACCAGCCCCAAGGACATTCTTTTCAACAAACAGTGCTGGGCAGATGGATATGCACATGCAAGTAAATGAAGTTGTGCTCTGACCTCACACCATATGCACTACTAACCCAAAATAGATTGAAGTCCTAAACTATAAGACCTAAAGCTATAAAACTCCTAGAGGAAAATAGAAGAAAAGCCTCATGACATTGGACTTGGCAATAATTTCTTGATTATGGCTCCCAAACCACATACAGCAAAAGCATAAATAGACAAATGTGTCTACAGCAAACCTAGAAACTTATATATCCCCAATAATCAACAGGAAATAATCAAGCAAGTATTTGCAAAACATGTATCTGAGAAGAGGTTAACACACAGGATATATACAGAACTTCTACAAATCAAGAACAACAACAATAGACTCTAGTAATCCATTTTTTTTTAAATGAGCAAAGGTCTTGAATAGAAATTTCTCCAGAGAAGGTATACATGTGGTCTCAAGCATAGGAAAAGGTGTTCAACGTTGTAATCACCAGGGAAATGAAAATCAAAGCACCATGAGATACCACGTCATCTATTAGGATGGCCACTATTTAAAAAAACACAAAATAGTAATGGTTGGTAGTGATGTGGCTAAATTGGAACCCTTTTGGTGGGAATAGGGGTATAGCCACTATGGAAAATAGTATGTAGCTTCCTAAAAAATTTAAAAATAGAATTACCATGTGATCCTGCAATCTCACCTCTAGGTATATACCCCAAATAATTGAAAGCAAAATTTCCAAGAGATGCTTGTACATCCATATTAATTGCAGCATTTTTCACAATAGCCAAAAGACGGAAACAATCAGATGTCCATCACTAGATGAATATATATATAGAAGATGAGGTGGGTACACGCCATGGAATCCTATCTTATGCTACAGCATGGAAGAACCTTGAAGCTCTTACTCTAAGTGAAAACAAGAAAGTTACAAAAAAAGAAATATTGCATGGTTGCACTTATATGAGTTATATAAAGAACTCAAACTCTTAGAAAGTAGAAAGGTTATTGCTGGGGACCTGGTGTTTGGAGGTGAAGAGTAGGGGATAGTTGTTCAATAGATAAAGAATTTCAGTTTTACAAGATGAAAAGTTCTAGAAATGTTTTGCACAGTAATGTGACTGTAGTCAGCCCTATTGAACTGTATCCTGAAAAGTGGTTAAGATGGAAAAAATTTAATCTTAAGCAATTTGATTTTCCAAGAAGCAAATACATTCAAATGTTGTTATTGAACAAACCAATGCATCACTATAGATTGTAACCTTTGTAATGTCTCCATATGAAATGAATAACAAATAAAAGTCATATGGTGTGTGTACCTCAAAGCTTTGGGGAGACTAATGTACTAAGTTGGATTGACCTAATCAGAAGAAGCTGTTATAGTCAGTGCCATATTAATGTAGGAAAGAAACAACTTTAAAGTGGTCAAATATCCATGACTTTCTTTAAATGTATCCAAATACACAAAAGCAATTTGCTTTCCTTTCTACAAACAGGCAGAATAAACATGTGGAATAATCCATTTCTTTAGTCTCCATCAAGAATCCACAGATGGATTTTTTATTCTGTAAGAATGGCATTTTAGCTACTGGGGAATTTTTAAAAGAAGTTTAGAACTTCACATAGTTGGAAAGAGGAATTTTTTCATTATTGAGTAACTACGTTTCAGCACTTGGAACATTTGCAGCTTTCTTTACCTCAATTTAATTGCAAACACTTTCAACAGAGTGATAGCAAACTAATTAGCAATTCCTTTTCCTTAAAAAAAGTACTTCTAATCAAGGAAGAGAATCATTTTTGATTAAACAACAGCCAGAGTTATCAGATGTAAATTTGCAATTGATTACAGAAAAATACATAGTATGTGCTTTCCCTCTTAATAATAGTAAGCATTATTTCTTTTCCACTCAGTTATATTTAGTTCTCAGGTTAATTTAGGCTGATCCATCTCTGAAGATGTACTCACTTGGAATGCTTGCTTGTTTTATTTCCCAGAAGAATAATCAATCCCTATGCAGATAAAATATCCAAATGCAAAGTATGTATGTGACAAAAAGATATCTGGCAATTGCCCAACTATTTTAATAATTTGGGTGCCACTAACCTATAACTCAGACATTTAAAGATGTTAGAGAATAGGAAAGTAATGAGGAATAATATTTAGTCCTTGAAGATACAAAGCAGACTGTCTAAGTGTGGGCATTTAGCCTATCAGTTATGATACCAGTTAAGACACCTACATCCCACATTAGTAACTGGGTTCCATACCTGACTCCAGCTCCTGACTCTAGCTTCCTGCTAATAATGCAGACCATGGGAGGCAGCAATAATGCCTCAAATAACTGGGGTCATGGGTCTGTGTGGGAGACCTGGATTGAGTTCCTAGTTCCAGGGTTTGGCCCAGTCCCAACTGTTGCAGACGTTTGGGGAAATAATTTTTTTTTAAAAGCTGACCATCTAGAAGGACTATCTGCCTTAGAAAAGAGATAATTCTTTCATCTGTTTATTCATTTGTTTAGTAAAAAAAAAAAAAAAAGTATGTACCTACTGTGTTGTAAATAACATCAAAGGTCCTAGAAACCTACCCTTGGACAAGACACAATCCTTGCCCTCAGGAAGTTTATAAGCTTATTGGAAAGACAGGCATTTGCAAGGCAGTGTGAGTGCTGTCAGTGGGAAATAAGTAGGGAAGACATGAAATGGCTCCTGACTTTGGGATGGGGGTTAAGGAGCCAAGAAGGAGATGCAACACGAGTTTAGTCCTAAAGGATCAATAGGGTTTAGGTAGGTTGGGTTACAGAAGCAAAGAACAACATGTGCAGAGTTCCACAAACAAGAGAAAGCAGCAGTTTGGGGAGCACCTATAAGTTCAGCATGTCTGAAGGAAGTGAGAGGAGAAAATGGTGAGAAAAGAGGCTGGATTGAGAAAGAAGGACTGTGCTACAGAGACAACACAATGCACCTTCTGAAGAAATGGGCATGCTATTCTAAAAGCAGTGCTGATCTACTATAAGGTCTGTTTTAGTAGATTTCTCAGTAGAAAAAAAATTTAATTTCCTCTTCCCTTCTATGTGCATTACACTGGATTGCAAAGTAGATTCATCTCTGTTTCAGAAAATGCCGTGCAAATGCAGACTATAAAGGCAGTTAAATGTTATTCTTCATTCTTTAAGTTACACTTAACTTCAGTTTTATATGACTAGATACAAGAAGATAGGAGAGTGATGAGAACAACCCTTTAAGTTTGGTAACCCCCAGATTGGAGCTGCCTTTTGAAATGCAATAGGAAAAAAAATGACAGTAAGATCAACTCATGGTGTGAATTCTCAAGACAAGTAGAACCTAAAGCACAGGTTGAAGAGCTTCTCCTTTGACAAGTGTTGGGACGTTTCCTCTACAACAAAAACAAAAGAAAAAAGTGCAAAGTGCCTCCATCTTAAATTACCTAGAAGCAACTCAAATGTTTTTGGGAAAGCATAAATTTAAATCCCACCGGCCAGAATATATTCTCAAAATAGCATGGCTGTATTTGTAGGCAACAAAGATGGCAAGGCAGCTGATTTGCGGTACAGTGTAGCATATTGGTAAACAATTATAGATTTAAATATTTAGTCACTTGTTCCTCATTCCCAGTTCTCCCCTAGTGCTGCTAAGGGAGAAACAAGCTGTCTTCACATTAGAGTCTACCAGAAGTGGGACTTCTAAAAAGTCACTAATGAAAATAGACTTTAACACAAAAAAAATTAAAGGAGACAAAGAAGGGCACTATGTAATGATTAAGAGATCAATTCAACAGGAAGCTGTGACTATTATAAATGTATATGCACCTAATTAGAGGGCACCTGGCTATTTAAGAAATGTTAATGGATAGAAAAGAGACTTAGACTCTAATATAATAGTAATGGGGGACTTCAATACCCCAGTTTCAGCAATGGACAGATCAACCATACAGAAAATCAGCAAGGAAACATCAAAGTTAATTGACACTATAGACCAAATAGACCTAGTGGATATTTACAGAACTTTTTGTCCTACAGATACAGAATACACATTCTTCTCACCAGTGCATGTAACTTTCTCTAGGATAGACCACATGCTATGCCATAAAGCAAGTCTCAGCAATTTCAAAGAATCAAAATCATACCATGAATTGTCTCATACCACAAAGGAATGAAGCTGGAAATCAACAACTCAAGAATTTCTAGAACATATGCAAACATGTGGAAACTGAACATCATGTTCCTGAATGAACAGTGGGTCATAGAAGAACTCAAAAGAGAAATAAGAAAATTTCTGGAAACAAATGAAGATGACAATACAATATACAAAAACTTATGGGATACATGGAGCCAGTGCTGTGGCTTAACTGATAAAGCTGCCGCTGGCAGTGCTGACATCCCATATGGTCACTGGTTCAAGACCCGGCTGCTCCACTTCCAATCCAGCTCTCTGCTATGGCCTGGGAAAGCAGTAGAAGATGGCCCAAGTGCTTGGGTCCCTGCACTCACATGGGCGATCTGAAAGAAGCTCCTGGCTCCTGGCTTCAGATCAGCCCAGCTCTGGCCATTGCAGCCAGCTGGGGACTAAACCAGCAGATGGAAGACCTCTCTCTCTCTCTCTCTCTCTCTCTCTCTCTCTCTCTCTCTCTCTGCCTCTCCTCTCTCTGTGTAACTCTGCCTTTCAAATAAATAAATAAATCTTTAAAAAAAAAAACATGGGATACAGCAAATCAGTGTTTAGAGGAAAACTTATAGCAGTTGGTGCCAAGAAATTGGAAAGGCACCAAATAAATGAGCTATCGATGCATCTTAAGGACATAAAAAAAAAAACAGCAAATTAAACCCAAAACTAGTAGGAGAAAAGAAATAATTAAAATTAGAGAAGAAATCAACAAAACTGAATAAAAAATTCAAAATATCAGAGAAACTAAGAGCTGGTTTTAGGAAAAAATTAACAGAATTGACACACCGTTGACCCAACTAACCAAAAAAAAGAGGCACAGGCAATAAAAGCCAAAATTCACAAATGGGATTACATCAAATTGAGATGCTTCTTTACTGCAAAAGAAACTCAGGAAAGTGAAGAGGCAACTGACAGAATGGGAGAAATTATTTGCAAACTATTCAATTTAATAAGGATTAATAATCAGAATATATAAAGAGATGAAGAAACTCAACAACAAAACAAACAACCCAGTTAAGAAATGGGCAAAGGGGGCCGGTTCTGTGGCTCAGTGGGTTAAAGCCCCAGCCTTCAAAGCCAGCATCCCATATGGGTACCAGTTCAAGACCCAGATGCTTCACTTCCTATCCAGATCTCTGCTTTGGCCTGGGAAAACAGTAAAAGATGGCCCAGGTCCTTGGGCCCCTGCACCCGCATGGGAGACCTGGAAGAAACTCCTGGCTCCTGGCTCCTGGCTCCTAGCTCCTGGCTCCTAGCTCCTGGCTTTGGATCAGCTCAGCTCTGGCCATTGTGGTCATTTGGGAAGTGAACCAGCAGAATGGAAGACCTCTCTCTCTGGCTCTACCTCTCTCTGTAACTCTGTCTTTCAAAGAAATAAAATAATTCTAAAAAAAAAAAAAAAAAAAATGGGCAGGGGCCGGCTCATGGCTCACTCATTTAATCCTCCACCTGCGGCGCCAGCATCCCATATGGACACTGGGTTCTAGTCCTGGTTGCTCCTCTTCCAGTCCAGCTCTCTGCTGTGGCCTGGGAGGGCAGTGGAGGATGACCCAAGTGCTTGGGCCCCTGCACCCGCATGGGAGACCAGGAAGAAGTGCCTGGCTCCTGGCTTTGGATTGGCACAGTGCCAGCCATAGCAGCTATTTGGGGAGTGAATCAACGGAAGGAAGACCTTTCTCTGTCTCTCTCTCTAACTTTCTGTAACTCTACCTGTCAAATAAATAAAAATGGGCAAAGGACTTAAAGAGGCATTTTTCAAAAGAGGAAATCCAAATGGCTAACAGACACATGAAAAAATGCACGGGATCACCAATCTCTAGGGAAATGCAAATCAAAACCAAAATGAGGTTTCACTTCACCCCAGTTAGAATGGCTTTCAATCAGAAATCAACAAACAGCAAATGCTGATTTGGATGTGGAAAATAAGGTATCCCAATCCACTGTTGGTGGGAATGTAAACTGGTGCTGTCACTCTGGAAGACAGTGTGGAGACACCTCAGAAATCTGAATACAGACCTACGCAGTACTTGTCTCAACTCTCAGGAATGGTGTTTTTTCATACTATTTGTTGAACTCTTTACTTAGTATAGCATTATTCATATATGTATAAAATTAATTGAAAATAGATCTTAGTAAAAAATAAGAATGGGAGTAGGAGCAGGAAGAGGAGAGGGCTGAGAGGCTGGTTATAGTGGGAAGAATCACTGTGTTCCTAATGCTTAGTACTTATGAAATGCATTAAGTTTGTATTCCCTAAATAAAAGATTTTTGGGAAGATAAAAAAAAGTCACTGATGACCTGGAGCCTTTGATTATGTAGAGAAAGATAAATACACAATTTACTACTTTAGTTGGAAAAAAAAGTCTAGAGTCTAGAGCATGTACTTTTTTTCCTCAAAAAACAACAGTAAAAATGAGGCTCAAGATGCCATTGTAGCTCCAGCATTCTGAAAAAGATGGTTTGCGATGGCATTTTATCACATTTCTCCACACAAACAGCCCAGGGTCAAAATGATAGATAGATAGATAGATCGGTAGACAGACAGACAGCTGTCGACTCAGTGCAATAGCCACGTGCTAAATGTACATTAAATGAAAAAAATTAAAATAGAAATTAAAGGAAAATACAAAAGTATTAAGTACATGGCACACAGGGACCAGTGGGACAACAACCCTGTCCTATTGTCAATTTGGCTTTTGAAAATGTTAGGCAAAGTGTCTATAGTACTATGAGGACACAGGCGAGGGGACAATCCATTTTTAGATAGGTGTGAGTAATTTTGATGCATGAAGAATAGGACATTTCAAACAAAGGAAGTAGCAGGGACTTTGAAGTCAGATAAATGTGGTTCAAATCTGACATGGGTGTTTGGTACCGTAGCCAAGACACCTCTTGGGATGCCTATATCCCATATCCCATATCCCATATCCCATATCCCATATCCCATATCCCATATTGGAGTGCTTGGGTTCAAGTTCTGGCTCCAATTCCAGCTTTCTATAATGTGAACCTTAGGAGACAGCAAATGATGGCTCAAGGGCTTGGGTCCCTGCTACCCACATGGGAGAACCAGATTGAGTTCCTGGCTCCTGGCTTCATCCTGGCCCAGTCCCTGCTGTTGGCAGCAATTTAGGGAGTAAACCAGGAAATGGAAGCTTGCTCGCTCGCTTGCTCTCTGTCTCCATCTTTAAAATCAATGAATAAATAATTATTTTTTAAAAAATGAGCCTGTCATTTTCCAGCCATGTTTAGGGAAATCCATGTAACTCTCAACCACGTGTTCATCTGTCAAAATGGGCTCGTGGTTCCTACCTTGCACAGTTGTGGAGTTGATTAAATGTAAATTACTTAATGCAATGCTTGGGACATAGCACTTGATAAATTCCAAGAATTATAGCCATTTATTAGAAGCAGAAAATCCCACAGCAGGGAAAATACATAGTGTAGAAGAGTTGAAGAGGAGAACACTGAAAAGTAAGGCTGGAATTAAATGTTGGAACCATACTTTAAGGATCCCTTAAATTAGTCTTTGATTTGTTTTTTTTTTCTTACTAGATCATAATTGGCTTTTCAGATTAAATAATCAGTAGGTGGGGTGGGTGATAGATTTAAGAGGTGACTAGTTGGAATGTCATGAAAATACACTGGGCCCAGAATGTTTGAGTGTTTCTAGTGGCAATGGAAAAGGATATGAGCTATAGGGCTATAACACTGGGGAACTTCGAAAAGGTCATGAGAAATGGAATTACAATGTGAGTTTATTTTGGTAAAAAATGTTTCAAAGCCTTGCATCATTTTTTCATAATACACTTCTTCCATGAATTTTTAAGGCCTTTCATACATAAACTGGTACAGAAAATGAGTTGCTTTTTAGCCTTTCAAGTACTGAGCATGATAGCACCACTAATAGAAATTTGGGTGTACGCATTTGGTGCAGTAGTAAGGACACCAGTTCAAGTTCAAATTCCAGCTGCAGTTCTGTTTCTAGTTTCCTGCTAATGTGCAGCCTAGAAGGCAGCAGATGATCCTCAAGTACTTGGGTCCCTGACATCTACGTGAGATACCTAGACTGAGTTTCTAGTTCCTGGTTTTGGTCTGGCCCAACCCTGGCTTTTGCCTTTATTTGTGGAGTTAACCAGTGGGTGGAAGGAATATTCATTCATTGTGTGTGTGTGTGTGTGTATCTCTGTTCTCTGCCTTTCAAATAAAATGAAAATAAATAAAAATTAAAATAGATATTTGGAGGTACCAGTTAGATGAATGATTTAGAAAGGCTAAAGAAAAGCAGTATCCATTAGAGAGAATGGCAAGTGAGGCACTGAACTGCATAGGATTTTCTCAAAAATCATGTTGGTTGAAATTTTAAAGAACACAAAAAATAGTGAAAAGATAAGGGGAGATGGGGTAGTGAGGGAGAAGAAGGCAAGTGCAGAGAACATACTGCAGAGGGAAAATGGACAATTTAGTAACAGGAGGTAAAAGTCAGGAGCGGCTGAGTTTCTTTCTGGTGGTGCCCAGTCATCAAAGCTGAGATTATCAAAAATGTATGTGGAGCTGGAGCTGAGACATTCTTAATGTAGTGGAATTTAGTTAATTGAAGATTTGGCAACTAACCAGGAAGATTCCACCTGGCTTTTGTGTATCTACACAATTCCTTCCTAGAGGTGAGCAATACGTGTGGCCTAATGGTTGACTCACCAGTTTGGCTGGTTCAAGTCTTATCTTTGTTGAATCTCATCATGAGAGTTACGATTTCATTCACCAGTCTAACTTCTTTCCACTCTCTAAAAACCGCTATGGGTTTTCTGAGTTGTCTTACTGTTCCTGCAAATAAGGTCAGAAATAGCAGCAACTAAACACCCCAACAACTTAGAAAAGAAGTGGCCTCCAGAAAAATAGGCCAGCTGATAACAGACACCAAGAAGTAATAAATATTTGGAGAATTGGGTCATTTGTGAGAAGCCATGTCAGGCCAGCAGGAAAGAAGCCTCCTAAGCTTGCTCACATCTCCCCAGAATCTGGCCCTGATACAGCGCCCTTGACACCACCCAATTGTGCGAACCCTGCATGCTGGGAGGAAGAAAGAGATAAGAAAAAGATTTTCTGTATATTTTAAATAGTAGGAATCAAACATATTTTATATGTCAAGCACTCTGTTGGTCTCTGGAGATACAAATATTAGTAAGCTAGCACAGCCACCATAGAAAACAGTGTTGAGATTTCTGTAAAAACAGGAAATAGACTTGCCATATAATCCAGCAATCCCACTACTGGATGTCTACCCAAAAGACACACTGTATTAAAGAAATACCGGCACCACCATGTTTAGAGCAGCACTGTTCACAATAGCCAAAATTTGGAATCAACCATGGTGTTTGCCATCAGATGAATGGATAAAAAAAAGTGATATTTATGTGTACACACACAATGGAATATTATTCAGCTATGAAAAAGAATGAAATTCTATCATTTACATCAAAACAGAAGGAACTAGAGAATGAAGTAAGCTGGACACAGAAAGACAAATATTGTATGTTCTTCCTTATATGTAGAAGCTAACTTTTTTTAAAAAAAATTATTTATTTATTTGAAAGAGAGAGAGAGAGAGAGAAAGAGAGGTCTTCCATCCACTGCTTCACTCCTCAACTGGCCTCAATGGCTGGAGCTGCACCAATCCAAAGTCAGGAGCCAGGAGCTTCTTCTGGGTCTCCCACGTGGGTACAGGGGCCCAACGACTTGGGCCATCTTTTACAGCTTTCCCAGGCCACAGCAAAGACCTGGATTGGAAGTGGAGCAGACAGGACTCGAACTGGCACCCATATGTGATGCCAGCACTTCAGGTGGTGGCTTCACCCGCTACGCCACAGTGCCAGCCCCAGGAGCTAACATTTAAAAAAAAAAAAATCAACAGAGAAATGCCTGGGTGTATACAGTGTTTTGCCACAGTTTGTTTTAAATATTTGCCGCATTATTAAGAATGATGTACTATCATTGTTTTAAAAAACCTTATAGAAAACCAAATATTACTGAATAAGAAATGGTTACCATTCTTGGCGGTTTCCATGCTGATGGGCTTTCTTGACAAATTCTTACGGCTAAAGCAGAAAAAGACTACACAGTCAAACAGGTGTTGAGTTATTTATAAAAACACCAGAAAGCAGACCACTGAAAAGTATAGCACTTGTAGAGATCTGTAATCCAAGGGGCTGGTGCTGTGGCATAGCAGGTTAAGCCTCTGCCTGCAATACTGGCATCATATGTGGGCACCAGTTCCTGTCCCAGGTGCTCTACTTCCAATGCAGCTTCCTGCCTATGGGCCTGGGAAAGCAGAGGAAGATGGCCCAAGTGCCTCAGCCCCTACACCCACATAGGAGATTTGGAGGAAGCTCTGGGCTCCTGGTTTCAGCCTGGCCCAGCTCCGGCCATTGTAGCCATCTTGGGAGTGAACCAGCAGATGGAAGATCTCTTTCTCTCTCCCTGTCTGTCCTCCTCTCTCTCTAACTCTGCCTTTTAGATAAAAATTTAAAAAATCTTTTTTTTTTTTTTAAAAATCTAGAATCTGAATCAAATACAGATCAAGGGATCCTATCTTCATAGTGAAGCAAAACTGCCTTTGTGGAGGCAGAAATGTTTTTAATGCACAAAAAATCATGCCCATCCTGTTGGAAACGGCAGCTATTTGGTGTTTCAGTAGCTGGAGCATCAGAACAGAGTTCTTTCCTTGCATGCTGTAACATGCAGATCTTACAGTTCCTTGCGTTGGGTACAGCAGTTGTGTTAGAGCCCGTCCCCAACAGCAAAGCCAGTGTATACCGATGCGCTTAAGTCTCAGAGATACAGTCCTGCCCTGACGTCCAGGTGACAAGGGAGGGAGGAGAGAAAACAAAAGCAGGATGGTGAGCCTGCTTCTGCTCCTCATCCTGTTCTTCAGAAGTGGTGGACTCAGGAAGAAATTGTGAGGCAAGCAAACACAGCCAGGTCTTTCTGCACCATCCCCTTGGTGGGGGTCCGGCTCCAGTGAACCCTGATGTGACCGTGTTCCATACCCCCTTTCTTGTTGTTAATGCTTTTCCTATTCCAAAGGGAGACTTTGCTCCTTTATTCTCTCTCCACATTGAAAGCCACAGTGGAAAACAGAAGGACAGAACCTTTCTTGGGGAAAATGATGACTTTGCTGGAGTCGCAGTACAGTGCCAGTCCCATTTGTTGCTGGAATCCACACGAAATTAAGGTTTCCTGTGCAGCATTTCACCTAATTCTACCAGAATGCTGTTTCCAAATTATGGGAGAAAAATGTAATCATCCCAGCATGGTGATGAATGAATCTTTCAATAATGGAATTGAAACAAAGGCATTTCTCTAGATGCATATGCAGAAAATACGGTTCTTGGGATTTTCCCTTTGGGGGAAACATACTCTTATAGGTTAACTGATGACATCAGCATTTGCAAAGGTATGACAAGTATTAAAATCTATTGAGTAGTGGCAGAAGGCAAACTGGTAATAATGAGCAAAAAAAAAAAACTCTTATAGGAAGTATTCAGATTAAGCAAGAAAAAATTTTACAGTGAGGACATGAACTAGCCCCCAAAAAATCAATATCAAAATTATAGTATTGTAAATATTGAAGAATATCTAGGCCTGGTCATCATGTCAATTCAGCAGGGACAATCTGCTACCGGGGGTGGAGACTGTTATGGTACACTCTGTCTTTAGTGTTAGGATTACAGTACTCGTATTTCAGTTTTTCAAATGAAATCTACTGTGCACATTCAAAGGAAGTCAGAAGCCAAATTTTGCTTTTTTTTTTTTTTTAGAACTTGGAAGGCTCAAATATTCTCTGAAGGTGCATAAAGGCTGCAACCTAGTTAGGTACAATCCAGCCCAACACGGCTCTCCCTAGAGGGTGCACTCTCTGTTGTGATATCAGAAGGGCAGAACCTCTCCTGAGACTAGCATAAACATGGAGATTACTTGCATTTTAATGGAATCACAATACAGTGGACATGAATTTATATTAACTTGGTTCTTTTATGGTTTCCTCAAAAAAGTAAGGCACCTTCTTTTAAAAAAATGTTTTACCATATATTGTTTCCAAAGCTTTTTTATTTTCTTCAAGCTTTCCCATGCCCTTTCATTAAATTGCTTTCTCCTATCCATTTTCTCATCCATTTCACTCAACATCATTATCAGCTGCATGCTCCTGGAATAATAATAGAGCTTTAGATGGCAAAAGCATAAAGTGGATAGGTCTGCTGTGTGTTAGAGGCAGAAAAAAAATGAGCTTTTTTTTAAAAGTAATGTTCTGTTGTAATTTTTGATTGACAAAAATGTTGCAAAGATACTGTACAGAGTTCCCCTACTGGTTTTTAAAAAAGATTTATTTATTTACTTGAAAGTCAGAGTGACAGGGAGAGAAGGAGAGACACAGAGAGAGATTTTCCTTGGTTTACTCTCCAAGTGGCTGCAACAGCCAAGGTTGAAGCCAGGAGCCAGGAGTTTCTGGAAGAAGCCTTGGATCAGCTCGTCTCTGGCCATTGCAGCCATTTGAGGAGCGAACCAGCAGATTCTCTTTTGATCCTCTCTCTGCCTCTACCTCTTTCTGTGACTTTGACTTTCAAAAATAAAATAAAATCTTTTTTTATTAAAAAATAAATATTTGGAGATTTAAATAGCAACAATTATAATCACTAGGAGTAGCTATGGGTATTACTAACACATAGAAAAATGCAAACCTTAATCCTTGCAATGATTATAGATACTAAGAGATGGTTATCGTCAACTTACCTGAGTTGTTATTAAAATTATTGCTTATTTTTCTAAGCTTTTTTTAACATCTGATGAAATCCCTGTATGAATTTTCTTCTGAGATTAAACATGCTACAATGCAAATTGTACACAAGCTAAAAAATTCATCTTCATGTAATTGTACTCTGGGGTCACACAACATTTAAATGCACATTGCCAAGAATACTATTTGTCTGCAGAATCATAAATGCACAAACGGATTATTCTTTCCATGGCCATGTATTCGCACATTTTCTCAAAGGCATCTAACTTACTAAAGAGCTTGCTACCTTACACATAAGGGCATACCGGTTCATCATTTGCATTAGATTCTCTAGTGTTATAAGACATTTTAAAATCTTATTTTCAATCACTGGGGTTTGGGTTTTTTTTCAAATTCTACTGGCTTTCCTTAACCTTTGATTAATATTTTAGTTGGCACAACTTCCATGGCAGATGACAAGATGAAAATGTGTTCTTTTCAATTTGAAAAAATTATATGACTATCTTGCAAATCTGTAATTAAGGTGTTTAACTTAGTGATTTGTATCTCTCTTTGTCCTGACCAAATTATGTCATCATAAAGATACAGCTGTAGTAATTAGAAATGCATATCAATGTGATAATATTTTCGTCTAAAGTTTTATTTACTTTTTTCAACATTCATTGATATCTTAATATAATTTGCTAGATGCTGTGTAGCTCAAATGCACACAAAACTTACTATAATATAAAGTAAAAGCATTGACTTCTAAGAGGCTCAAATAAAAGGTGTCACAAATAGAAAGCAATAAGGAGCTGCTGCAAAAGGGTTTTAAGCAGACAAGTGACAACTCCAGTGCTATGCAGACAGAGCACTCTCTTGGTTGGATTATTATAACAGAAGAGAAGCGGAATAGCATAGAGAGAAGAAACAAGGGGCAATGAGATAACTAAGAAACTATTAACATTCAAGAGGTAATGCGAACTAGGGTACTGGCAGCAGAAACAGAGAAGATGTGGAAGCAAGAAATCCTGCAAAGGTGAAACTAATAGATCATGGCTGCTGATTGAGTATGGGGAATGAGGGGGAGAAAGGCTCAAAATAAAACTTCAATACTTTAAGAAAAGAAATGTTGGGCCAGTAATAAACATGTAGAAGGAGCATTTGGCATTCTTATTTACTTACACTTTGTGCACCACTGTTTTTTACAATGTACTCTTTATGTACTGAGAGCTAGCCCACTACACTGGAAGATTTCTTTGTGTTTTTCTTAAGGTGCTCACTCCTTTCTGGAATAAGTTATAGTATAAAGAAACGAATATCTATTCATTATGCTTGATTATATAATTGTGCTTCCCTCTCAGCAAATGTCTCAAGGTGATAATGTAATGGCTTCTGTTTATAACTAAAATCCAGGCTTTTTAAAGGGATATTTTCAAACTATGCTGTGTTGTAATACATTTTATAACTTTTGTAATATTTTTAGCAACAGTAGTAGTTTTCTACAGAAAGGAACTTTCTGATTTTTACTTAGGGCCAGATAAATTAATAATTACTCTATTCTCCCTTAAGCAGGCATTAGTGATATTTTTCAGTAAGCATACCATCATTTTTTTTGGACAGGCTGAGTGGACAGTAAGAGAGAGACAGAGAGAAAGGTCTTCCTTTTTGCCGTTGGTTCACCCTCCAATGGCCGCTGCGGCCAGCACACCGCGCTGATCCGAAGCCAGGAGCCAGGTGCTTCCTCCTGGTCCCCCATGCAGGTGCAGGGCCCAAGGACTTGGGCCATCCTCCACTGCACTCCCGGGCCACAGCAGAGAGCTGGACTGGAAGAGGAGCAACCAGGACAGAATCTGGCGCCCCAACCGGGACTAGAACCTGGGGTGCTGGTGCCGCAGGCAGAGGATTAGCCTATTGAGCCGCGGCACCTGCCAGCATACCATCATTAATACTTACCCATTTAGAATCTCATTTCCATGTTTACATTATAAAGATTTATTTATTTATTTAAAAGGCAGAATAAGAGAGAGAGAGAGATAGAGAGAGAGAGAGAGAGAGAGATAGATCTCCTATCTGCTGGTTCACTCCCCCACATGGCCACAACAACCAGGGTTGGGCCAGGCCAAAGCCAGGAACCTGGAATTCCATCCAGGTATCCAATGTGGTTACAGAGGCCCAAGCAGTTAGACCATCTTCCACTGCTTTCCCAAGTGCATTAGCCTGGAACTAGATTGGAAAAGTAGTAGTAGCTGGGATTCAAACCAGTGCTCATATGAGATGCTGGAGTTGCACATGGCAGCTCAACCAACTGTGCCACAATGCCATCCCCAACATTATAGATGTTTTAAAATAATAATTCTAACAATACAACTGCAACTAATACTTATTAAGCACCTCTTGTCTTCAAGGCATTATTCCAAGTATCTTTTACATATAATCCTCAGAATGACTGTTTCAAGTAGGTACTGTTGGAGTCCTGTTTTACAGATGGGACACAGAAAAGTTAAATAACTCGCACAAGGTCAAACAGTTAGTGTGAGAACCAGAACTGAAGTCAGCAGTTTGGTTCCAGGCCCATATGCCTGGCAGGTGTGTCTTCCATCACTTTCTTCATGGGAAGATCTCACACTTAGTAAGTTTATCTCTATGCCACACATCTTAAACTTGCCTAAAGTTGAGTCTACTTTAAAAGAAAAAAGTAAAAAGAGTGTGTTGCCCATTGGCATTCTCAGAAGGCTTAATCATCAAG
Organism: Lepus europaeus; assembly: GCF_033115175.1. Classification (NCBI taxonomy): domain Eukaryota; kingdom Metazoa; phylum Chordata; class Mammalia; order Lagomorpha; family Leporidae; genus Lepus; species Lepus europaeus. The sequence continues at coordinate 107,312,234 of NC_084831.1, forward strand.
AGTCTGCAAAACATAATTCCATACACACCAAGACATTTGATTTGGTAATTTAAAAATATTCACTTCCTGTGGATAGCTGTAGGAAGGAAGAATTCTTTGTTTGCGTTTAAGCTGAGAGTAGTACAAAGAGAAAGGAAAAATAAATGAAGCTGACTTGATGTTCAGTCAATAAGGCATATGCAAGAATTAGAAAGGTAAATCAGACGGCTGTTCATTAAAACAGTGAAGAGGAATTCAGGCATCGTACGAGTCCGTTGCCTGGGATTAGATGCTGAAGGGCCAGAGAGGAGTCTTCGTGGAGACATTGATCTTTGTAAAGATTTTTCAAGATGAAATGTTGATAGCTCTCCTCGGGGATGCCTGTAAGAAACATAAATCTTTTATTTAATTCCAAAATCTGAAAGGATTGAATTAGTTCTGATGATACCAAAGTCTAGAAGTACATTTCGTCAAAAACTCATTTGCCAAATACCTTTATGGAAACTATCTTCATAGATCACATACACTGAAAAGATTATCTAACGTATTTCAGAAATTCATCAAGGGAGTGGGGCCTGAATCGTGGGATCCTCATCCTTTATGCTTTACTGAGCGTGGACTGTGAACCCGAGCAAATCTAACACACACACACACACACACACAAACTTCAGTTATCTGTGTGTAGGAAGTGTTAGGGGACCTAAGACAAAATAATTTTCCAGATTAATAGTATAAGGTTATAATTTTTAAATCCTTTTTTAATTTGGAATATCCCCCATATTAAATTAAATATGCCTGACACTGTCTTCCAAGTTTCCTAAATGTAAATTACTTTTTTGAATATTTCACACATGGATGTGTATACATATAGTCATAAATATAAATGTATATATATATGACAAAAGTGAATTTCTGGCTTTTAAATCTTAGGACAGGGCTTCCCCTCTGAAAGAAAAGTCAAGAACAACCAACCAAAAACAATGATTTTGCTTTATCTTGTATAGGCCCAGTACTACTGGGAGGTTTGCTATATACTGGTGTTTTGTGGAAACATTGTATCATTTTGAGAACAGGAGATTCTCTATCTCAAGCTGCTGAAGAATTTCACCCCAAAACAGTGATCTCCAGGTCCCCAAAAGTGCTGTTTTCACAATTGTGAAAGAGGGGGATATGCACAGGTGGAAAGGTGGAGGTTGTCCATTTTGGAAATTGTTTCCAAAGTGGTAGAATCAATAAGAATTAACTACATAACCAAAGAATTCTCTCTCAGAGCCTTGTCCTTGTATGGCCAATATTATCTCAAAAGCTGGAAATTATTAGAAATGAGAATGCTAGTACTCCACGCCTTCTGAATCAGAAACTCCGAAGGAAAACCCAATAGCCCATGGCTTGTGAACTCTCCCCTGCGACTGTGAGAGTGCTACAGCTCTGCAACCATCAGACCGAGGTTTGGAGCTACCAGAGTCTCCTGGGAGACCAGCAGAAAACTGCAGACTCAAGGACCCTACCCCACACCAACATCGCTAAGGGGGAAACGCAGGAAGCTCTGACTCGAACAAGCTTTCCGGGTGATCTCAGTGCCCGCTGAAGCAGGAGATAAATCAGGAGAGCAGTCTGTGATGGGAAGGAAGTAGTCTCAAAAAGCATTCTTTGGGTGCAGCTTCACACAGTGGAAAAACACTGCCTCCGGGGTCATACTGACCTAGTCTAGATTCCAGCTATGCCCTCTACCGCTTATGTGACCTTCAACCAATTACGCCAACTCCGTCCGTCTCAGCTTCCTTATCTACGAAGCAGACATCACAATAATGCCCAGCTTACTCCATTTGGAGAAGAGTCAGTGAGATGGGCATAGTGACGCTGGACCTGGTTGCAGACACAAAGCGTCTGTTTTACGTTTCCCTTCTTTCAAGAAGTTCTCACCCATTTCTCTCACGGTGCTTGGCATTTTGCTAAATGAGTATTCGCCAAATGAACAGAGGTCCAGAGCACTGTTTGGGTTAGAGTTCTCCTTCCATCACTCATCAGCTGTGAGACTGAACACTTGAGTCATTTGACCTCCACACTTCAGTTTCAGCATCTTTTAAAAAGGGGAACAATAATAACATTTACCTCCTAGGGTTATAGTGAGAATTAATCTGCATTAATCCATGTGAAGCACTCCAAAAAAAAAAAAAATGTCTGGAACACTCAGAAAATTGCCACTAACCATTATTCAAAGAGGAAAACTCCTCACAAGTGTACTTCTGAACTCCAGAAAGGATTATCTCTCAATGAAATATATGATGTATATTTAGACATTTTTTTCACAAATATTTCTTATGACATCAGCTGTGGTTTAGATGTGACTCTTCCCCCAAAGCTTTATGTATTGGAAACTTGGTCCCCAGTGTGGCAGTGTGGGAAATGGTGAGACCTTTAAGAGGTGGGACCTCTTGGGAGACCTCTGGGTCAGTTGCAAGCATGCCCTTGGAAGGGACTGTGGGACTCCAGTCTGCCTGTTTGGCAGGTGAGTTCTTCCTCCTGTGCCCACCCAGGCCATCTGTTACAAGGCCCCTCATCAGAACCTGGGCTGTATGTTTGGAAATTCAGCCTCCAAAGCTAAGAGCTACACAAACCTCTTTTCTTTATTAAGTTGGCTTGCGTTAGGTATCTCATTATAGCAATGCAAAAATGGAGAACTACAGTGTCACACTTTCTATGCGAGGCCTTGGGGACACACAGTCTACAGGGAGAGGCAGACATTGATTGTGTAATCATACAAATGAGTAGGATGTAATGACAAAATGAGAAACAGGTGTGGGAAGAAAAAGCAGCCCTATGGCTGGAGCTTGGGGAGCAGGGTGGAGAAGGAAGGCAAAGGTAAGAAGTGGGAAGAAGCCAGGCCAAGCCGGGCATCACGTGTTTCAGTCTATTTCCAGCAGCAGCAGAAAGCCCTTGATGAGTTTAAGCCAGAGGATGACATGTTCATATTTGTGTTTCTGATGGCCTTTTTTTGTTTTTAGATTTATTTATTTGAAAGGTAGAGTTACAGAGATGGGGGGAGATAAAAGAGATCTTCCACCTGCTGGTTCACTCCCCAAATGGCCGCAACAGCCAGAGCTGGGCCAATCCAAAGCCAGGAGCCAGGTGCTTCTTGCGGGTCTCCCACGTGGGTGCAGGGGCCCATGCACTTGGGCCATCTTCTACTGCTTTCCCAGGCCACAGCAGAGAGCTGGATCGGAAGAGAAGTAGCCAGGATATGAACCAGTGCTGCAGGCAGAGGTTTAGCCTACTTTGCCGCAGCACCAGACCCTTCTGTTGGCCTTTTGAAGACAAGATTAAAGGAGGCCCAGATAGGACAGGAAGACCAATTAGAAGAAAGGTCTTGGTAGCTAAGACTAGAAGTAGTGGTCATGAAGCTATTTAGAATTTGAGAACTAAGTAAGATAGGAAGCAGACAGGTTTCAGGGATGCATTGGAAATGAGAAGCAAGGGGGCAGGAGGTGTACAGAATGACCTCTGTGACTGCCCTGGGAGAGAATAGAATTGGAGGGAGAAGGCTGCATGTGTGGCCTGGCCATATTCAATTTGATGTCACTGGAGGTCTGGAGCAGTTGGACATACCACTCTAGCACTCTCTGGGCCAGAGAAACAAACCAGGGAGTTGTAGGCTATGAACAGCAGCGAGGTCAGCAAAGTGATGATACTGCCTGGGAGAAAATATGAAGTGGGATCCTGGGAACCCTTATACAGGATTGATGAGGGGGAAAAATATGGGCCTGTAGAACAGGATCATCTATAGAAATAATAATTTTTGTTATTCCTTATTCCTATTTTCCCCTTTCCTTCCATTTTAAGCTGATAGGCGTTTTGTTTGTTTGTTTTAATTTTTATTCCTGACTTTAGGGATCTTGGCAAAGTCTAAGGTAAAAAGATTCCAAGTTTTTTTTAATTGTCCAGCAGTCCAAGAGAAGCTGTGAGGCTGGGGAACAAGGCATGCATGGTCTTAACCTATAAAGGCCCACATATGGCCTCTGTTGCTTACCATAGCACTACAGTACTTTTCAGAGGACTTAGGGGCTACAGAATCCCTGGGCCTGAAGGCCCTGGGGAGTCCTGGGGAAAATGTATTCTAGAAATGATGAGAAGCTATGGCCAATGATCCAAGGTCATGGATGAGAATCTCTGAGCAGTGATCCCAATGCCCCGGTGGTATGTGTGGCTTTTTGATCTCTGCCCAGATCTAGGATGAGCAGCTCAAAAATAACTGAGGTCCAGTTTCTACCAGGCTGGTGCACAGTAGCAAGGATGTCTGAATTTTGGTTTACAAATAGAATAAAATGTGATGATTCTTAACAGTTATATGATGTGCCATATTGACGTCTGAATAAAAGGACAAATGTGCTCTGGGCTTCAGTGGGAGCAAACTCATCATCAATAATGTTTTAGATCTATTTCTTTGATGACTTCATTTTCCAACTGAGGTAACGGAATTCCATTATTTCAAAATTTCTTTTGAGCAAGTGATTACCTAAATTTTTAGTTAACTTGAAATAAAATCAGAATAAATTCCTTTTTTGGTGTAAATAAAACATATAACATAAAACAGAAGAGAAGCGGAATAGCATAGAGAGAAGAAACAAGGGGCAATGAGATAACTAAGAAACTATTAACATTCAAGAGGTAATGCGAACTAGGGTACTGGCAGCAGAAACAGAGAAGATGTGGAAGCAAGAAATCCTGCAAAGGTGAAACTAATAGATCATGGCTGCTGATTGAGTATGGGGAATGAGGGGGAGAAAGGCTCAAAATAAAACTTCAATACTTTAAGAAAAGAAATGTTGGGCCAGTAATAAACATGTAGAAGGAGCATTTGGCATTCTTATTTACTTACACTTTGTGCACCACTGTTTTTTACAATGTACTCTTTATGTACTGAGAGCTAGCCCACTACACTGGAAGATTTCTTTGTGTTTTTCTTAAGGTGCTCACTCCTTTCTGGAATAAGTTATAGTATAAAGAAACGAATATCTATTCATTATGCTTGATTATATAATTGTGCTTCCCTCTCAGCAAATGTCTCAAGGTGATAATGTAATGGCTTCTGTTTATAACTAAAATCCAGGCTTTTTAAAGGGATATTTTCAAACTATGCTGTGTTGTAATACATTTTATAACTTTTGTAATATTTTTAGCAACAGTAGTAGTTTTCTACAGAAAGGAACTTTCTGATTTTTACTTAGGGCCAGATAAATTAATAATTACTCTATTCTCCCTTAAGCAGGCATTAGTGATATTTTTCAGTAAGCATACCATCATTTTTTTTGGACAGGCTGAGTGGACAGTAAGAGAGAGACAGAGAGAAAGGTCTTCCTTTTTGCCGTTGGTTCACCCTCCAATGGCCGCTGCGGCCAGCACACCGCGCTGATCCGAAGCCAGGAGCCAGGTGCTTCCTCCTGGTCCCCCATGCAGGTGCAGGGCCCAAGGACTTGGGCCATCCTCCACTGCACTCCCGGGCCACAGCAGAGAGCTGGACTGGAAGAGGAGCAACCAGGACAGAATCTGGCGCCCCAACCGGGACTAGAACCTGGGGTGCTGGTGCCGCAGGCAGAGGATTAGCCTATTGAGCCGCGGCACCTGCCAGCATACCATCATTAATACTTACCCATTTAGAATCTCATTTCCATGTTTACATTATAAAGATTTATTTATTTATTTAAAAGGCAGAATAAGAGAGAGAGAGAGATAGAGAGAGAGAGAGAGAGAGAGATAGATCTCCTATCTGCTGGTTCACTCCCCCACATGGCCACAACAACCAGGGTTGGGCCAGGCCAAAGCCAGGAACCTGGAATTCCATCCAGGTATCCAATGTGGTTACAGAGGCCCAAGCAGTTAGACCATCTTCCACTGCTTTCCCAAGTGCATTAGCCTGGAACTAGATTGGAAAAGTAGTAGTAGCTGGGATTCAAACCAGTGCTCATATGAGATGCTGGAGTTGCACATGGCAGCTCAACCAACTGTGCCACAATGCCATCCCCAACATTATAGATGTTTTAAAATAATAATTCTAACAATACAACTGCAACTAATACTTATTAAGCACCTCTTGTCTTCAAGGCATTATTCCAAGTATCTTTTACATATAATCCTCAGAATGACTGTTTCAAGTAGGTACTGTTGGAGTCCTGTTTTACAGATGGGACACAGAAAAGTTAAATAACTCGCACAAGGTCAAACAGTTAGTGTGAGAACCAGAACTGAAGTCAGCAGTTTGGTTCCAGGCCCATATGCCTGGCAGGTGTGTCTTCCATCACTTTCTTCATGGGAAGATCTCACACTTAGTAAGTTTATCTCTATGCCACACATCTTAAACTTGCCTAAAGTTGAGTCTACTTTAAAAGAAAAAAGTAAAAAGAGTGTGTTGCCCATTGGCATTCTCAGAAGGCTTAATCATCAAGAGTCTGCAAAACATAATTCCATACACACCAAGACATTTGATTTGGTAATTTAAAAATATTCACTTCCTGTGGATAGCTGTAGGAAGGAAGAATTCTTTGTTTGCGTTTAAGCTGAGAGTAGTACAAAGAGAAAGGAAAAATAAATGAAGCTGACTTGATGTTCAGTCAATAAGGCATATGCAAGAATTAGAAAGGTAAATCAGACGGCTGTTCATTAAAACAGTGAAGAGGAATTCAGGCATCGTACGAGTCCGTTGCCTGGGATTAGATGCTGAAGGGCCAGAGAGGAGTCTTCGTGGAGACATTGATCTTTGTAAAGATTTTTCAAGATGAAATGTTGATAGCTCTCCTCGGGGATGCCTGTAAGAAACATAAATCTTTTATTTAATTCCAAAATCTGAAAGGATTGAATTAGTTCTGATGATACCAAAGTCTAGAAGTACATTTCGTCAAAAACTCATTTGCCAAATACCTTTATGGAAACTATCTTCATAGATCACATACACTGAAAAGATTATCTAACGTATTTCAGAAATTCATCAAGGGAGTGGGGCCTGAATCGTGGGATCCTCATCCTTTATGCTTTACTGAGCGTGGACTGTGAACCCGAGCAAATCTAACACACACACACACACACACACAAACTTCAGTTATCTGTGTGTAGGAAGTGTTAGGGGACCTAAGACAAAATAATTTTCCAGATTAATAGTATAAGGTTATAATTTTTAAATCCTTTTTTAATTTGGAATATCCCCCATATTAAATTAAATATGCCTGACACTGTCTTCCAAGTTTCCTAAATGTAAATTACTTTTTTGAATATTTCACACATGGATGTGTATACATATAGTCATAAATATAAATGTATATATATATGACAAAAGTGAATTTCTGGCTTTTAAATCTTAGGACAGGGCTTCCCCTCTGAAAGAAAAGTCAAGAACAACCAACCAAAAACAATGATTTTGCTTTATCTTGTATAGGCCCAGTACTACTGGGAGGTTTGCTATATACTGGTGTTTTGTGGAAACATTGTATCATTTTGAGAACAGGAGATTCTCTATCTCAAGCTGCTGAAGAATTTCACCCCAAAACAGTGATCTCCAGGTCCCCAAAAGTGCTGTTTTCACAATTGTGAAAGAGGGGGATATGCACAGGTGGAAAGGTGGAGGTTGTCCATTTTGGAAATTGTTTCCAAAGTGGTAGAATCAATAAGAATTAACTACATAACCAAAGAATTCTCTCTCAGAGCCTTGTCCTTGTATGGCCAATATTATCTCAAAAGCTGGAAATTATTAGAAATGAGAATGCTAGTACTCCACGCCTTCTGAATCAGAAACTCCGAAGGAAAACCCAATAGCCCATGGCTTGTGAACTCTCCCCTGCGACTGTGAGAGTGCTACAGCTCTGCAACCATCAGACCGAGGTTTGGAGCTACCAGAGTCTCCTGGGAGACCAGCAGAAAACTGCAGACTCAAGGACCCTACCCCACACCAACATCGCTAAGGGGGAAACGCAGGAAGCTCTGACTCGAACAAGCTTTCCGGGTGATCTCAGTGCCCGCTGAAGCAGGAGATAAATCAGGAGAGCAGTCTGTGATGGGAAGGAAGTAGTCTCAAAAAGCATTCTTTGGGTGCAGCTTCACACAGTGGAAAAACACTGCCTCCGGGGTCATACTGACCTAGTCTAGATTCCAGCTATGCCCTCTACCGCTTATGTGACCTTCAACCAATTACGCCAACTCCGTCCGTCTCAGCTTCCTTATCTACGAAGCAGACATCACAATAATGCCCAGCTTACTCCATTTGGAGAAGAGTCAGTGAGATGGGCATAGTGACGCTGGACCTGGTTGCAGACACAAAGCGTCTGTTTTACGTTTCCCTTCTTTCAAGAAGTTCTCACCCATTTCTCTCACGGTGCTTGGCATTTTGCTAAATGAGTATTCGCCAAATGAACAGAGGTCCAGAGCACTGTTTGGGTTAGAGTTCTCCTTCCATCACTCATCAGCTGTGAGACTGAACACTTGAGTCATTTGACCTCCACACTTCAGTTTCAGCATCTTTTAAAAAGGGGAACAATAATAACATTTACCTCCTAGGGTTATAGTGAGAATTAATCTGCATTAATCCATGTGAAGCACTCCAAAAAAAAAAAAAATGTCTGGAACACTCAGAAAATTGCCACTAACCATTATTCAAAGAGGAAAACTCCTCACAAGTGTACTTCTGAACTCCAGAAAGGATTATCTCTCAATGAAATATATGATGTATATTTAGACATTTTTTTCACAAATATTTCTTATGACATCAGCTGTGGTTTAGATGTGACTCTTCCCCCAAAGCTTTATGTATTGGAAACTTGGTCCCCAGTGTGGCAGTGTGGGAAATGGTGAGACCTTTAAGAGGTGGGACCTCTTGGGAGACCTCTGGGTCAGTTGCAAGCATGCCCTTGGAAGGGACTGTGGGACTCCAGTCTGCCTGTTTGGCAGGTGAGTTCTTCCTCCTGTGCCCACCCAGGCCATCTGTTACAAGGCCCCTCATCAGAACCTGGGCTGTATGTTTGGAAATTCAGCCTCCAAAGCTAAGAGCTACACAAACCTCTTTTCTTTATTAAGTTGGCTTGCGTTAGGTATCTCATTATAGCAATGCAAAAATGGAGAACTACAGTGTCACACTTTCTATGCGAGGCCTTGGGGACACACAGTCTACAGGGAGAGGCAGACATTGATTGTGTAATCATACAAATGAGTAGGATGTAATGACAAAATGAGAAACAGGTGTGGGAAGAAAAAGCAGCCCTATGGCTGGAGCTTGGGGAGCAGGGTGGAGAAGGAAGGCAAAGGTAAGAAGTGGGAAGAAGCCAGGCCAAGCCGGGCATCACGTGTTTCAGTCTATTTCCAGCAGCAGCAGAAAGCCCTTGATGAGTTTAAGCCAGAGGATGACATGTTCATATTTGTGTTTCTGATGGCCTTTTTTTGTTTTTAGATTTATTTATTTGAAAGGTAGAGTTACAGAGATGGGGGGAGATAAAAGAGATCTTCCACCTGCTGGTTCACTCCCCAAATGGCCGCAACAGCCAGAGCTGGGCCAATCCAAAGCCAGGAGCCAGGTGCTTCTTGCGGGTCTCCCACGTGGGTGCAGGGGCCCATGCACTTGGGCCATCTTCTACTGCTTTCCCAGGCCACAGCAGAGAGCTGGATCGGAAGAGAAGTAGCCAGGATATGAACCAGTGCTGCAGGCAGAGGTTTAGCCTACTTTGCCGCAGCACCAGACCCTTCTGTTGGCCTTTTGAAGACAAGATTAAAGGAGGCCCAGATAGGACAGGAAGACCAATTAGAAGAAAGGTCTTGGTAGCTAAGACTAGAAGTAGTGGTCATGAAGCTATTTAGAATTTGAGAACTAAGTAAGATAGGAAGCAGACAGGTTTCAGGGATGCATTGGAAATGAGAAGCAAGGGGGCAGGAGGTGTACAGAATGACCTCTGTGACTGCCCTGGGAGAGAATAGAATTGGAGGGAGAAGGCTGCATGTGTGGCCTGGCCATATTCAATTTGATGTCACTGGAGGTCTGGAGCAGTTGGACATACCACTCTAGCACTCTCTGGGCCAGAGAAACAAACCAGGGAGTTGTAGGCTATGAACAGCAGCGAGGTCAGCAAAGTGATGATACTGCCTGGGAGAAAATATGAAGTGGGATCCTGGGAACCCTTATACAGGATTGATGAGGGGGAAAAATATGGGCCTGTAGAACAGGATCATCTATAGAAATAATAATTTTTGTTATTCCTTATTCCTATTTTCCCCTTTCCTTCCATTTTAAGCTGATAGGCGTTTTGTTTGTTTGTTTTAATTTTTATTCCTGACTTTAGGGATCTTGGCAAAGTCTAAGGTAAAAAGATTCCAAGTTTTTTTTAATTGTCCAGCAGTCCAAGAGAAGCTGTGAGGCTGGGGAACAAGGCATGCATGGTCTTAACCTATAAAGGCCCACATATGGCCTCTGTTGCTTACCATAGCACTACAGTACTTTTCAGAGGACTTAGGGGCTACAGAATCCCTGGGCCTGAAGGCCCTGGGGAGTCCTGGGGAAAATGTATTCTAGAAATGATGAGAAGCTATGGCCAATGATCCAAGGTCATGGATGAGAATCTCTGAGCAGTGATCCCAATGCCCCGGTGGTATGTGTGGCTTTTTGATCTCTGCCCAGATCTAGGATGAGCAGCTCAAAAATAACTGAGGTCCAGTTTCTACCAGGCTGGTGCACAGTAGCAAGGATGTCTGAATTTTGGTTTACAAATAGAATAAAATGTGATGATTCTTAACAGTTATATGATGTGCCATATTGACGTCTGAATAAAAGGACAAATGTGCTCTGGGCTTCAGTGGGAGCAAACTCATCATCAATAATGTTTTAGATCTATTTCTTTGATGACTTCATTTTCCAACTGAGGTAACGGAATTCCATTATTTCAAAATTTCTTTTGAGCAAGTGATTACCTAAATTTTTAGTTAACTTGAAATAAAATCAGAATAAATTCCTTTTTTGGTGTAAATAAAACATATTTAAACTTAAAATGTGTTTATAATGTCTACTTTTCAAATGTTTTGGGAAATAACCATTAAAATACATAAAAATATGCATTGAATATAGAGGCATACATTTTTCCTTTTACCTTAGGTTCTGGTCAGAATTAGCACAGCACTGGTTTTTATTTAAGACTGATATTTTGTTCAAAATGGATTTTATACATTAATGGAACTTTTTAAAAACTTCACATTAAATGATTATTTATTGGGGCTATTGTAAAGCCACCACCTGTGATGCCAGCATCTCATATGGTCACTGGCTCCTGGCCCAGCTGTTCCACTTCTGATCCAACTTTCTAATGGCCTGGGAAAAGCAATAGGTACCACCCATGTGGGAGACCTGGATGAAGCTCCTGGCTTCAGCCTGGCCCAGCCTTGGCTGTTATAGCCATCTGCGAAGTGAACCACCAGATGAAAGATCTCTCTGTCTCTCTGTCTCTGTCTCTCTCTCTCTCTCTCTCTGTCGCTTCCTCTCTCTAACTCTGACTTTCAAATAAATACATAAATATTTTTAAAAATATTATTTACCTCGTTTTTTTTTAGAGACTTATTTATTTGAAAGGTAGAGTTAGAGAGGAAGACAGAGAAAGAAAGAGATCTTCCATCTGCTGGTTCACTCCCCACATGGCCACAACAGCCAGGGCTGGGTTAGCCAAAGCCAGGAGCCAGGAACTCCATTTGGGTCTCCACATTAGTGGCAGGGACTTAACACTTGGACCATCATCTGCTACCTTCCCAGGTGCGTTATCAGGGAGCTACATAGGAAATGGAGCAGCCACGATTTGAACCAGTGTTCATGTGGGATGCTGATGTAACAGGCAATGACTTAACCTGTTGAACCACAATGCAGGGCCTATATATGCTTCTTACCAATATCTTTGTGCCCCTGTAAACTTTACATGCAAGGTGAATGCTTCACTCAACTTACTTAGTTGTGGCTCTATTTCTTGAACACCTAACTGTGGACTTAGAATCATTCCCACTGTGTAGAGAAGCATCCAGAGATGTAAGAGGAAATCCAGGAGAGCACAGGGTCATCAAAGAGACCCTTTCCAAAAGGAAAAGACTCATAGAGTGTGAAATGTTGCTGAGACATCAACTAAAATTAGTCTACAATGTACATTTATTGGGTGTCCAGAGGGTCATTGGAAGCTTAGTGTGAACATTCCCAGTGAGAAGATGGAGTAGAATTGGGCTGGAATGGATTAAGCAGCAGGTCAGGGAATGAAAACACTGATCTTGGGCAAGTCTTAAGAAATTTGGCTCAGAGAGGGAAAGTGTTAGACAGTTGTAGCTGGAGAGGTAATAGTGTTGGGGCGTGGAGGGAGGGTTGTATTTTTGAAAGGTGCATTGTGAGGGAGATGCTTTAACACAGGCGAGAAAAAAGGGTTATTGCTAGTACGAGGTCCTGGTAAGACTTAAAGGAGATGGAATCCCAACCAGAGATGGAAGTACTGACATTATGCGGGAGGTGACTAGTCTCCTGAATTGCAGCCAGAGGGAAGATGAGGGCAGGTGCAGATGTAGTTGGTTTTTATACTTGATTACAAGAGATTGGGAAAGCTTTATCTGAAGGCCTCAATTTTTCTCTGCTGAGAGGTAAAGACAGCCCTGAAGAGAGGTGGGTGGTAATGAGTGCTGATGTTTCCAGAGCTGTAGTTAGGGACCGGTGGTGGGGAGGCAGCCATCTCAGAGCTCCTCCACCACCTGGGTAAATACACACTTGTGCCTTCCCTCCATGGAATTCTATGCAGTTATAAAAAATATATATGAGGAAGCTCTGTATGGCAAGATAGAATGTGAAGATAGAATACTCTCTAGCATATACAAAGGTACTTCACATAGTTTGTGGGAAATGGAATGAAAAGATAATTTTGTTTAGGTGCAAAAAATACAGATGCCTATGCATATGAGGGGCCTTAAAAATTTTTGTGGAAAATACTTATTATGAAAGGCTGTGCATGGCTAGCAAATTTTTTTTGTGTGCCAGAACAAACTGATCTTTTTATTCCATTTTTCACTGAATTGAAAATTGTTAAGTACCCTCACAATGTTAAGTGGAAGAACAAGGAGTAATACACCTAGTACAATACATTTTGGGTAAGAAAGAAAGGAAATAAGAATACATTAGATTGTATTTACATAAGGAAACAAGGAAAGAATGTACAAGCAACTAACAAAAAATTAGACTATAGAAACAGGGTGAACAGAACAGAGGTGGGAGACTCACTCTCAATGTATACTTTTTAATTTCTTCTTTCTAATTTTTTGAGGTTATTTTGCTTTTTGTTATTTAAAGGTTGATTTATTTGAAAGGCAGAGTTATACAGAGTGATCTTCGGTCCACTGCTTCACTCCTGGCCAAAACCAGGAGCCAGGAGCTTCTTCTGGGTCGCCAACACATATGGCAGGAGCCCAAATACTTGGCCATCCTCTGCTGCTTTCCCAGGCCATTAGCAGGGAGCTGGAACAGAAGTAGAGCAGCTGGGACCCAAACCAGAACCCTTATGGGTTGTTGGCATCACAGGCGGCAGTTTTACATGGCACACCAAAATGCTGGCCCTGTGCTTTTTGATTTTTGAATCATGTGAATGTGCAGCCTATTCAGAATAAAATTTGAAAGGTGCAGTGCCTAAACAAATATGTTTGCATAATGAATTCAGAATTTGCTTCCAAGTCAAGTCCAAGTTGTCAGGCGCCCTGATAATGTTTGAAAATGATTAGCTGTCCATAAGGTGATTATCTTTCTACATCTTTCTGGAAGGACATTGTTAGGAGCATCAACATCACAAGAGATCTGATTACTTTCACTCTCAAAGATGGTAAATTCTCTCTCTCACTGATTGAAATAGATGGAAATCCCCCAAGCTTCCGCTTTGACTCTCATTCCCCATCTATTCCTGCTCAGTCAGCCATTTCCTTCACCTCTACCACTCTGTAACCTACATCTCCAATCCTAATCTAGACCTGAAAACCCAAAGAGCAGATCAACAGGGTATGTCTCTCAAAGTCTCAACAGGGAACAGAAGGCACATTTAAATTGGGATAGTTAGAAAAAGGTTTATTTTATTTACAAAATATGTAGAGGAATCACAAAGAGCTAGTAGGCCTGAGCTATTTCTAGTCCTAAATCCAAAGGGATCAGAGAAGGGAGAGATTGCCAGAACCTAGGAGAAGAGAAAATTGAGGAAAAGAGGTTGCTTTGAGAGAACAATGATCTATCAGGAGACACAGTCAGCCTGAAGTGGCCTTATTGGAAAGAAACCAGAGGAAGGGAAAATAAACACCAGGCCTCGTTCTCCTCTCTGTTGCTCAGCTTCTCACTGGCCAAACTCAAAACAGAAGCCAAAAGAGAGGGACCTATGGATGTTGTCCCTCAGATCAGTGCCCCTGGAGCAGGGCAGAGCGGAGAAGGATGGAAAGCAGATTGGGAGCAGCAAACCAAATATATGTGCCAAGCATGGGTCCGCAGAGGTCCTGCAGGCCCCTGAAACTCAGCGTGTGGTCTTTCCTTCATGAACTTGAACTTCCTCCTTGTTCGTAGTTGCTTTGGTTAATGGTGCCGCTGTCTTTCAGTATCTTCCTCAGCTCCATTTCCCATGCTTTGCCTGTGCGTACATACACGTCTGTACATTGCACTTTCTCTTCCATTGGATGTAAACTCTTGGAGATAGGGCACATGAGCCTGAACTCAGCAAATATCTCATTAATTCAAGAATTATAAGAGATAACAGTTATTGAGGGCATTTTCCATACCAGGGATTGTACTGATCATTTCATTTGGATTGCCTCACAATCTCTCAACACTTCCATGAAGTAAGTCTTATTACATCGATATCCTACAGATTAATAAATTGACACCAAGAGAGATTAAGCAACTAACCCAACATCATGCTCTTCAAAGAGGACATCTAATGAAGGAGGCTGCTCTCAAGCACTGTGACCCTCTGCCTCCCCCCGTTCAAGGTTGAGTAAATCATAGTGATAGCACAGTGCTTTGCTTATTGATAAAGATCAGGAGTCAAATTGTATCAAACAATGTAATTCAGAGAAAGCAAGAGTGGGAACTAGAGCTTGAACTTGAGTTTTAATAGAGGGGAAATGAGAGCATGCCAGATGGAAAGGCCAAGGAGCGGCTAGAAGGGATGATGCCTTGTTTTTATGGGCTTGTGAAGACAAGGCCTTGACTAAATCAGAGAATAAATATTCAGAGCCAAAGGGGTACAACTGAGGAGGATGGAGGGAACCCAGAGTATGAAGGGCCTCAGCTGATGGAGTTGTTGAGCCTCCCCGCAGAAGCAAATGCAAATGGGGAGATTAATTTACCACTCAAAGTATGTAGACTGGATGGGAAATGGAAGATTGCATGCTGCTAGAGAGACTGGTGGAAAGCTGTTCTAATAGTCCACAAACACTTCAGCAAAGGCCTAGAATAGAGGAAGAAAACAAGGGACTAACATCAGACATAAGAAATACTTCCAGGCAAAATCTGTGCTCAGCACTTGTAGACTGACTATCACGGGGAGGAAAGAGACTTGCATTTCAGGTAAAATGACTGTTGTTTCCAGTGTTTGTGGGTAGTCTTGCCATTGACCAAGAAGTTGGAATTGGATGGGAGAGAAAGAAGGTAATTTCAATTTTAGATTGAGTTTGATACAAAGGCCTAATTGACCCACTAGTCACTCCCAATTTTGCCCATTTAGAGATTTAGGCTTGCTTCCTGTTCTGAAAGAAGCAAGATCTGTGGGTCACCTATCAACCTTTTATTCCTATTGTTATGGGTTTCCAGATTTTTACCTAACAGGAAACAACTTGTTTCTCAACTTTTTGCCTTTTTAGTTTTTCTATTAATTTTCAGTACACGCCTAGCCTTGAACACATCCCATCCTGCTGTGATATGTATGTTGGGGTGGGGAGCAGGATAGAGCTTTGGGTATCATAACGCACCAGGGTACTGAAGCCCTGTGATTCAGGACTAACATACTGTGTCTTTAATTGATAATATTTTCTGCTTCACAGTAGCTGGGCTGAATTGCTCAGACTTGGAGGAGTAAATGAAACAAGTGTTTTATGGAACAACAGGCAAACCATTTAAATCTATAACTACTATGCTTATGTTTCCTGCTTCCTTGTCTACAATGGAATGTAAGTGGTATCTGTGAACCACACACAGTCATTTCCTTTTATGTTTGCAAATAACACTACAAGTGATATTATATCCTTGCTCTGGCTCATAGGAGACTTAAAAGACTGAGTTGACAAAACAGGAAAGCTAAATCATTTCTAAGGATGTAAACAACCAGATTTTTACCTCTACCACTCTCCCTAAAATGCCAAGGGAAAAAAACAAACAGGAGTTCATAGAAATCATAAATGCTGATCTTTTTGGTCACAGGAACAAAGATTGAAAGACTAAACACTTTGTTTTACTAAAATAGTTCTCTGACTTGCTTACAAAGCTTTGTCACCCCTAAAATATGTAGATGATTTCAAAGTTTAGAAAACCTTAAAAACTGGAATTATATATGAAAGTACTCTTACAGAGTAAGCATGACAATATTTATAGTTTACTTTAAAATTTCAACTATGAACAAAGACCATGTGTTTATGCAGATATCTGCAGATACTTACATTGTTTAGAATGGTACAGCAGCATAGATAAGGGACTTGTAAAATGGCAGGCAGAGTTCTCACTGATGGGTCATAAAAACAGGTAAAGAGGAAAGAGCTGCTGGTGTGACAAATCTATACTATAAAATAGCATTTGTTCCTCTAGATTATGACAACATAACTCCATCATAAATTACCTTGCCTTGGGACCCAGTTGCTTTGCCTAACTGTGGTTTATGCAGCAAACCTGCTCAAATAAGAGAATATGACTCAGTTTTCATTACTTTTATGAAATACCTACATTTGAAGGAAAGAGGCTTTTGTAGCTCACACTTATGGAGGCTGAAAAGTCCCAGACCTGGCAGCCTCAATGCTCTTGTCTCTGGTGAGGGCTTATGCGTGTCCCCATGGCAGGAGGGTATGCAAAAGGAAGAGATCACATCTCAAAGCAGAAAGAAAGAGAGCCATTCAGGAGTTGAGCTCCCTCTTATGACAACTTTCTCAGGACAGCTCAAGGATCACATGAGAACTACCTTAATCCCTACCAAGAGCAGCAGCTCCCTCGACAACTAGGCCCCACTCTGTGAAGGTTCTCCCACCTCTCAGGACTTCCACACTGGGGAGTAACTCCCCAGCATGGGACCTCAGGGGGACACACTGAAACCATATCCAAACTACAGCAGACAGGTTTGTGGTCCTGGTGCGATTAGTACTAGTATCCCCTGAAACTTCCAAAAGTATCTACCTGCATGTAGGTATCATGATCCCATATGCATTTGAAAACTCCAGAGCTTCCAGCAACAGTAATTCATTCAAAAGTTGCTTATTTTCTATGGTGTTTGCATCCTGTACACCAGGAATGATTGTTTGAGATACGAAGGTGAAGATACTGTCCCTGCCCACGTGAGGCTTACACAATGCAACATGAAACGTGCCCCTCTCAACACAACCACGTTTTGTTTTTTTCTCAAGAAATGATTATAACAGTGTCGACTGACCATATTATTATTTGGCTAGGCAGAATGATATACTGGTGTTTCACTCTCACCAGCCGTGGTTTTGAGATTTGAGGTTTTCCTATTTACAAAGAGAAAAAAACGCCTTGAGTGAACTTGATGCCAGGTTGCCTTGATTCAAATTCAGGTTTTGGCAAGCCATAACTGAGTGCTCTTGGCTTCTTCTTCCTTCACCCTTTCTTTCTCATTATTCTCATCCATAAAATGGAAGTAAGCGGTACCTGCTTCATAGGATTTTTACCAGGATTGAAAGAGTTAATGTATGTAAAGGATTTAAGATTGGCACCTGGCATGTGGTAAATACTCTTCACAATTCAGCTATTCTTATATTAGCACATGTCTTTTTTTTTTAAGATTTATTTATTTGAAAAAGTTACAGAGAGAGAGAGAGAGAGAGAGAGAGAGAGAGGTCTTCCATCTGCTGGTTCACTTCCCAGATGGCTGCAATGACTGAGGTTGAACCATGCCAAAACTAGGAGCCGGGAGCTTCTTCCATGTCTCCCATGTGGGTGGCAGGGGCCTGAGCACTTGAGCCATCTTTTGCTGCTTCCCCAGGCTCACCAGCAGGGAGTTGGAATGGAAATGAAGCAGCTGGGACTTGAACTGGTGCCCACATGGGATGCTGGTGTTGTAGGTGGCAGCTTAACCTGCTGTACTGCAGTGTTGGCCCCTAAACACATAGATTTCTACATTTTCTTAGCCACTTGGGCTGCTATCATAAAATATCATAAACTGATGACTTTAACAACAAACATTTCTCACAGTTCTAGAGGTTGAAAGTCCGAGATCAGAGTGCAGATGGAGGATCTTGGTGAGGGTCCTGTCCTGGAATTACAGACAGCTGCTGTCTGGCTGTGTCCCCAAATGGTGGAAAGAGCGTGGAAGAGAAAACTCTAGGGTGTCTCTTTTATAAGGTCACTAATCCCATTCCTGAGGGCTCCATCCTCATGACCTAAGTATCTCCCAAAGGTATAACCTCCTGATATCATCATACTGGGGATTAGACTTCAATATCTGACATTCATTCCTTAACACGTGCAATGCACATGTTCATTCAAGCCCTCTTAGTATATGTTTTGCAACATCCTTACCCCACCTTCCCAAACTGGAATCTCATGGAGATTGTGCCATTAAAGGAGTGTACGACTCTTACCCTCCACACCTTGGTGATCAGTGAAGTTGAAGAAACCACCATGACTTATGGGTTTTTAGTCATCCTTACTTGTGCAGGGGAGAAACAAGTTAAGAATCGCTGCCTTTAAGTTGGTCAAGTTTTTGCTCCTATGGTGTGAATGGAGCAGTGGTACCAGTATCCACCTGAAATTGTAGGCCTGCTTCCCAGAGAATTCTAGGAAACACTAGAAGGAGTTTCCACCCAAAGTAATTTACTTGCAGCAAATAAGGAGGTCATGTGGAATAACTTCCAAAGCCATGCTTCCTCCAGTCAGGGAAATGTGCATCTTTTACCCTAGGGAAAAATGAATCTATATATTGAGAAATTCTTTTTTTATATTTTATTTATTTATTTATTTTTTGACAGGCAGAGTGGATAGTGAGAGAGAGAGAGAGAGACAGAGAGAAAGGTCTTCCTTTTTGCCGTTGGTTCATACTCCAATGGCCGCTGTGGCCGGCGTATCATCTCGCCGATCCGAAGCCAGGAGCCAGGTGCTTCTCCTGGTCTCCCATGCGGGTGCAAGGCCCAAGGACTTGGGCCATCCTCCACTGCCTTCCCGGGCCATAGCAGAGAGCTGGCCTGGAAGAGGGGCAACCGGGATAGAATCCGGTGCCCCAACCGGGGCTAGAACCCGGTATGCTGGTGCCGCAAGGCGGAGGATTAGCCTGTTAAGCCACAGCGCCGACCGAGTAGTTCTTTAAAAAATTCTTTCAGGTATCGATTTACTTGAAAGACAGTGTGACGTAGAGAGAGAGAGAGAGAGAGGGAGAGAGAGACAAAGAGAGAGAGAGAGATCCATCTTCCATCTGCTGGTTCATTCTTCAAATGCCTGCAATAGCCAGGGTTGGGCCAGGCTGAAGCCAGAAGTCAGGGACTCTGTCGGGGCCTCTTACATGGGGTGTCAGGGACTCAAGTACTTAAACCATCATTGGCTGCCTCCCAGGCACTCCCAAAAGGGGATGTGGGCATTCCAAGCAGAGGCACAACACCTGCCCCCAAGGGAAAGTTCTTGTTATCCCTTGTAAAGGTGAGTGCAGGCCCACACAGGTGCAGGTCAGAAACATGCTCCAACATAGGCAGCCTATTATGGTAATGAGGTTTAAGCTCCTCCTGAAGCAGTATTAAAATGAAGGAAGGGTGACCTTTGGATCCTTTCTGACCCATCTGTGCAGGCATTGCTCTTGCAGTAGGGTCTGGCCCAGCCCAGGGTAGCTGGTAGTATCTCTCCCTGGAAGGTGACTGGGAACCTCAAAGACACCTTGGAGAACCTCATGTGTTTTTAGGGTCTTACAATAAAAGAATCACAATAGGGGTGGTTTTTGTGGCCCAGCTGTTAAAAATGTTGCTTCAGAGGCCCACATCATATATCAGAGTGCTGGTTTGGGTCCTAGCTCTTCTGCTTTTGATCCAGCTTCTTGCTAATGTGTATCTTCGGACAGTGGATGGTGTCTCAGGTATTTAGTTTCTGCCACTCATATGGACAACCTGGATGGAGTTCCTGGCTTGTCCAACCCTGGCTGTAGTAGGCATCTGGGGAGTGAACCAGTATACAAAAATCTCTCTTTGTATCTCTCTTCCTATCAAATAAAATGAAAATAAAATAATTAAATTTTAAGAAGAGAAGTTAATCACAATAAAGATTTTTGAGCTGCTGGGGCATTAGCCAGTGACTGACTGTACTTTATCTGTTTAAGGTAAAGTAGAGGATGAAAACTTCCCTATGCATAAAGGAGAAAATGTTAGGTGTTACCTAGCATTTTGCTAAGATTTATGAAAATGAAAAAAGGATGCTAGTGTAAAAGATGCTAAATTCTATCCTGTCAGAGCTAGCTTGAAAATTTTATTTTAAAGATCACAAAGAAGCTAAATTTTCCTAAATTGAAGAAAGCAACTCAGGAGAAGGAGTTACCTACAAAGGCAAGTTTTTGACACCAACAAATCTAGTTGTTTTTTTTTTTTTATAAGTGTACATATCTTATATATATATATATATAATTCCATTTTTATTGCTTGTATTTTCTTTACAGCTCTCAGGATGGTAACACTTATACTTGTCCAGGGACCATCTCTGTATAAAATTGCTGTTTGTTTATAGCTTTGTTTCTTAAAGCAATTTTAAACCCACTGAAAGAAAACAGAGCACCTTGAAAGATAGGCTGAGTCCAGGCCTGGGGCAGGAAATTAAGAGGAGTCTGAGACATCTTGTGCTGGGAAGCAAGGAAGCTATCAGGCACTAATAAGTCAGGTCGGAAACATGCAGGAACAACCCAGGCAAGACATTGGGAAAGAAAGAGAAACAGGGAGCAGTAAAGGAAATGTGGCAAAGTTTTGATAACTGTTTAATCTTAGTGACCATATATAGGATTCATTTTACCATTTCTCTTGTATTTTAGTTTTTTCATTATATAGTTAACACTTACACAATGTAGGCCTTCCTTAGTACAAAGCAACACACATTGGTGCATCTTCAAGAAAATTAGACAATACAGATAAATTAAATACAAAGCATTGCTAATTATATCTGAGATAATTACTCAACTACTTTTATGCTTTCCTGCCATTCTTCACTGCATTTACAAGTTTTTTAAAAAATAATTTCTTCTTCAGTTGCTTGTATCTCCCATGGCCTAAGAGCACTACTTGGATTATGTTATTACACTGTTCTGTAATCCACTAAGGCTTTCCATAATTACCAGAGGCTGGGCTTCTTCCAACATTCTTTCCCTATTTCTTTCTACTACTTTCTGCCTTCACAGACCCCTCTGCCCCAGCCACACTGGGCATCCCAAGAGTCAATCCAGATTATTTTCTGTTTAAATGTCGTAATTTATAACCTGAACAAACACTCAAGACCTTTAACATGATGTATTTGGGGATTTCAAAGTTAAGAATTCTTGATACAACTAGCAACTTGTCCCAGCACAGAACCTAATTTTTGTGAAAAGGCCAAGCTGTTACATAAGCATTTTACTAAGGTCCATGAAAAGAAATCACAAAAATGCCTTTCAGCCTGCAAGGGATGACTTGAAAATGAAAAAGAAAAAAAAAAAAAAAAAGTGGGAGAATCTCCCTCCACAGGTCACAGTGCTTCTGCAATATTTGTTTCTGCTCTCATGGTGATGGAAGCAGCAAGAGCATGCTTCATGTTTAGCTGAGTAAAGAGGGCATGAGCATCCCCAAAGGGCTAGGTATTGTGCTCTTCCAGAATTGGGAATTGTCCTACTACCTCCTACACCATGTGCTCTACTTCTGCAACTATGAATGGTTGTTATTTTGTCTGAAAAAAAGTATTACTCCATTTTTTTTTCTAAATGTTAAGAATCCTGAATGTCAAGTATTTTGGTTATTAGACATTTTTACAACTGGAAAGAATTTTACTCGTGACAGATGGATATTTCTTTTGGTATTTATTTTTAACCAATCTTTCAGAATCAGCCAATTTGACACTAATACATTCAGAAAGGAATTCCTGTCTTACTGCCTGTATACATTGGCTGTTGCTCTATTAGTACTCCATAAAACTGTTCAGATCCATCTCAAAACAGATTGATTTTGGTACATATGAACTAGCTAGAACAGGATAAACATGGGCTAGAACCCCCTCTGAAAGCAACCCCAGATCTCTTCAAAAGTCTGCATTTATAAAATTTCTACTATAATGGGTACTGCCCTAGTCACTTAAACTGATTAAAAGGACTTTCAACTCCCAATATTATAAAATAATTTTACTATTTTAAAAAATATTTGTTTATTATTTGAAAGGCAGAGTGACAGAAAGAGAGATATTGTCCATTCACCGGTTCACTCCAAATGCCTACTACTGGGGCTGGGTCAGGCCAACATTAGGACCCAGGAATATATCTGAGTCTCCCATGAGTTGCAGGCACCCAAGTACTTGAGCCATCATCTGCTATCTCCCAGAGTATTCTAGTACTATTTGGATTTTTTATACTTAAATATTTGATCATCTGAAATTTATTTTTAAGAATATGATAGGGATCAAAGATGAACTTTTTTGTTTTCAGATGGCCAGCCAGGTATTCTATAACCCTTTAATGTATCATTTCTTCATTGATCAAAATCATTCATCTAAAAAACCATTTTTTATAATATGAGAGATCTTCAAAAAGTTTATGGAAAATGCATATTATGAAAAAACTATGGATTTCGAAATATTTTTTGAAAAATAATTCCATTTTTTGTGTAATTACTCTTTGGAGCACCCTCTTATAAATTCCTTACATAGTAAACTGTATTATTTTAAGTGTATAGCCATGTTTATTTCCACATATGTTTATACCTTTGTAAAATACTTCGCAGATCAAGACATACAGCATTGCCAGGACTTATGAGGTTCCCTACATCCCTCTCAATAAATATATTTTCAAAGGTAATTCTGACTTTAATCACCATACATTAATTTTTCCCATTCTTGAAATTCACATCAATGGAATCACATAATAAGTACCTCTGTGTCTGGCTTCTTTTTTAAAAAATTTGGTTATGACATTCATTCCTTTTGTTGTGTACTAATTAGGGTTTTTTTTTTTTTCTCTTGTAGTAGTTTATTGTAAGAATATCCCAAGATTGACGTAACCATTCTAATCTTAATGGAAATTTGGATTGTTTTCAGTTTCAGGTTATTAGGAATAGTTCTTAAATAGATGCTCAGTAAGACATAAATATTCATTTATGTAGTAGAATTAATGGGTCATCATAGAATACACAGTTGCTAGTTTCAATAGAAACTGCCAGCTTACCAAAGTGTTTGAACCAATTTATATTCTCATTGCACTGCATAAGCATTTCCACCAGTCTGCATTTTTTGCTAACACTCAACTGGGTCAGTCCTTTTAATTTTAACCATTCTGTTACAGTTGTAGTAGAGATTACTGTTTCTTCATCTGAGTATTTTGATGTTTAGCTTCACTGGGAAAATGTCTTAGAGTGACTACCATGGCACACAAAAGGCAGTGATGTATGGAATAAAAACATCTGAGTACAAAATCAGCTCATATTTAATATTACCTGTGAGTGACTATTGTAACCGTTCTGATCTGTTACAAGTAGAAATATGATGACAGCCACCCATAGGATTGTTATGGATGGAATTATGTAAAAATTATTATGACGACTAAATGGCTTGGTATAGGTAGTATATGTGAAAGACCTTTGAAAGGAAAGCACCCAGAAAAAAAGTATTTCTTGAGAGCCTACTATGAGCTAGGCTTTCTTCTAGGCATCAGAGATAAATTAATGAACAAAACAAATATCCCTGCCCTCCTGATTTTTATATTTTTAGGCCAGAGAAAGACAAACATAATAGACAATAATAAGTAAATTGTTTAGTATGTTAGAAAGTGATAGATGCTGTGGACAAAGAAAAGAAAGCAGGGCAAGGAGGGTTGGGAGTTGGGAGGACGTTTGAAATAGGAAGGTAAGTGTGGAGTCCACAGAGTTGTGGAACATGAGTGCAGATGTGGAGGTGGGAACTGAGCCCTTCAGGCAGAGGCAGAACCTGCGCAGAAGCATGGTTGCCATGTTGAACCAATTGCAAGAAGGCCAGTGTGGCTGGAATGGAGTCGAGTAGGAGGGTAGGTGATAGTCAGGAATGAGTCAGTGGTCACTGGGGATGATGGTGATAGAGAGTGGTGAGAATAATTCAGATCACATGGCCGGCACCGTGGCTCACTATGCTAATCCTCCACCTGCGGCACCAGCACACCGGGTTCTAGTCCGTCATGGTGCTGGATTCTGTCCTGGTTGCCCCTCTTCCTGTCCAGCTCTCTGCTGTGGCCTAGGAAGGCAGTGGAGGATGGCCCAAGTGCTTGGGCCCTGCACCCACATGGGAGACCAGGAGGAAGCACCTGGCTCCTGGCTTCGGATCAGTGTGGTGCGCCAGCCGCAGCGCGCTGGCCACGGCAGCCATTGGAGGGTGAACCAACAGAAAAAGGAAGACCTTTTTCTCTGCCTCTCTCTCTCACTGTCCACTCTGCCTGTCAAAAAAATATAATAATAATTCAGATCACAAAGGGCCTGTTGGCCACCGGAGGAGTATTGGGTTTTGTTCTGAGTGAAGCAGGATACAATGTAGTGCTAAGCAAGGAGAGACATGAACTCACTTATTTTTTTTGAAAAGGTCAGTCTGACTGCTCATGTCTTAGCTCAGGCTGCCATAATAAAACAGCAGAGACTGAGTGGCTTAAACGGCGGAAGTTTATTTTGTAGAGAAAGAAGGGGGAAGGGAAGTAAGGGATCTACCCTATGGTCCATAGAACATTAATTACCTTCTAAAGGCCTTTTCTCTATGAACAGTCACATTGTAGAGAGCAGGGCATTTGACACATGAAGTTGGGGAGGACACCATTCAGTCCCTAGCAACTTTTTACTTGCAATTTTTAAAAAACATTCTGCAACACATCACAGCTGAGAAGGTAACCTTGAAAACTAACCATGTGTTGTTTGAATTAATGATCCTGAAGATTGGCTGTTGCTATCACCAGTTGCTCTCTTTGCCCTGGTTGTGCCTTTCAAACTGTGAGTGGATAGTTACAAGACATTAAAAAATGCCAGGATTAACTTCCAGTGCCAAGCACAGGCACTCTTCATCGGAACTCACAGAACCTAGCATGCCACCCTGCTTCTGGACTGATATTCAGTGCCTTTCTTCCTTCATCTCACATCCAGCGAGATCACTATCCATTAAGGTTTTTTTAATTTTATTTTTATTTTACTGCACATTGACAAGTTACAACTGTATAGAGTATTGGGGTACCAAGTGATGTGGGATCACTGAATCAAGTTACTTACATATTTATAACCTCAAAAACATCATTTATTCTTCTTGTCTGGAACATTGCACCCTTTGACCAACGTTTCATTTACCCAGCTGCCAGCCTTTGCTAACCACCATTCTGCTCTCTGCTTCTGTGAATTTACATTTCATACATAAGTGAGAACAGGCAGCATTTGTCTTTCTGTGCCCATAGCATATTGTTCTCCAGAATTTCCCCTCTTTTTAAAGGCTGAAACTATTTCACTGTGTATGTATATAAGCTTTTCTTTATCTGTTTGTTATTTGATAGGTTAATTACATAACTTGTCTATTGTGAATCATGCTGCAATAAACATGGAAGTGTAGAAATCTCTTTGAGAAACTAATTTCAAATTCTGTGGTTAGGGAGCCAGCATTGTGGTGCAGTGGGTTAAGCTGTTGCTTGCAACACCGGCATCCTACATTGGAGTTCTGGTACAAGTTCCAGCTGTTTTGCTCTGATCCAACTCCCTGCTAATGTGCCTGGGAAGGCAGTGGATGATAACAGCCCAAGTGCTTGGGGCCCTGTCACCCATGTGGAAGACCAGGATGGAGATCCTGGCTCCTGGCCTGGCCGTGCCCCCGCTGTTGGTGGCCATTCAGGGAGTGAAACTATCTCCCTCTCTCTCCCTCCCTCTCTCTGTCCTCTGCTTTTCAAATAAATAAATAATCTTAAAAAAATACTTTGGATATATGCTCAGAAGTGGAATTGCTGATTATATGGAAATTCTACTTAGAGTTTGTAAAGGAATCTCCATATAGTTTTCCATATTGGCTGTAATGACTTACATTTCTACCAACAGTATACAGGATTCTCTTTTCTCCACATCCTGGCCAACACTAGTAGCCATTCTGATAGGCGTGATGTGCTATCTGGAGTTTTAATTTGTATTTCCTTAATGATTTGTGATGTTGAGCATTTTTTCATATATCTGTTGTCTATGTGGAATACCCTCCACCTTTGAATGAAGGCCAATAAAGATTTTATTTTCACACCTCTTGGGGTAAGAAAGGCCAAAGTCCCCTGTCTTTGAATGAGATGTGTTCATTTTAAGTTCCTGTGGTATGGTTCCAATCATTTTTTTACTGTGAAATTTGGGAGTGTACATTTGGAACCACTTCACCTAAGCTTAGCCAACTAACTGAGGATTTTTCTTCTGCTGAAGAAAGAGCCTCAGACTGTGCTTTGTGTTGGAGTTTGCTAAAGACATGATTTGCTCCTAGTCTGCAATGAGAAAATAAGATTCAGGGGTCTTCAGGTTTCTAACTAAAGAATCTAAAAGATTGAATATCGTGGGAGAGCTCCTTTAAAACAAGTTATGAGCTCCTTTATAATTTAAGAAACAAATTCCACTTCTTATCACGACATTCTGTAAATTAAAGGAATAATAAATGTTTCATAAACTTGAAGGTCATCATATGCTTTGAGTGGATATTATTTTATTTTTTAAGATTTGCTAGATATTACTTTCTTAAGAGATTAAACAAAAACCTTAAAATTAACATTATATCTCTTTGGAAGCTCTTCTCAATAAATATAATAAAGGAAAGAACCTGTATAAATTTAAACTTAATTAAGAACTTCCCTCACTTTTTATTTTCTAATCTCTTCCTCCTTATCTTACTGGGAAAGGGACATTTCAACAAAGCAATTATGTTCCACAAAGCTTCTTATTAAATGCAACTGTAACTTATATTTCCTTAACTATGATCAGTCTGGGAAGTTAAAGTTGTAATTTTTGATTCCCACCATGCATTCAGCAAATTTTCATCTCCATTGTGTCCACTCTGACCCAAGCCACCGCCATCTCTCACTGGGCTTCTATTCTTGGTGTTCATTTGGTCTCCCTGCATCTACTGCCACCCTCTTCCTTTTCAACACTGCCATCAGTATCATAGCAATCATGTTAGATTATGCTGCTCCTTTCCTTGAAACATCACACAGTGCTCTGAATAAAACCAAATCCCTTAATTTGGCCTCCAGCCCACCCCTCTGACTTCATTTCCTATCACTCTGTCTTCCCTAACCATAATCCAGTCACTCTCTGGGTTCCTCACAGGTCTCTCTTCATGTTGGCCTAGAATGTTCTGGACTTGCATCTTCATCTGGCTCACCCTAGCCTGTCATTATTCAGGTCTCAGCTCAAAGGTCACCTTTTCAGAGAAGTCATTTGTAAGCCCTGTTTCTCATGTAGCCTGTATCCTCTCCTAACCATCCTAATATATTATTGCCTGAAATTATTTTCATTGATTACTGTTTACTATCTTCTTCATGAAAGGAAGGACATTGCTATAAACCAGCACCTAAAACAATGCCTGCTCACAACATATTCTCTCTCTATATGTAACTGTTTGAATGAATGAGTGCTAACTATACCACCAACAAAGCACCTAGTCCATTGGGAGATACACACATGAATTAGAAAGGGATCTTGAGGGGCACCAGTGCTGCGGTGCAGTGGGTAAAGCTGCCACCTTCAATGCAGGCATCCCATATGGGCACCGGTTCATGTCCCAGCTGCTCCTCTTCTGATCCAGCTCCCTGCTGTGGCCTGGGAAAGCAGTAGAGAATGGCCCAAGTCCTTGGGCCCCTACACTCGTGTAGGAGACCAGGAAGAAGCTCCTGGCTCCTGGCTTTGGATCACTGCAGCTTTTGGCTGTTGTGGCCATCTGGGGAATGAACCAGCAGATGGAAGACCTCTCTCTCTCTCTGCCTGTGCCTCTCTGTAACTCTGCCTTTCAGACAGATAGATAGATAGATACATTTTAAAAAGAAAAGGGATCTTGAGGTCTATAGAGAATCATAAAACACACAGATAGGAAACAACATGCTCTGGGTTGTGGAGAAGGAAGAGATGACATGCATTTGCATGAAATTAAAGCAGCCTTGAAGAGGAGGTCTTTAAGCTGGAAGACGATGAATGGGTATTTTGGCATTTTCTATCTCACGCAATGTTCTCTTTGTCCTGCTTTGTTAAACAAACTTGACATCTGATTGTTTAACTCCCATGTTAGCTCTGCAGTTGACTTTTAATGATTCTGTTCTGTGAATTTAGGCTGTATTCATTTGATCATTTTCAGGTAAGTGCACCTATGGGGGATACGAGCATGTTTATGTATGACACATAGTAATACTGATTTTAGCCAATAAATTAGTTTGTTTAAATGAAATAAAAAATTTCCATGTTATTGCTTTTGTAATTGAGCATATTTAGTGTTAGCACACAAATTAGCCCATAGGCCTAGCAAATAAAAATGCTAATAAAATGTAAAAATACAATGGAACATTAACACCAAGTCTGGTTAGGCTCTTAACATTGGGCTATATTACATATATTATTTCTATGATACAGATAAACATTTTGTAGCCTAGTAAATGATGTTGTGAGTCAAAAATCTAAATTTTTTAATTTAAAAAAATTTTTTTTTTAATTTTTATTTTTTTAAATTTTTTTATTTTTTTGACAGGCAGAGTGGACAGTGAGAGAGAGACAGAGAGAAAGGTCTTCCTTTGCCATTGGTTCACCCTCCAATGGCCGCCGCGGTAGTGCGCTGTGGCCGGCGCACCGCGCTGATCCGAAGCCAGGAGCCAGGTGCTTCTCCTGGTCTCCCATGGGGTGCAGGGCCCAAGGACTTGGGCCATCCTCCACTGCACTCCCTGGCCACAGCAGAGAGCTGGCCTGGAAGAGGGGCAACTGGGACAGGATCGGTGCCCCGACCGGGACTAGAACTTGGTGTGCCGGCGCCGCAAGGCGGAGGATTAGCCTAGTGAGCCACAGCGCCGGCCAAAAATCTAAATTTTTTAAAACTTTGTTTTCAGTTTATTGGAAAGGCAGAGACAGAGAAAGAAAGTCAGGCAGAGAAAGCTCTTCAATCTATTGGTTCACTCCCCCAAATACCTACAACAGCCAGGGCTGGGCCATGCTGAAGCCAAGAACACAGAACCCCTTCCATGTGAGTGGCAGGAACTCAAGTACTTGAGCCATCATCTGCTGCCTCCCAGAACACACATTAGCAGGAAGGCAGATCATAATTAGAGGAGCTGGAACTCAAACCAGCCGTTCTGATATGGGACGTGGGTATCCCACCCAGCACCTTCACTTCTGTGCCACAAGCCCTCTATATGGATCAGAATTTTAAAAATTCAAGATAATTTCATTTTAACACTTTATTGGAAGAAACAAGGATAATTTTACTTGTATTCTGCATAGAGGCAAATATTTGTTCTCTCTCACCTCCACATCTTTCTTTCTGCTAACTTAATACTTGAGAATGACTTCACCTAAATTCTGATGGTTTGAGACCCATGGAAGGCACTAATGTGAATATAAATGAAACGTAACATTTTTCCTGCACTTGTCTTGGTTTGGCACACAGCTATGCACAACTCCAGGGGCACTGCTTACATAGACCCTGAACTGTACCACCATGAGGCATCCCTGACTGTACAGAAGAGGAACTAAGCACGAACCACTTCAGAAAAACAGGAAGATCCTACTACCCATTCTGGAGCTTTCCTACTTGAAAAGGTAGGGTTATTTAACTCATTACGAATACTTGGCACAACATTATGAAATAAACTTTCCACTCAGCTAAAAAAAAAATTAGAACTAAATCCATGCAGTGTATTTGTAGCAGACACTGTGGATTGCTTACCCAAAAGCCATTTTCCTCTCTACATAGTTACTAGAAGACTCCCCAGTTTTGTTCAGCTATGGTGCAGCCGTGTTGCTTATAAGGGGCTAGGCCCCTTCTGCACAGCAAAGATGAAGCTGCATAATCATGTGTGGCAGAAGACTTCTGCAGAAGTCCTCCTTGATCTATAGAAGATATGAGGAAAGGAGACGTTTCTTCCCTTCTTTCAGTCTTTGCACATCACTTTAAGAGGATGTGATACTTGGAGCAGCTGCATCCCTCTTGGTACTTGACTTGAAAGGTTTTCATACTGAAATATTTGAATATCTTACCTCTACAGGTTAGAGATAGCGCAAATAAATATTAGAGATCATTAAATTCAACTGGTCCCATTTTTTTAAAAATTAATTTATTTATTTGTGAGCCAGAGTTACAGAAACAGAGGGGGAGAGACAGAGAGGTCTTCCATCAGCTGGTTCACTCCTCAGATGGCCACAATGGCAAGGCCAAAGCCAGGAGCCTCATCCAGGTCTCCCATGTGGGTGGCAGAGGTCCAAGCACTTGGCCATCCTTCTCTGCTTTTCCAGGCACATTAGCAGGGAGCTGGATGGGAAGTGGTGTAGCCAAGACTTAAACTGTAGTCCCTTTGGGATGCTGATGCCAAAGGCAGGGGTTGAACCTACTATGGCACAGTGCTGACCCCCCATTTATTTTTTGGTTTACTAGTATTCCCCCATAGGAATCACAACTCTTAAGCCCACCATCAGGTTTGGGAGGCAGTGATAAACATGGGTACAGTCTTAATAATTAGGTGCTATTTTAAAGACAGAAACTTATAAGATGATCCCCTTAACTATGTAGTAATGTACAGAATAGTATTCTACCAGAATTTATTCAACGGGATAGGTAGCTTATTTTTAGACTATTTTAAAAATTGAACCTAAGATGGTGAATTCAAAACTTACAGAATTGGAAAGGTGGTTAGCAATGGCTTTAGCCTTGTCATAAATATTACAATTTAGCACAAACTAAAATGATAATTTACTGTTTGCCATTTGCCACACCCTATTTAGTGCTTAACTCAAACAGCTGTACACAGTGTTACACCCCAGTTAGGTAAGTGATATCAGACCCGTTTTACAGATGAGGAAATTGAAGTTAGGTGAAGTTAAATGGCTTGCTCAAGATCACAGAGCTACTAAGCTGATTAGTTGGGCTTTTCAGTCTGACACTGAAGTTCAAGCTCCTAATCACTGTGGTTTTGTGTTCAAGAATCGATACTGCTTAATCTTGGTTGAGGTGTGTGGCAGACACTGTTGGGAGTGTCTACCTAACTACTATCCCCCTCTTTTCCTCTAAGACACAATCCCTATTTGTATGGGAGTGACTCATGATTAATTTAATGAATGGTGGCAATCCTATTTACTGAGTGACAGATCTGAGGTGAACATGTGACCATGTTCTGGCCAATAAGGGAGATTCTCCTGGGGGGGGGGGTAGCCTGGGAAAGATTTTTCTCCAAAAAAGTGGCAGTAGTGCTCCCTTATCCTCCCTTTCTGCTTTGAGGATATGATGTCTGGAGC
The DNA here is from genome assembly GCF_033115175.1 of Lepus europaeus. Classification (NCBI taxonomy): domain Eukaryota; kingdom Metazoa; phylum Chordata; class Mammalia; order Lagomorpha; family Leporidae; genus Lepus; species Lepus europaeus. The sequence continues at coordinate 107,344,067 of NC_084831.1, forward strand.
TGTGGCAGCTACACTGCAATTAAGAGGTGACAAAGCCAATGTGCTTATATGGCGTAGAATTGCATACAAAAAGAGCTTGAGTCCAAGACATGCTTGCGCTGCTCAATGAACCCTGCCACTACGAACACTTGCATTTCAAGTTAAAGACCTAATGCTTTGGGCTACTGTTTGTCAGTCTCTCCCTTGTGGCCAGAGGCATTCTAAACAGATCTGATCTAGGCAGGGAAAGAGGTTTTCTGAGTTTTAGCCAAAACAGATGATGTGGAGATTGTCAGGAGTTCATCCAGGAACCCATTAGTATAGATAGTAGTTTCAAAAAATATATTCCAGCTTTATCTCAGACCTGGGTAAACTGGAGTAACTCCCAGGGTGCTGGGTACTTCCCTTTCCCCTGCAGATGCGCTGAGACGGACAGCATCAAAAGTTCCCCTGGCTTCTGGTTGTGAGATACAAATCCCCAGCTTCTCCCTTGGGTGATTTCTTAGCCGCGTGCACCTGCTGACTGGCTGGAGGGCACAGGCCCCGCTCATGCTCTCCTCTTTGTGGCTGCCTTTTGGTAACTGTTCTTTCTCCTGCTCCCATAGATCTAGGAGTTGTAGCCCTGGGGTTCCATGCTTCCCTTGTGGTTTCCCACACGCTGTCCACCTCTTTGTAAAGAGCCATCTGTTTCCTGCCAAAACCCGGACTGATACAATGGTGTGAACAAAATCACTGCAGGTGTGTTGTTGGGGCTTGGTCCAGTCTACCTGAGATGTGAAATTCTGTGGAGTTATTCACAGCTTACATGAGAGCTTTCTGCCGCCACTAAAAGGAGATGGGAGAGAGTGTAAATGTCAGGAAGTCTCAGAGCTCTGAGAAGACACTCCGCACCTGAGGGCCAGAAACCAGAGAAGGCTACCTGGAAGAAATGGCATCTGGGGTGAGAATGGATCGGATTTTGCAGAGCCGGAATGAAGGAAGGGCATTCCAAAGACAAGGGAAGGCGAGGGAGGGGAGAAAGCGCAGGAGGAATTTCTAAGAAATAAGTGTTGGAAGGGCTCTGAGGTATCCATTTGGCCAAGGTCAAACAGCGGGTAAGCAGCATGGCAAGACTGCAACCCAGTTATGTTGGCTACCAGGCCAGTTCCTAACCGCCTTCCACCTCCATCCAGGCCACCCCGTCTGGCCCTCGCACTAGGTGGTAGCCTCCTTGAGAGCAGGGCCTCTGTTCTTTCACCCCGGGATTCCCAGTGGCTGGCACAAATCCTCCCTATCACAAATTCATCATCATCCGCTACCAGATACTAAGGCGCACCCATCGTCTGGCGGGGCACCGTGCAGATCTTTTACAGACATCTCACGGAATCTTCGCCAACAACTCGGATACTTCCAGCTGAGGCCGCTTCGGTTCAGAGAGGTCTTCTAATTGGCCCCAGCTCACGCAGCCATTGCAGCGCAGGATTCTATTTTACCTTCCATCCACGGGACTCTGGATCCCCCGCCTCAGTGGCCGTTCAATAACAAGAAGCAGCACAGATCGACTCTAGGTAAGTGACCGGCTGTGGCAGGCCGCCCGGGACTCGGCGCGCCGTCTTCCAGTCTAAGCACTCCGGCTCCTCTCAGCGCCCCGCGGCGGCTCCGAGGCTCCGCCCCCGACCCCGCCCTGCTCGCCGGCCACGCCCCCACCTCGGGGAGTTCGGGCACTCCACGAATCCGAGTTTTCCTTGGCTTCAGTCGCCGCGCGTAGGGCCTCTCCCTGCCAAGCGACCTGCAGTCCGCTTCACTTCCCTGCCCCTCCCCGTCGCCCTTCCTCACTCTTCCAAACTTCTTCTTTCCACCCTCTCTAAACTTCAGTCATCCCAATGCCCGCCCCCTCCACTCCCGTCAACCAATCACCTGCGCTCATTCTCGTCGAGGGTCCGCCCCCTGCCTGCCGGGGCCCAATCCCCGGCGCGAGAGTCGAGAGCTGGGCTCCTTCCCAAGCGCCGGGCCTGTGACGGCAGCGCGCCGGGCGCCGCGCGGCGGGAGGGGGCGGGGCTCTGGATGAGGGATGGGCGAGGGCGGGGGGAAGGGAAGAGGGAGGAGGAGGAGGTTGCGGCGGGTTTGAAAGCGGCAGTTTCCTGGCAGCCTGGGCCAGGCGTCGGTCTCTGCGCTCCGGCTCCGCAGCAGCCCCGGTCGATCCGGCGACGGCTCTACTTCTGCGCGCCCCGGACGGATTTTTTTCCCGTTCCGGCTCTTCCCCCTTCGCCTCCCCGCCCCCCTGCCTCAGCCTTTCCCGCCGCTCGGGCGCAGAGCCCGGGGGCCAGCCGTCGGCAGTGACCCCGCCCGAAACCCCTTCTGGAATCGCCCGAGGACAATTCCCTTTTCCTTTCTTCAGCCGAACCCGCGGTGGCCCTCGCGGAGCCCGCTCAGCCCCGGAGAGCGCAGCCGGGAGGGACGTCTGAGGGGCGTCTCGGGGCTCGGAGGGGCCGGCGCCCGGCGGGCTGAGGTGGTGGTGGTGGGGGGTGCCAGAGCGGCGAGCCCCCCCTGGCCGGGCTCCGCGGGCCGCCCGGGGCCCCCCGGCTGAGAGGGCGCGGGAGCGGCGCCCCGGCCGCCCGCGCGGGGTCTCCCCCATGGTGCAGCGGGGTTCGGGATGTCGAAGACGCTGAAGAAGAAGAAGCACTGGCTCAGCAAGGTGCAGGAGTGTGCGGTGTCCTGGGCCGGGCCCCCGGGCGACTTGGGCGCCGAGATCCGGGGCGGCGCGGAGCGCGGCGAGTTCCCCTACCTGGGGCGGCTCCGCGAGGAGCCCGGCGGGGGCACCTGCTGCGTGGTGTCGGGCAAGGCGCCCAGCCCGGGGGATGTGCTGCTGGAGGTGAACGGGACGCCCGTCAGCGGGCTCACCAACCGGGACACCCTGGCTGTCATCCGCCACTTCCGCGAGCCCATCCGTCTCAAGACCGTGAAGCCAGGTACGCCTATTCTGCCTGGTGGTGGTGGTGGTGGTGGTGGGTGGAGGCCAGGGAGGTCCGAGGTGGGCGTCCTGGGGCGCTGGCATCTCTCCGCCGCTTAGGGTCCCCGGGCTATCTCCGACCTCCTGGGTGTGCCTGACTCCCTGGGGGTTGGGGGGTGGGGAGAGAAAGGGTGCTGATTCCCATTTTGCCGATTGGAAAACTGAGTTCTGGATTGGCATGGCTGCTGTGTCACAGAACTGCGACCAGAGGCTGGGTTTCCTAAATCTGTAGCTCCGTCGCCCACCGCAGACAGTTTTCTGCTGGGAGGAGGCCTTGTGGAAAAGGTCCTCAGGATTGTAGCGTTTTCTTGGGCATGGTCTTAACGCATCTTCTAACAAGGAGTAAGGTTTTTACTATGGAGACACTTGGTGCCAGGGTCACCACCTGGTGCAGCTGGGAGGGCTTAGCTGCTTCGGGGTGTTTTGCACGCCAGCAGACATCTAACAGCCTAACTCAGGCCAGGTGGTTCAGGTGTGTGGGAGCCGAGGAGGGTGCCGGAGGTGAAATGTGACCGAGCGGTGTGTTGTTGAACGTGAGTCTGGGTTTTGAAGGAAGAGCGAGGTGCCTGGCTGAGTAAAAGGATTTTCTGGAGCTTTTGATTTTAACAGAATTCTGTTGAAGTGGTAGGTGGAAAGAGCCCCCGTTGCCCTGATGTGTTTCATGCTAGTAAAATCTGGTGCAAAGCACATTACGTTTATGGCATACTTGCCAGTTTCAAAGCATTGATCAGATTGCGTACAGTGGTTCAGTGAGAGCTGGTAGTAGGTAGTAGTCCTGATGAATTTGTTGTCTGCTGTATCGTCGGGTGTGTTAGAACGGGTGGGATATTCTGCCGTCTGAGGTGTTTGTAGGAGAGGGAATTAGGATTACAACGTGATTAGAAGTCAAGCTGTCTTCTTCCTGAATGTGCACTACTGAAATGATGCATCACAATATGATGGGCTGCTTAATTGGGATCTGGGCTGGATGTCAGTCCATCTCTTCACTACAAAATGCTAGAAAATTCTGGAGAAAAATTTGTCTCCCTCAGTTTTTTTTTTTTTCTTTTTTTTTTTCCCCCTCTCCCAGCAGCTCACTTTGGAAACATTTCTGATAGTTCTTATTCTTAATGGGAACTGATGGTTTGTGGTGCACCGTATACATAAGGATGAGTGTAGTGTGGTTAAATGGATGCACACACTCACATGGTTCTTTAATCTTAAATGAAGATTTTCTTCATGTTCCATCATCATCATTTTAAGTTTAAGGATTTATGTGATGTTTTCATTGGTAATTTTAAAAGCTCTGGCAGACTTTAAAACTTTTTCTGTGTAGTTTTGAGAATTGCAAAATTCTTTCTTTGCTCTAACTTTTAGGACCATATGTGAAGAAGGATAGAGGAAAAGCTTTTAGGGTTTTAGTTCAGACACTCAGGCACTGTCAACAATGAACAAAATACTACATAGACAGGCTTTGCTACTCTAGGTGCCTTGTAGTTCAAATCCCATGAGTCAGTGGATAATGGGAATATCTGCATCATCGCTTTGTGTTTTGTTTTGATTAGTTGGAGTATAAATTAGAGTATAACTGTTACCTTTAAAAAAAAGTCTTACTGTTGTTAGGTTGATGAAACTGGTATATTCCAAATTATTGTGATTCTTTTGGAAAACCAGAGAAATGGCTTTTTCATGAACATTAATCTGGTCTACATGTTATGCATTTACTCAGTCTGCATATCAAATTTAAGAAAATAATTCAAGGTTTAGAGTGTGTTTGGTGATGTTAATGAACTGTGTAGAATAAACATCCTTTGCCTCACAATGTTGTTGACATTTTTATTGTAAGAATGTTTTGCCCTCTTGACATGTGAAGATATTGTCTATTTTAAATATGGAGTTGAAATAAGGAGAAAAACATTGATTAATGGTAGCAGTATATTTCATAATAGTGTAAATTCTAAATACTTTGCTTATTTATAAAGATATACTTTGTATCACTAATTTCTAATGTGTACTGTTATGTCTGTGTTACATGAGAATAATCTTGTTTCCAAGTAAATTGAGATTTAGAAATTTTAATGCTTTTAAAAATAGTATTTCTAGTTTCTTAGTTTCATATTAAATGAATTTGATAAGTGCTCTACTGAAAAGCAGTATTTTGTATAAAGTAGCATGATTTTTGCTGGTTAAACATAAGACTTTAAATATTAGAAGAACTTGAGATTATTTGTAGAAATTTGGGTTTGATTAAAAATAGCATAAATATCTCCATAAGAGTCAAAGACTCTTACTGTTGTGGTTCATTTAGAAGAGGATGAAAATACAGAGCAAGGGGAAAAAGAAATTTGCCCTTACATTTTTCCTTTTACCTAAACTTTGTGAAATGCATGTTTCAGTTTAATAAGGTATTGTAAAGTATATGTAGCACTCTTTCTGTTGTCTTGACTCTATAAAACTATGGTCATAACCTGTCATTTAGAAGCTAGCAAGTATAAGAATAAGATGTAAGCATTTCTTTAATATTAATGGGGACTGATCAAATACTGGCCTCTGACAAAGTCCGTGTGGTGGGTTGAGCTGGAGTCTAGGACATGGCTGCTGCAGGGCTGCTTTCTCCTTGCTGCCTCCTTTTCATCTAGTGGATGCTAAGGGGAGCCCAGCCACAGCCAGTACCACTAACTGGATGACTTAATAAGATGTTTTCTGGCAGTGACTGTCTACAGCTTTGATTTGGGCATTTATTTTTCTTTCTTTCTTTTTTTTTTAATAATCTTTAGCAGATAATGGAAAGTAGCTCTTTAAAATAAAGCCCCTGAGGCTTTTCTGAGACAATTAGGGAATTCCTTATTTTTCATATTAAAGTCATATTTAGCAGTTGGTACTTTTACTGCTTCTTGGTTCTCCCATTGTTTAGCTTAGTTAGTTACTTATTCCTTAATTATGGCCCTGACATTTATTTTTTTGCAATGAAAAGTTGTCATTTGAATTTGAACTTTGTATTTTCCTAGCAGTAAAGGAAGTTGAACTTTGGATCTCTGGTGAAATTGTTTCATGATATAATCATACTATGGCCAGGAATGATTTCTTTGATTCACTTCAGAATATAATCTTAAATAATTTCTGGTTTGATTAATGATACAAGTAGTTAAGTTAGTTCTAAAATTCCCCAAACTATGAGTGTGCAAAATTTTATGGAATTTATAAACAAGTACTTCTTCATGTACCTTTAACATATTTTAAGCAGTTATGAATTATGTGAATTTTACTCCAGAGATTAAATACTGATACAATCAGAATATGAAATCATTGTCGCTGCTTTATTAGGCACACATTGCCTTCAAGTATCCTGAGTCTGCTGCGATAGCTATAGATGAAAATTGGGGGAACAGTGTTACAGTTTATTTTAAAAAAACTAGTGTGAAACATCTTGTGTAATGTTAATTAAATATGGATAAAAGTCTTCACCTTTGAGTCTTTGGGACACCTAATTTATTTACAAGGGAATTTTGCTAAAATGTGTTAATTCCTAGAAATCATTCCACCATGGTGAAGAAATATTACTGAGTACTTCTAAATAAGGAATATTTATATTGTGTAAATAATATGTAACTCAGTGCCTTTCTTCTAGCTCTTGGATCTTTTTGTTAATGGGCTTTTGTGGTGGGGGAGGGCTTAGTGGATAATTTGGTACTTTAGTGAGTTTTGCTTAGGTGGTTGTAGAATTTGAAGAAGAGAATACTAAAATAGAGTAGAGTTAATTGCTAGCCTCCTAGGTTTACGATACAATAAATTCCTCAATACCTTATTTTAAACAGTAGAAACTGGAGACTGGATGAAGCAACCCCTTTGTTATATGAAATAGTACATTTTGATAAACCTAAATTTGAAAACGCCCTGTGTTTTCAAATTTTGGTAGTGGTTCTTTTCATTCTATAGGCCATAATAATAAATTATCCAGGTTCTAGATTCTGTTCATTGATGCCTTCGATTCACATGAGTAATGAACTTATACCATCGTGGCAGAACTTGGTGATTTGATGATTCTTATTACATCTTCAACATCTTTGTACTTAATTTTTTTTCTGCTCATCATTTTGTGGGACGTATTGTCTCCAAATATCTCAGTTATATTAGTATATAATTTTTTCTAGTTGCTTTTTTGATCCTGCTCTCACTCTCAGATGTCTTATAATTCAATCTGTAAATTTTTTCCTAGGTTGAGATATTTTAAAAATTATTTAATTTCTTGCTGTCTTAGTAGGACAGACACTTAACGTTTTTCACTTTAAATTTTCAGGCCATTCTTTATAATGTTCAGTTTATTGCTAAAACTAATTTTCATAGCACATAACTTCTTTTGGGCAATATGAATTATTTTTCCCCCTGAGATCCTGGAAAGTACTTTTTTTTTTTTTTTTTTTTTTGACAGGCAGAGTGGACAGTGAGAGAGACAGGTCTTCCTTTACCGACGGTTCACCCTCCAATGGCTGCTGCGGCCGGCGCACCGTGCTGATCCGAAGCCAGGAGCCAGGTGCTTATCCTGGTCTCCCATACGGGTGCAGGGCCCAAGGACTTGGGCCATCCTCTACTGCCTTCCCGGGCCATAGCAGAGAGCTGGCCTGGAAAAGGGGCAACTGGGACAGAATCTGGCGCTCCGACCGGGACTAGAACCTGGTATGCGGGCGCCGCAGGTGGAGGATTAGCCTAGTGAGCGGTGGCGCTGGCCAGGAGAGTACTTTCTAAACCCTCTTGTTATGAGAAACAAATTTCAGTAATTTTTTGGTACTCTCTAAGTTATGTAAGTTGATAATAAAATAGATTTCTTAAATTTGTTCAAGTATCTGAGTTATGAAGTAAATGCCTAACTTTCTCAGGATAATTTCATAGAGAGTCTTTACTGTGTGACCCCTAAGTGCTTTATACATTTTCTGGGCGTTTAGCGTTTGGGGAGTGTGTCATAGGAGAACTTCATTTTTTGAACTACTTTATCTGCTGATTTTAAGCTCTACCAATTTCAAAGTCAATTTTTGATTCTTTCTGATTTAACAAAGGCTAAATATTTTGATGTTGAAAACTAGAAAGCTGTGTCACCTTAAATTATTTTTGCTTCTCTTCTGAAATGTTGAGAAATAATTTCCTTGAAATACTACATTGTGGTGGAGGATATATGTACTGAATTTTAATCTGTTGCTGAGGGTAAGAGTTTCAGTAGCTTGGAGGCAGGTGTTGACAGAGTTGTTTGTGGAGAAATAGAGGTGAATCCATTCATTGCTCTTCTCCTTGAAGAATAACTATTCTGAATGTTTTCCAAAGAAAGGTGCTTATTTTAACTTGCAAAGAGAAATAGTAAGCTCTGTTAGTGGCATGCATTAATTCCTTTCACAAATTCTTAGTGCACCCCCATGTGTAGCACTGAGCCAGCACTGGCAATGTAAAAATGAGTCAGACATGGTCTCTGTTTTCAAGAGGGTGACAACTTAGTAGGAGCTTAATGACTAATTGGTAAGGAATACTTGTGGTAAGGATTTCACTTTTATCCCAATATTTGAACTCTTTAGGTAAGTTTGAGTATAAATTTGGGTGAGAACTAGACTCCTTAATTGGCTGTGTAGTATGTTCTAAAGTGTGGTTATGGAGTTGTAGCCTCGAAAGGGCTTGGGTTCTCAAGTCACTACAAAAAGAAACAACAAAAAAAGAAAAAGAAATAAAATATAAACAGCACTGTCTATTGAAAAAGCCCTTAAATTGTCCATAAAATAATTTACTGTCCCATTTTTTGGATAAGTCCTCTAGGCCACTTATTCACACATGATAGAACCAATTGTATTTTATTTGAGCACCAAATGAAGTAATTTGCTTACATTAAAGAGATGTTTTCTCCACCAAAATGTGTCTTATAATTCTAAGAAATTCTCTTCATCTGGGTGAGCACAGAGCATTTGTGAAAATTAAGCATGTCTGTGAGGTAAAAGAAAGGTTTCATTCTTTTTTGTCTTGATAGGGCCTTGCCACCCACCCTTATTTTATGACTTGTGTGGTTTGGGAGGAAATTGTGTATTCTGAACTATTCTGGCTTTGAAAGATGGACAAGTTGTACTTGAATGGCATTAAAATCTTTCAGTAGTAGATAAGAAGCAGAGGAGGAGAAAAGCACAGGCCATAGGATGATACCCTTGTGTCTTTATTCTTTTTTTTTTAAAGATTTATTTATTTATTTGAAAGTCAGAGTTACACAGAGAGGAGAGAGAGAGAGGGAGAAGGAGAGAGAGAGAGGTCAAGAGGTCTTCCATCTGATGGTTCACTCCCTAATTGGCTGCAGTGGCGGGAGCTGTGCCGATCCCAAGCCAGGAGCCAGGAGCTTCCTCCGGGTCTCCCACGTGGGTGCAGGGGCCCAAAGACTTGGGCCATCTTTTTAATTTATTTAACAGGTAGAGTTACAGACAGACAGAGAGAGAGAGAGAGACAGAGAGAAAGGTCTTCCTTCCGTTGGTTCACTTCCCAAATGGCTGCTACGGCCAGTGCTGCACCGATCCGAAGCCAGGAGCCAGGTGCTTCTTCCTGGTCTCCCATGTGGGTGCAGGGGCCCAAGCACTTGGGCCATCCTCCACTGCCTTCCCGGGCCACAGCAGAGAGCTGGACTGGAAGAGGAGCAACCGGGACTAAAACCCGGACCCATATGGGATGCCGGCGCGGCAGGTGGAGGATTAACCAAGTGAGCCAAGGCGCTGGCCTGTGGGCCATCTTCTACTGCTTTCACAGGCCATAGCAGAGAGCTGGATTAGAAGTGGAGCAGCTGGGTCTCAAACCTGCGCCCATATGGGATGCCGGCGCTTCAGGTTAGGGTGTTAACCCACTGCGCAACAGCGCCGGCCCCTTCCATTCCCTCTTATACACACACTATCCCCAACTCTAGAAATTTTATCCTGATGCAGCTACTCTGTTGTATGGCAATGATCCCAAGGAGTAATTCCCCCCACCATTTCCATCATCCCAACATGGCAAGATGAACATGGACTACCTCGTGATGACAATAATTTGGCTTGTGACTTTTCTAAATACCTGGGAAAGCAGAAACTGTGCTCACAGGTGTTTTATTAACACATACTAAAGATAAATATTGGTTTAGAGACTCAGTAAGAAATACAATGAGTTAAATTTCTGCCACAATTTACTAGAAGTTTTTTAAAATATGAGTGGGAATTGGAAAGAAATTTTCTTCAAATTTATTAATAGGGTCTATGTTATTTAGTAGCTTTATTTATTGTCATGGGTATGAGTATGAACAGTGGTCTACTTAAAACTTTCTGGCATCTTTGCCTCTTTGCTGTTGCTATGTTTTTGCAGAGATTTGAAAACATGTTATTTTTCTTACTTCAGGAAAGTTTGTGAGAAGCTGTACTGTATCTTATTGTCCTGATTAGGAATTACATGTGACAACAAATGGGATTTCATTAACATGATGACATTAATAGAAATAATTTTATGAACTTCTGTATATAAAGAGAATTGAAAATGAATCTTGATGGGAATGGAAGGGGAGAGCGAGTGGGAAAGGGGAGGGTTGCGGGTTGGGGGGAAGTTGTGTGGGAGGGAAGCCTTTGTAATTCATAAGCTGTACTTTGGAAATTTATATTCATTAAATAAATAAATAAAAAGAATTTTATGAACTAAAAATACCCTACAATGAAGAAAAAAGGCAAGTATTTATTAATAAATTCCTTATTTACTGATTAGAATCAAATTGAATTAAACTAAATTTGCTTTGTATTTTCCTCCAATAAAATAAAATATCTACTTTAATGGAATAGTCCTGAAAATATATTACTCTATGGGTATTGTTATCTAGTTTGTCATAGATATCTTGTGATATACAGCTTAGATCTCATCAGAAGAGGGAGAAAAAGTCCTAATTCAATTTCTGGTTTCTCTGTTTATAAGAATTTTGTAGTTGAGGCCAGTGTTGTGGCAGAGCAAATTAAGGCATGGCCTGCAGCACTGGCATCCCATATGGGCGCTGGTTGAAGTCCCAGCTGCTTTACTTCTGATCCAGCTCCCTGCTAATGTGCCTGGGAAGCAGTAGAGGATGGCCCAAATCTTTGGGCCCCTGCACCCACATGGGAGACCCAGAAGAAGCACCCCACTCCTGGCTTCAGACTGGTCCAGCTCCAGTTGTTGTGGCCATTTGGGTAGTGAACCAGCAGATGGAAGATCTCTCTTTCTCTCTGTCTCTCCTTCTCTCTGTAAATCTTCCTTTCAAATAAATAATCTTAAAAAAAAAAAAAAGAGTTCTGTAGCAAGACACAAGGTTTAGTGAGGTTAATTTAGTCCAAGAAGAATTTTATAAACTTACATACATGCAAATCCAGGCATAGCTCAGTAACAGCTAAATTAATGTTCTCAAGTGATGATCATCTGAATTGTTACTTGTCTTTCTTTTCTTCATGATAGCTCTTTCTTCAGAAAAGAGCAGAACAGGTAATAGAACCCTCAGGTCATAGGGGGTCCTCTAAGCGTCTCATCTTTTTTTTTTTTTTCTTGAGTCCAGTAATCAGTCTCATGCAGGGATTTGGATAGGGCCCTCTGCCCATGTCTTGGACCAGTTACTGTGAATAGAGGGCAATGGGGTACATGATTGGTCAGGTCTGGGTTACATGTCCATTCTTGAAGCTAGAAATAGGTAGCACAATGTGATTATTAACTGTAGAGGAATATTAACTGTAGAGGGCAGTTCCTCAAAGGCTGGGATGCTAAGAAGATAGCACTACAGAAAATGATATGTTTTAAATTGTAAAATCTGTCCTGCTTTGAAACCAGCAGTAATACACATTTGTCACAGAACTATCATTGATTGTAGACCAAAACTGAGGCACAGATTTTACTCAAAGACTATATTTGGTGTTTTTTTTTTTAACTTTTATTTAATGAATATAAATTTCCAGTGTACAGCTTATGGATTACAATGGCTTCCCCCTCCCATAATTTCCCTCCCACCCGCAACCCTCCCCTCTCCCGCTCCCTCTCTCCTTCCATTTGCATCAAGATTCATTTTCAATTCTCTTTATATACAGAACATCAATTTAGTATAAAGATTTCAACAGTTTGTACCCACATAGAAACACAAAGTGAAACATACTGTTTGAGTACTAGTTATAGCATTAAATCAAAATGTACAGCACATTAAGGACAGAGATCCCACATGAGGAGCAAGTGCACAGTGGCTCCTGTTGTTGACCCAACAAATTGACACTCTAGTTTATGGCACCAGTAACCATCCTAGGCTGTCATCATGAGTTGCCAAGGCTATGGAAGCCTTCCAAACTTGGAAGGCTTCTATATTTGGTGTTTTTTAACCCAAAAAGTGCTTTTTTATCTGAAAGCAATTTCTTTCAAAAATTGAGATGTTGGGCGTTGGTGCTGGGGTTTTACAGGTTAAATGGCTTACACCCCAGCATCCCATACGGGTGCCTGTTCAAGTCCCAGCTGCTCCACTTCTCATCCAGCTCCATGCTAATACACCTAAGAAAGCAGTGGAAGGTGGGTCAAGTCATATACCCATGTGGGAGACCAGCAAGACGCTCCTGTCTCCTGGTTTCTGCCTGGCTCAGCCTGGTTGTTGTGGCCATTTGGTGAGTGAACAGCGAATGGAAGATCTTTCTTTCTCTCTCTCTCTCTCTAACTCTAACTCTAACTCTAACTCTCTAACTCTGCCTTTCAAATAAATAAATACATCCTTAAAAAAGAGATGTTGATAACTCATACAATTTGAATGTACTGCTTATAATTTTTCATTTTTTAAAAATTTGTTTATTTGTGAGGCAGAGTTAGAGAGAGAGAGAGACAAAGACAAAAGTCCGCTGGTTCACTTCCCAAATGGCTGCAACTGCTAGAGCTGAGCTGATCCAAAGCCAGAAGCCAGGAGCTTCTTTTTCTCGGTCTCCCATGTGGGTGCAGGGGCTCAAACACTTGGGCCATCTTCACTGCTTTCCCAGGCCGTTAGCAGGGAGCGGAATTGGAAGTGGAGAAGCCAGGACTCGAACCGGTGCCCATATGGGATGCTGATGCTGCAAGTGGAGGTTTAACCTACTATGCCACAGTGCTGGCCCCTTTCTTTCATTTTTTAAAATATCAAAAAAGATTCTCTAAATCAGTGCTTCTTGTCCTTAGAATACTTTAGAGGATCATTTAATTACCTTTGACATTGAGAAAATGATTATTAGTCTAAACAATGAAGTGTTTTACACTTAACATCATTTTTATCATTTTGAAAATGAAATTCTAATCTAATTACTTTACATGGTGCTTTGCTTTTAAAACAATGACCTTTTAAACAAAGATTGTCTCAACAGTATCGTTATACTGTTTCTAAGGACTCCCTAATAATACCTTTTTTTTAAAAAGCATTTTTAGTTATTTTGAAAGAGTCACAGAGAGAGAAGCAAAAACAGAGGAGCTTGCATCTGCTGGTTCACTCCTCTGAGGCAGCAGTGGGCCAGACCAGAGTCAGGAGCTTCATCCAGGACTTTCACATGTGTGGCAGGGGCTTAGACACTTGGGCCATTTTGTCCTTTTCTCTGGCCATTAGCAGGGAGCTGGATCAAAAGTGGAACAGCCGGGACATGAACTGGTGTCCATTTGGGATGCTGGTTTTGCAGGCGGCTGCTTTACCTTTTCTACACCTTCATGCTGGCCCCTTTAACCATGATCCCATAGATGTTATGCGAACTACATTGACTCTTACCCTTGAAACACTAAGTGTGATATAATGTGGTACCTGTTTAATCACCAAAAAAGTTATTTGATAGATATTGTAGGATAAAACCCACCCCCCATTTTTATGTTTCTTCCTGTCTCCTCTGGAGGGACAGAGATACATAAAATAGAGGTATAGAGTAGAAAGAGAGGATTAGGTGCTCTGAATATCATTATATTATTTTTATATTAAAATTTTAAAAATATTTAATTTATTTTCATTGAGTTGAAAGGCAGAGAGATGGAGAAATCTTCCATCTGATGGTGTACTCTTCAAATGCCCACAAGAGCCAGGACTGGACCAGACCAAAGCCAGAAAGGTCTTCCTTCCGTTGGTTCACTCCCTAAATGGCCGCCACGGCCGGTGCTGCGCTGATCCGAAGCCAGGAGCCAGGTGCTTCCTCCTGGTCTCCCATGTGAGTGGTAGGGACTTGAGTACTTGAGTCATCACCTGCTGTCTCCCAGGTGTGCATTAGCAGGAAGCTGGATTTGGAAGAAGGGCCAAGACTTGAAATGGGATGCCGGTGTTCTAAGTGGTGTCTTAAATGTGCCAAATGCCCACCCCTGCTTTTATATTCTAATTACTATATTAATATCTTCAGCTTTGATGCCATTAAAAACTCTAATCTTAGTATCAACTTTAAGTTTATGTACAATAGGAGTTTTATAGTTTTGCCATGTGTTGTTTTATAGTTGGACCTTTAGTGAGTATTAAATGTTGATAAAATATATATTTACTAGACTTAAAAATGAACATCCATGGAATTGGATGTGATTTACCAATAAGAATCCCAGCAGGGACTTTGTATTTTTAGATTAGCAATGTCCCCTCCGGATGTCTTTCAGCCATATTTGGAAAATTACCGCTTCAATGGCAAAAACCTATAATGACTAGAGTTCTCCAATATTAATTTCCTATATTGATTAATTAGGATATGAAATCTTAAAAATGTTATATTCTTTCTTAATTCTGCTCACAAAATTGTATCTTAACCCATCTTGGTGGTTTTTAGCAGACCATTTTGTCAAAATATGTTCAATATTAGCTAAGGATTTTGTTCACTCATACTAGTATTTAAGTTGGAATGTCCTTATTAATGAAAATTTTCATTTCCTTTGAATAGATTTAGATTTAGTAACTAGTGCTGTCTCACAGTGTAATATTGATGGATGAAATGACACTTCAACCTCCTTCTGGTGTCAACTCTTAAGTTTAGACTACCTTGCTCTAAGTCTAATAGGAATGTTCAGACTTGGGGACTTGTCATGATAATCTAGTTGTCACTGACTGAATAAAAACCATGTGTCAGGGCATTGTACACCCATCTCATTTGGTTTATGAGGACTTAGGTGTTGGCATTCACATCTTCCTGTAAAGAAGTGAGTCAGTTGTTGTCATCTCTCTACTAAGAGAAAACTGAGGTACAAAGAGAACACATCAGTGTTCAGACAGGTAGGACTATGACAGCAAGCAATGTGGAGTTTTCTTCCTTTTCTGGATACAATATTAGTTCATTATATCTAAAAATTAGTTTTACTTCCTTTTTCCAGAAAAAGGAAATAGTCTACAATTATGAATTGTTAGAGTATTAAATGCAGTAAAACTACTGTAGTAGCTTTGTTCTGTTTCTAAGCAAAGTTTGTGGTGGTGCAATTTAATATGTACAGCCAAACTGTATGATAGTTATTCCCATGGATTTCTTTCCTTTTTTTTTTTTTTTTAATTTTATTTGACAGGTAGAGTTATAGACAGTGAGAGAGAGAGACAGAGAGAAAGAAAGGTCTTCCTTCCGTTGGTTCACTCCCCAAATGGCCGCCAAGGCCAGTGCTGCACCGATCCGAAGCCAGGAGCCAGGTGCTTCTTCCTGGTCTCCCATGCGGGTGCAGGGGCCCAAGCACTTGGGCCATCCTCCACTGCCCTTCCGGGCCACAGCAGAGAGCTGGACTGGAAGAGGAGCAACTGGGACTAGAACCCAGTGCCCATATGGGATGCCATTGCTGCTGGCAGAGGATTAGCCAAATGAGCCACAGCATGGGCCCCCACAAATTTCTAACAAATGAGAAGTTAGTATTAATTCTTGCTACATTTTTAAAGCAATATTTTCAACAGTTATATGTGTAAAAGCTTAGATACTTTTAGGGTAAATATAACTGGGAGAATTGTGTACTTGACACTGGAATAATACCTTGTTCTCATGTTTCCTGTCCGCTTGCTGTGTAATTCACTCACCAGGAAGGTGTGTGTTTGCACATCTTGAGACAGGTAACCTAGAAAGTGTTTTGGTGAATATAAGAATGAACATATTTAGAATTAGGAATCTTTCGTAAGTATGCAGGCTATTTTCAAGTATATTTTTGTTCAATAAAATTTAGTCAAGCTAGATAGAAGAATAACTCATTGCATTCAACTAGACCTCTCTTCTAGGCTTCAAGTAGTATACACTAAGAAGGATTCTTTGAAGAGGCAGCTTGTAGATTGTTGGCATTCTTATTCTTTAAGTGTTTGTGCTGTTATGTTTCCTATTTAGGCTTAAAGTCAGTCACTCAAGTGGAAGGAATTGTAGCAATCCAATCAGTACCCTTTAGTCTATAAAGAAGTTGAGGCTTAGCAGTGGCAAGAGTCAGCATGAACCCTGCAGACTGACACTAGAACTTGGATCATCTGGTTCCTTTTATTGTTTTGGTTTCTGGCATGAGTATGTAGAAAATTGGTAAAACAAACAAAAAACTGTTAAACATATTCTGTCTCTTTATGCAATCTGCATTCTTTTGGAATTAAGTGTAATGCGCTAAACTCAGTTTGTTAGGCCATCATTTATGCATGAGTGTGGTTAGAGTCAGTGGTAACCTAGAAGTTGGAGCACAAGAAAGAATTTTAATCATTATATTCCACAGGGCATTTTTAGCCTTACATAATGGTATAGCTTATGGCTTAGATTACAATAGTCGTAAAATCATCAGTGGTGTTAACTGAATATTTAAATATGTGTTCTTGTTGTTTTAGCTTTGAAAAAAGTATTATTATTATCAGATTCTTAACAATGCTCACAGTAAAATCCTTCTGATAGTTGCTGCTTTTTTATGGATTGCTGATGCTGTTTCTTGCCCCTCTTTGTGGGAGTGTTGCTACAAGTCTGAATTACAATCAGCTATAGTTTTATTTTATTTTTTGCTTAACTGACCAGGGGATGCAATGGGGGAAGATAAGTTTTAGGTGTAAGAAATGCTCAGGGATGTGGTAGATATACTGTCAAGGGCGCCTTCTGCTCAGAGTCCTGAAGCTTGTTTGGTATCCTGAGGGCAAACTAACAAAACTAACAGGAGGGACTGTACTCTTGCTAGATGCAGGATGAGTAAATGTGTCAGGCCACAGATAGCTGGCTGTAACAAAGGATAAGGTGAAAGTGAAGGAGGTGGCCATTAGGCAAGACCAGTGGCAATGATTAAGTTCATTGTATGTTTGTGAGAAAATCACGCTGTCCTGAAACAGGAAAAAAAAAAAATCTTTGTAGAGTTGATCACATCTTCTTCTGTGGTGTTAGGTTCCAGTGAAGGATGCAGAAAGGGCTGTAACATAGGGAATTAGTTGCTTAGGGAATTTTCAAGAGGGCAGGAAGACTGGGCTATAGGCCAGGTCTCTGTGAATGACTTCCAGGGTACCTTGAAACACTCACTGTGGGAGTTGCCAACTCTGCCACCTTCAGTGGCAGTCAGGAGGTCACCACTGAAATAGTGGCAGGAAAGTACTACTGTAGCTGTGGTCAGGGGACCATTGGTTGTTACCCTTCTAATTGCTAGAAGTCTGACCACTGCTGTGATGACTTCTCCTTGATGCCTATGAGCTAGTGACTAAATGCTGGAAAGCTGAATCTGGCCACTGCTGCCTCTGCTGCTGTCCATAAAATAATTAGAGCATGATTACTTTGGAGTATTTATGACCTTTGTTTTTTTTTAATAGTTCATCATGATTTTATGTAACTGAATTCCTAAGAATGACTGTGTTTGGCAACTGACATGCAGAGCTCCTAAAAAATGTAATATTTTATCTCTTGAAAGAATACAGTCAACTCCAGTCTTACTGTGGCAGACCTCTAAGTTGAAGCTCCTGCTCCTAATTGGAAATTCTTTCTTTTTTTTTTTTTTTTTTTTTTCCTTTTTTTTTTTTTTATTTTTTTATTTTTTATTTTTTTTGACAGGCAGAGTGGACAGTGAGAGAGAGAGACAGAGAGAAAGGTCTTCCTTGGCCGTTGGTTCACCCTCCAATGGCCGCCGCGGTTGGCGCGCTGCGGCCGGCGCACCGCGCTGATCCGATGGCAGGAGCCAGGTGCTTATCTTGGTCTCCCATAGGGTGCAGGACCCAAGTACTTGGGCCGTCCTCCACTGCACTCCCTGGCCACAGCAGAGAGCTGGCCTGGAAGAGGGGCATCTGGGACAGGACCGGTGCCCCGACCGGGACTAGAACCCGGTGTGCCGGCGCCGCAAGGCGGAGGATTAGCCTAGTGAGCCGCGGCGCCGGCCGGAAATTCTTTCTTTTTTGTTTTAGTTCAAAGGTGGGGGCTAGACGTTAACATGTCCATGACTTTGTGAAAGCAACTAAAGGCTACAGGCTGATTGGGCTCTGCCTCACTTCTCCCTTCCATATCTTGTGTTCTGTATTTTAATGGTGGAATCAAATTTGCATCCAGAATACTAGCTGTAAAGGAGTGTAGAAATATTTTTAGTTTTCCAACCCTGCATTTCAGGAAGGCATACCATAAGGGAGGTGGATGTTGAATGCTAGTGGATCCTTTCCTGCATATTCATCTTCTTAAATATAGTGTTTTAATCCCAGGTTAGTCCATTCATGATAACTCATTGTCATGTCATTGAGCTCTTTTTGAAATGACATGCAGGTGGAATGATCATAGGGTTAATGGGTTTATAACATTTGCAGTGACCTTTTGTACTAGGTTAGCTTATGTCTGTCATACCTACCATATCTGTTGCTGAGCCACTCATGGTTTTTATCATTTGATCTCAGCCTCCCCTTGCAAGCCACAGGCATATAGGTCAATAGATGGGTCAGCAACTCATGATTTCTGTGGCTAAAAAAGAAGAGAGCAGCCAGTAAAAATCGTTTCTGTGAGTCTGAATTAAGGCAAAAAGGATGGAACTTCCAGTTAGTGTAGAGGTATAAACTTCAGGTAAGAGGTTTTGCAGTGATGTACTAGAGTTGGCTGTACTCTTTCACAAGACCAATTGTTAAATTTTCAGGAATCGACCAAAGGGTGCAAAGTTTCAGATGGATAGGGGGTATTTATCATTGTAAATAATGACAAATAAGCAAGATGATGGATACATTAATGAGTTTGATTTAATATAGTTCTGCATTGTATACATATATCAAAGCATCACATTGCACACCATATAATTTGTCAAACAAAAGTTAATTAAAAACCCCAGATACCCTAAGTCAGCTATTCTGGACAAAATTGAAGAAATGAAATGGTTTTTCTTTTTTAGAAAAAATTTTATAGAAGTTTTGTTGTCAGTTGTCATGAACAAACATTATTAGGAATCAAGCTGCATAAAATCATAATTAAATCAGTAAAGACAATGAATACTCAATTATTTTCTGATTATTTTACTACTATCTATGCTCTAGAATTTCTTTATATCTATTATAGTTGTATGGTAGCTATATCTGTATGATATATAATGGTTTACTACTTCACTTATCTTCCCAGCTCTGTTTCCGTTGTTTCACAGTTCACTATGGTGAGATTGTTAGCATTTACCTTCTGCACCACTGATTGTGGGGTAGAAGTGGAGAGTCAAGATTGGAAAGGGTATGATAAGCCATGTACAAACTAGATTTATGGGAAAAGAAACTGAGTATGCAGGAAAAATTGATCTATTATATAGAGCTGAATGGCGTTAATAGTGGAGAACTGGAGGGAAGGGCCACAAATTCCTCTTCCCAAGATTCAGAATCATTTTAGAATCATCCTACACCTCTAGTCTCCAGGAGAGTTAGCCTTATTTTATTTCCTGTTCTTGGAATTTTATGAACTTGAATTTCTCTGTTACCAACCATAATAAATAAAACACTCTGGACTTTTATTTCACTTTACTTATTTATGCTTATTTGCCTTCTCATGAAGAGAAGGCAATGTGTTGAAATTTTGGGTTCATATTTTCTGGGATAGAAATGTAGGTAAAGAAGAGGAGAAGAAGTGTAATATTTATGTAAGAATTTCTAGAGGGAGACATTTGTGGCTTTTGAATATGTGGTCCACATCTCCTCCAAAACAGTTTACACAAGGATAAGATTAAAGTCTCTGTGAGGGATAGATGCCTCTCTATATTGTTTAATTATTCTGTGATATTTCTAAAGTATAAATATCTTGTAGACTATTGTAGTTGCTTGTAGAGTATAGCCTGAAGTGCTAGAATGGTGGGGCATAGGTGGTGTTGGTCTCTTTGCTGTTGTAGGTCTTGCCTGTGCCTTTAAGAACTGCCAAGATGTAGGCCCTAGAGCTAACTGTACCTAGTGCAACAGCCTCAGCCTCTCTACTGCCTTTGATCAGCTGCTCTCTGTTCATCACTCCAGTTTTGTTTTCTCTTTAATCTGATCGCTTCTCCCACGCTTCTCTGATTTCAAAAAAAAAAAAAAACAAAAACAAAAAACAAAAAACAAAGAAAAACAAAAAAACCTGACGTTATATGAGTATAGATTCTGCCAGCCAATTGCAGTGCTCCTTAACTTCTCCACTGGGGATTGTCCAACCTCTGGGTGTCAGGTATAAACCTAGGCTGATGTTCTTCTTTTGTTTTATTTGTCCTTACTTGTATATTCAGAGCTGCTTTTTATCTCTAGAGAATATGTGTATGTATATATATTTATTTCTGGATCTGGAAATATTCCAGATGTGTGATCTCAAGATAGGTAATATTGGGGCAAGTGTTGTGGCATGATGGGAAAGGCTGCTGCTGCCTGCAACACCAGCATCCCACATGGGCATCAGTTCCAGTCTCTGCTGCTCCACTTCTGATCCAGCTCTCTGCTAATGGTGCCTGGGAAGGCATTGGAGGATAATTAAGTCCTTGGGCCCCTGCACCCATGTGGGAGACCCGGAAGAAGCTCCTGGCTTTTGGCTTCGGTCTGGCCCAGCCCTGGCTATTGCAGCCATTTGGGGAGTAAACCAACAGATGGAAGATTTCAATATCTATCTCTCCTTCTCTCTGTAACTGCCTTTCAAATAAATAAAAATAAATCTTTTTTTTTAAAAAAGATAATGTTTTAATTTTATTTGATATCCTTGTTTTAGAGGTTCAAGTTGGATCAAATTCCATCTTTTAAAAAGTCATCTTAAAAAAAAAAATAGGGATTGGGAGTGGATCTCTGAAGAACCCATGGATATTCTTACTAAATGAAAGAATAAAAATTATTTAATTGTGGTATATGAATCCACCATTGAAGTGTTATAATGCAGATAAGAATTTTCTCAGCACTTTTCATGTGGACCTTTGTAGATTGGTTGTTTGGGGAGAGCCTGCCTGAAGAGGAGACCTGTAAGCTTAAAGTTGACTAGAAAGAAGCAGTTTGCCCTGTGAAAATTTTCTAGTCAGAGGGGACTGTGAAGTGTTAAGACCTCAATGTCAGAACCTGGTATCTTATAGAAACAGAAAGGCCAGAGTGGTTTGCACTTAGTAAATGAGGGGGTGAAAGAGATAGGCATGAAATCAAAGAAGTAGACAAAGGCCAGTGGGGGGTGGGGTGGCTTGACTGTAAGGCACAGTGAGGAGTTTGGATCTTATCTTTGGCAGTGGAAAAGTATAAAGGTGGAGAATGGTATGTACTTCTTTTTTTTAAAAAAAGATTTATTTATTTATTTGAAAGTCAGAGTTACACGCAGAGAGAGAGAGAGAGAGGGAGAGGTCGTCCATCCAATGGTTCACTCCCCAGTTGGCCGCAATGGCTGGAGCTGTGCCGATCCAAAGCCAGAAGCTTCTTCTGGGTCTCCCACACAGGTGCAGGGGCCCAAGGACTTGGGCCATCTTCTACTGCTTTCCCAGGCCATAGCAGAGAGCTGGATCAGAAGTGGAGCAGCTGGGTCTTGAACTGGCGCCCATATGGGATGCTGGTGCTTCAGGCCAGGGCATTAACCTGCTGCACCATAGCGACAGCCCTAGTATGTATTTCAAAAAGCCATTGTTTCTGATTTGGAAGGGGGATAAGTGTGGAAGGGAGACCTTTTAGTTTAGCTGAAAATTTATGATGGCTTGAATTCTTAAGGGTATGGTGACAATGAAATGAAATGGATCACATTGATTGACTGCTGGTGAGGAAAGGAAGGGTCTTCAAGATAACATTTAGGTTTCTGCTTTGAGCAACTGGGTGGGTAGTAGTACCATCTCCAGGAATAGAAGATTGGTTGGAGTGATCAAGTATTTTTTTGTGAAGGAAATAGATATACCACCTTGATACTTCTCTTTTAACTTTTTAAAAATAGATTTGCTTGTTTATTTATGTATTTATTTGAAGGACAGAGTGATAGGGTCGGGGTGGAGGTAATCATCCATCTACTAGTTCACTGCCAGGGAGATGGGGAGAGAGAGCAAGAGAGAGAATGAGAGAGAATGAATGATGGGCTGACACCGCAGCTCACTTAGCTAATCCTCCGCCTGCGGTGCCAGCACCCCAGATTCTAGTCCTGGTTGCTCTTCTTCCAGTCCAGCTCTCTGCTGTGGCCTGGAAGGGCAGTGGAGGATGGCCCAAGTACTTGGGCTCTGCACCTGCATGGGAGACCAGGAGGAAGCACCTGGCTCCTGGCTTCAGATCAGCGCAGTGCGCCAGCAGTAGTGGCCATTTGGGGAGTGAACCAACGGAAGGAAGACCTTTCTCTCTGTCTCTCTCACTGTCTAACTCTGCCTGTCAAAAAAAAAAAAAAAAGAAAGAAAGGAAAAAGAAAAGAATGAGAATCGCATCCATCCACTGGTTTACTCCCCAAATACCTGCAACATCCAGGAATGGGCCAACGTAAAGCAAGGAGCCAGGGCCTCCATCTGGGTCTCCTAAATGGGTGACAAGAATCCAGACTTGGGCCCTTATCTGCTGCCTCCCAGGTGCTTAGGCAGGAAACTAGAGTTAGGCAGGACTCCGTTCCAGACACTCTGATTTGAGATGCAGGTGTGCCAAAGTGGTGGCTTACCCTACTGTACCACAATACCTGCTCCAATTTTCTTTTTATTCTACTTGTTTTTTTATTTGTTAATCCATCCCTCTAATCCCTCTATTCATTTTTTTTATACATTTCAAAGTAAATTGTAGCCATTAACACACTTTCTCAAAGTAAGGCTTTTAAATGCTCGTTTTTCTCATTTTCCAAATGAGAAAATTAAGGCTTGGAGAAAAATATGCTCAAGGCCATATAGCTAGTTATTGGTGGAACTAGGCATTCTGATATAAAGATTTTCATTAGTTTAGGACTCTGATTACATTTTTAACTTATAAGTAATAATAAAAGTGAGCAAAATGCAAAGGGTGTGTAACCACTGTTGGAATTGATGGATTATAAAGTTAACATGGCACTTAAGACTTGTTGGAAAGTACTTTATAATATTGTAGAATTAAGAACATTTTCAGGTATTTGGTTCAGGAAAGTAGTTTGGGGTTCTTCCAAGCATTAATCTTGTTGGCAAGGCCTTTGCATTTAATTAACAAATGTTCCTTGCATTCCTACTGTGCACTAAGCCCACGTAAGGCCCAGATACAAAGGGAATGATTCAAGTTCTGTGATTTCAAGGAATTCAGCCTTTCTCAGATTCCTCTTCATCTTTTGTTGTATATGTTTATTTAAAGATATAATAAAAGCTGGCGCTGCAGCTCAATAGGCTAATCCTCCACCTGCGGCACTGGCACACCGGGTTCTAGTCCTGGTCAGGGTGCCGGATTCTGTCCCGGTTGCCCCTCTTCCAGGCCAGCTCTCTGCTGTGGCCCGGGAAGGCAGTGGAGGATGGCCCAAGTCCTTGGGCCCTGCACCCCATGGGAGACCAGGAGAAGCACCTGGCTCCTGCCTTCGGATCAGCATGGTGTGGCGGCCATTGGAGGGTGAACCAACGGCAAAGGAAGACCTTTCTCTCTGTCTCTCTCTCTCACTGTCCACTCTGCCTATCAAAAAAAAAAATAAATAAATAAAAATATAATAAAAGCTGAAGTTCAGAAAAAGAGGAACTTATTCAATGTATGCAAAACTTCAGTCTCTGTGGTAAAATTATATCGATATAATTTCTAGTAGTATGAATAGGACAAATCGATTTTTTTTTTGTATGAACACCTTATTTTCTAAAGAGTGAAAATATGCTATTTGAGTTTCTATCTAATGGAATTAACTGGCCAGGTTATCAGTCTCTTACCTGGAAATTAATAATGATTTAAGTTGGTACAGAAATATGAGACGTTTAAAAGTCAAACTAATTGATGTTACTTTTATGCCTTCTTATAAAATAAACATTTATATTAGCTTCTGAGAATTTATGTTTTAAGAAATTAGTTCTGTGGAGCATTGTATTCATTCCTTGCTATGGTTATTCTCTGTTCCAATATTTGGTATCCTCCGGTAACTCTCTCAGCTCTTATCTTCCCAAACTCATTTCTGATTAGTTCTCAATATGGATACTTGGCAATATAATTGTTACAATCCCTCAAAATTCAGCCCTAAACTTATTTCCTTCAGACATTTTTTAGGATTAATCTGTTATAATGTTTATCTTTGTACTTTTCATTGACAGTATACTTAAATAGTTCATTATTAATTTTAGATTCTACTTACTAGACTATGTGTTAGAATTGGTCTGTTACCAAAATAAATTTACATTTATCAGTGAACACTTTCTAGACTGGAAGGCAACTCTTTGAAGACCTTCACATTGGTGGAAATGTTTAAGATGAATACACATACATTAAAAAAGAATTTTGTGTTAGTCATCTTTTGTTACTACTGTTGAATACCTGAGAAAATGAACTTTATAAAGATAATAGATTATTTAACTTGCAGTTTTGAAAGTTCAGGTCCAAGATTAGTTGGCCATATTGGTTTGGCCTTTGATGAAGGTAGTGATGGTTGACTATGGAATATGGAAGGAGATCACATGGTGAACAAAGTCTCAGGGTCCAGCTGGTTTTTTGTTTTTGTTTTTTTTTTTTTTGACAGGCAGAGTGGATAGCGAGAGAGAGACAGAGAGAAAGGTCTTCCTTTTTGCTGTTGGTTCACCCTCCAATGGCCGTTGCGGCCGGTGCATCGCACTGATCTGAAGCCAGGAGCCAGGTGCCTCTCCTGGTCTCCCATGCGGGTGCAGGGCCCAAGGACTTGGGCCATCCTCCACTGCCTTCCCGGGCCATAGCAGAGAGCTGGCCTGGAAGAGGGGCAACCGGGATAGAATCCGGCGCCCTGACCGGGGCTAGAACCCGGTGTGCCGGCGCCGCAAGGTGGAGGATTAGCCTGTTAAGCCACAGCGCCAGCCCCAGCTGGGTTTTTAAAACCAGCTGTCTTATGAGAATGGCCTTCTTCCTTTTCCTCTCCCTCCTCCTGCCCCCCCCCTTCCCCTCTTTCTCTTCCTCCTCTTTTTTTTTTTTTTTTTAAAGATTCGTTTGTTTATTTGAAAGGCAGAGTTACAGAGAGGCAGAAGCAGTGGCAGAGAGCGAGGGAGTGAAGGGAAGAGAGAGAGAGAGAGAGAGAGAGAGATCTTCCATTTGCTGCTTCATTCCAGAAGTGGCCACAATGGCTGGAACTAGGCTGATTTGAAGCCAGGAACCAGGAGCTTTTTCCCTGTCATGTGGTTGCAAGGGCCTAAGGACTTGGACCATCTTCTGCTGCTTTCCCAGGCACATTAGAAGGGAACTGGATCAAAAATGGAGCAGCCGAGACTCTAACCGGCCCCCAGCCCATATGGCATGCTAGCATTGCAGGTGGCATTTTTACCAGCTGTGCCCTAGTACCAGCCCCTAGAATGGCCTTCTGAGGGACACTCCCATCAATCCAAGGACCTCTAAATAGGCTTACCTCTTAACCACCATAACTGGATTAGATTCCAACCTTCTTCGTGCATCAACTTAGGACCTTGGGGTTTAAATGTGTGCATTAGTTCAGGAGCCAAATCCTATTCCAGCCATAACAGGTTTGATCTTTTTTTCTTCCCTGTTCACTTTCTCAAATTTGTCAAGGAAAATGAGAACCAGGTAGAATTTAATTCCTTGTCAATAAGAATTAAGAGTATAGAGGGGAAGGAGACTAAAATTGATTCTCATTTGCATTTCTTGGGGATATGTGTTTTAGGAAGAAGTTCTTTTAAAAGCCTTCTTTTTTAAAAACATAACACAAACACAGAATGACTTCACACAATTGAATTTTTTTTTTAAACTTAGAGTTGGCAAACCATGTCCAGTAAGGAATATATAGTTTTTCATAAAACTGAATTTGAATGTAGATTTATTTAAGATTTACTTATTTTTTTTTATTTGAAAGGCAGAGTTAGAGAGAGAGAGAATGTGTTCTGTCTATAGGTCTACTCTTCAAATGGCTGCAATGGTCTGGGTTGGGCCAGGCCAAAGCTAGGAGCCTGGAGTTTCTTCCAGGTCTCACATGTGGATGCAGGGACCTGAGGACTTGGGCTGTCTTCAGCTGCTTTCCCAGGCTCTTTAGAGGGAGCTGTATCAGAAGTGGAGCAGCTGGGACTTGAACCAGTGCCCATATGGGATGCTGGCATCGCAGGTGGAGGCTTAAATTACTACTCCCAGTGCCATCCCTTGTACATAGATTTTATAAAATATATATGAACTTTTTCCCCTTTGGTATCTCTGATTTATTTTGGTGAAATATTCCTGAAAGTATTACACTTAGCATAGGAAATATGGTCAAAATGAAGTAGGATGTTTGAGGTATTAAAGACTTAATGACATCATTAGAGGCATTAGTGGGAGGTGAGGCTTAGGGCTAGACATAGATAAGATTATATGTGAAAGTAATATTTGTATCTCATTTTTTTTTTAACTAACTCACCCTCATTTTTACTTCTTGGTATTATTTTTCTTTTTCCATACACACTCTCTAAGATTTTTTTATTTATTTGAAAGACAGAGTTACAGAGAGAGGCAGAGACATAGAGAGAGAGAGATCTTTCATCTGCTGGTTCATTCCCCAAATGGCTGCAACAGCCAGGGCTGGGCCAGAGCAAAGCCAGGAGCCAGGAGCTTCTTCCATGTCTCCCACGTGGGTGCAGGAGCCCATGCACTTGGGCCATCTTCAGCTGCTTTCCTGGGTGCATTAGTAGGGAGCTGGATCAGAAGTAGAGGCTCAAACCTGTGTCCATTATGGATGCCAGTGCTGCAGGTGGCCGCTTAACCCACTCCACCACAGTGCAGCCCTTCCTCCTCTCTCCTCCCTGCAACACACACACTATCTCTTGACTATCTGCTTTCAGTACCCTCTCTCTGATTGACATTCTCCAGCACTTGTCATTTTCCCTTTATAAGAGTGACAGATGTCAGGAAAGTTAAATGATTAACATTTTCTATAATAAGTTACACTAAACTGATATGAAGGATTATCACTGGTAAACCTGGTCAGGGATGTTTACCTCATAACCTCCATCCTATGTGACCCAAAAAGCCAAAATTTCAAGTGATACTTTAAGAACTTTTCTTTAAATCACACCATTAAGTTTATTCTGACTCATGTAATTGATTCTGGAAAGTATGGAAGATACATGTGGCTCCTATCCCATCTTTATCACCACATTTCTTTGGGCAGCTCCACTTCTCTTCCCCTGGCTTACTTTTTTTCTGTCTTCTTAACAGATTTCTTTCTATAATAACAATACTGTATTTTGTTCAAAATAAATTGAGGAGTGCTGTGTGTTTTGATATTCATTGTAAGGACTGAAATACAAGATGACCTTACCTTTTCTGTGTGACAGTTCTTTTAAGGGGATTGGAAAACCTTTCATGTTTCAAGGAGATCTAGAGCCAGGATTTTGATTATTAGGCTTAAAATTTGAATCCTAGCCCTGCTACATTTGGTGTTCAAACACTCCAAAAGTATGAAGAAGCAGAACAAGAAATCACTAATCACTGGACATCCAGAGGCTATTATAATAATTAGTTTTTTATTATTTTGAATTATTTTGGCTATGAGATTGTCAGACATGTAATTACATGGTCAAAAATTAGGAACATTTATGGGGATCTTGATAACTGGCTACATTGTATCTCTTTGGTTCTGGAGTACATTTTCATCATACTGTACTGGTCAATATCTTTGGGGCTTTATATTTTAGATGGTGTAAGTTATTTTAGTCAAAAATTCTTTTCTGGTTCAAAAATCATCCATAATTTTGGATTATTTGCTAAATTGTCAACTATAAAGGAAATTTCCAGCCCTCACCTCACAGTAATAACTGTCATGTTGATAAATGATACTGATATCCCAGGTTGTTGGCCCTGCCTAAGTAGTTAAATAGTCCTGTGAGGATGCCTAGGACTTACTGGTGATTCATTGTGCTTTGTCTTCTACACCTAAAATTTTGCCAAGGGTATCTGCTTTGATCAGCATAGAATATGGTCCTCTTACTCTGTATGTAAATGTCTCCAATTTGCATTTCTGGAACTTAACTCCTCACCTCCCAGTTGCTACCCTCCTTTAGACAGCCAGACTGGATCCTGTGTAAATGCAGAAGTGATTTGACCTTTTGAATCAGAATCAGTCTTAAGTTTGAGTCAGTAAGTAAATTAAAAACAAACCAGGGGCTGCCACTGTGGTGCAGTAGGTTAAAGTCACAGCCTGCAGTGCCAGGATCCTGTATGGGCACTGGTTCAAGTCCTGGCTGCTCCACTTCTGATCCAGCTCCTTTCAAATATGCCTGGGAAAGCAGTAGAAGATGGTCCAACTCTTTGGGCCTCTGCATCAACGTGGGAGACTTCGAAGAAGCTCCTGACTCCTAGCTTTGAATCAGCTCAGCTCAGCTCTGGCCATTGTGGTCATTTGGAGAATGCATGAGCGGAATGGAAGACCTCTCTCTCTCTCGCTCTCTCTCTCTCTCTCTCGCTCTCTCTCTACTTCTGTCTGTAACTCTGTCCTTCAAATAAACAAAATACTTTTCTAAAGACAAAACAAAAAGCAATACCAAACATGACGTGAAACATAAGTTGACAAAGATTTATTTATTATTTTAAAAGACTTATTTATTTATTTGAATGTCAGAGTGACAGAGAGGAAGAGACAGAAATTTTCCATCCCCTGGTTTACTCCCATATGGCTGCAATAGTCAGGGCTGGGCTAGGCTGAAGCCACGAGCCTGGAACTCCATGTGGGCGGCAGAGTCCCAAGCACTTGGGCCATCTTCCATTGCTTTCTCAGGTGCGTTAGCAGGGAACTAGATTGGAAGCAGAGTAGCTACGATTTGAACCAATGCTTGGATGTAGGATGCCTGCTGTGCCACAATAAGCTCCTTAACAAAATATTAAAAAACAGGAACTTGATAAATGTAAAACACTAATATATGACATTTATCCTAGCCACTGAATCTGTCAAGTGGCAGTATTTTGAAATTAAAGCTAGTAGAGCACTCTGACCTCAGAATCAGCCCTTAAAGCATTTGTATCTGGTTGAGAGCATTTCAGGCATGGAAAGCCAAGACACTGTGGCAAAAAATTATCTACACGAAGGATCTCTGTGAGTGAGATCCCGGTGGAAAAAAGGGGTCATCAAAGAAGGAAGTACTTTTCTCTGAAGGGAGGAGAGAACTTCCACTTTGCTTATGGCCCTGTCTAAATACTGACAGAGCTTGTGAACTCAAAAGGCTTCCATAGCCTTGGAAGCTCATGACAAGAGCCTCGGGTGATTACTGACGTCATAAATAAGAGTGTCAATTGTTAAATCAACAACAGGAGTCACTGTGCACTTGCTCCCCATGTAGGACTTCTGTCCTTAATGAGGTGTACTATGAGAATTAACTGTAAAACTTGTGTTCAAACAGTACTTTATACACAGTATCTGTATGGGTGCAAATTGTTGAAATCTTTACTTTGAGTTGATCTTCTGTATATAAAGATAATTAAAAGTGAATCTTAATGAAGAATGGGATGGGAGAGGGAGTAGGAGGTGGGATGGTTTGGGAGTGGGAGGGTGGGTATGGGGGAAAAACCACTATATTCCTAAAGCTGTACCTATGAAATTTATATTTATTAAATAAAAACTTACCAAAAAAAAATTAAAGTATTTGGATATATCGGCCTTAATCAAATAGAAAGCAGTAGACTTTTTTTTTTTTTTTCTGTTGTCTTCGTCTTGCTCCAGAGTCAGAATTAGCCAATGGGAATCCAATGATCAAGTTCTACATCTAGGTTGTAAATTTTCTTTTTTAAACTTTTTTTATTAATATAAAGAGAACAGATTTTATGCATTCCATATGTATAGTTCCAAGAAGACAACCACACTTCCCTCACTCCCCTGCTCCCCGCATTCCCCTTCCTCCTTCACCTCTCTTCATCAGTTTTGTAAGCAGTGGACTTTTAAATTGATACATATACAAGCCTCTATATTAATACCTACAAAATGCCTCATTAAAATTTTTATTTTATTTATTTGAAAGGTAAAGCATTAGAAAAGAGAGATCTTCTGTCTATTGGTTTACTTCCCAAGTGACTACGAGAGCCAAGGCTGGGCCAGGCTGAAGTCAGGAGACAGGAATTCTATCTGGGTCTCCCACATGAATGTCAGGCCCCAAGCACTAGGACCATTATTTGTTGCCCACCCAGGCACATTAGCAGGGAGTTGGATCAGAAGTACAGTAGCCAGGTCTTGAACCAATTCTTTGATATGGGTTGCTAGGTCTTGCAAACAGCAACTTAACATGCTGTGCTGCAGTGCTGGCTCCCAATGTCTCATTTTTATATGCCTTATGTTTTTTCTAACTACTTCTTTTTATTTATTTATTTATTTGATAGGTAGAGTTACAGAGAGACAGACAGAGAGAAAGGTCTTCCTTCCGTTGGTTCACCCCCTAAATGGCTGCTATGGCTGGCATGCTGCGCTGATCTGAAGTCAGGAGCCAGGTGCTTCCTCCTGGTCTCCCATATGGGTGCAGGGGCCCAAGCACTTGGGCCATCCTCCACTGCCCTCCCAGGCCACAGCAGAGAGCTGGACTGGAAGAGGAGCAACTGGGACTAGAACCCAGTGCCCATATGGGATGCCATTGCCGCAGGCGGAGGATTAGCCAAGTGAGCCACGGCACCAGGCCCTGACTCCTTCTGATAGTATAATTAGGCATCTCTTTATATCTTTTACCATAAGGCTGTTCCATATGTAGGTGAGTGTTCATGTGTATTCTGGTCTATGGAAATTACTATCGCTAATTACTTCCCAGAGAATTCATTCTAACCAATAGGTATCTGGAAGTGATACATTTTAAGGTACGGTGATTCTTGAAAAACTGCTGAATTAAATGAAATACAAATTTTGATAGAAATTAAACAAAACTGGATTCTTTTTGTGTTTGTTTTTCTTTTAAAGATTTATTTATTTATTTGAAAGAAAGAAAGAGAGAGTGAGAGTTTGAGTTAGAGAGAGAGAGTTAGTTCTTTCCCCTGGTTCATTCCCCAGATGGCTGCAACAGGCAGGGTTGGGCCAGGCTGAAGCCAGGAACTAGAAGCTTCTTCTAGGTCTCTCACATGGGAAGCAGGGGCCCAATCACTTGGGCCATCTGCTACTGCTTTTCCCAGACCATTAGCATGGAGCTGGATTGGAAGTGGAGCAGTGGGGACTAGAACCAGCCCCCCTATGGGATATCGTCATTGCAGGTGGCAGCTTTACCTACTGTGCCACAGCACTGGCCCCAAAACTTGCTTATTTGAATGTAATTGATTTCCTCTTTGAATCTTGAACAAAAATTTATTTTTTAAAAAGTTCATTTATTTATTTTTGAAAGAGTGACAGGGAGATTATTGCGGGTGGGAGAGGGAGGGATAGAGAGATACGTTCCATCTATTTGCTTACTACCCAAGTGGACACAATAGCCAGGATTTGGCCAGGCCGAAGCCAGAAGCCAGGAACTCCATCCAGGTTTCCCATGTGGATGGCAGGAACCTAAGTACTTGAGCCATCCTCCACTAGCTTCCCAATAGCATCAGCAGGAAGCTAAGGACCCAGGACTTGAAACAGCACTCTGATATGGATATCAGCATCGCAAACGGCAGCTTAGTGTTCTGCACCACAATGCCTACCCTAAAAAATCTATTTTTAACTAATACTAAATTCTCTATTTTGTTTTATGATGTATAAAAATAGCTATATTTAACATGTAGTAACAGTAAAACAAGTCTCAATTGTTTCAAGTTAAAATATACTACTAAAAGCAGATGATTCTTACATGTAAGACACTGTTAAATGCTAAAATTAAGACTTTAGGATTTCTTTCGTATTATTAACAATGATTTCAGTTATTATGTAAAATTTGGTATGAGATGACATTATTATTACAAGTTCAACAGTATTTATGAAAATGTATGGCTAGATCAAATAGTGAAATTCTAAAACAAATCTTCACATTTTTAGAAATGAGCAATTATTTTATTTACTTCAATAAATACTTTCACATTTCATTTATTTTTTTAAGATTTATTTATTGAAAGACAGAGTTAGAGAGAGGTAGAGACACAGAGAGAGAGGTCTTTCATCCACTGGTTCACTTCCCACAGGGCCTAAACAGCTGGAGCTGAGCTGATCCTAAACCAGGAAGCAAGAGCTTCTTCTGGGTCTTCTACGTGGGTGCAAGGGCTCAAGGACTTGGGCCATCCTCTGCTGCTTTCCCAGGCACATTAGCAGGAAGCTGGATAGAAGTGGAGCAGCTGGGACTCAAACCAGCACCCTTATAGGATGCTAGCACTGCAGGCCAGGGCTTTAACCCACTGTGCCATAG
Organism: Lepus europaeus; assembly: GCF_033115175.1. Taxonomy (NCBI): domain Eukaryota; kingdom Metazoa; phylum Chordata; class Mammalia; order Lagomorpha; family Leporidae; genus Lepus; species Lepus europaeus. The sequence continues at coordinate 107,376,717 of NC_084831.1, forward strand.
CACTGGCCCCAAGAGCAATTTTTAAATCTCATTCTCTTCCCTGTGTTTTTGGTAACTTTCTTGTAAATGCTTTGTTAGTAGTTTCTTTGGTAATAAAAGTAATGCTAACAACTAAAATAAGCAATTAAAAAATTCAAGCAATTTTGCTGCCAAAAATTCACTGAAATTTAAAGGAATTTGGGATGTTTTTAAATTATCCATGCCACTGGTTTACAGATAGATGAAGATAAACAAATGACTCAAATATTATGTGGATGAATTTTATAAGCATTGACATCCCTCCCCCCCTTCAACTTGCCATACCTGATGAGACAGCCGACACTGTGCTGTTTTGAAGTTTTGGGTATTCATAGACCAGCAATGGCTGAGAATGAATAGTTTCTCCTTGTTTCTTGGTACTTTATGCATAGATTATTTATGAGAGCTGTAAACTTCCTTTGCTTCTATTTTCTATTTCATCCCTCCATCATTATTACATCCTGTACTTCAGCCCAGGAGTTATTCTCCTTGGATGTCAGTTTTGTTTTGTCATTTCTCTATTGAAAAACTCTATGATTATTTATCCTGTTTTCTACTAAAATCCTTGGTTTAGCTCACCAGCCTTAAAAGTACGGACCCAGCTTTCTCTTCCAGCCATTCCACTATTTTTTGTTCCAACTGTATACCAATGAAATTGGCTTTTTCTTCACTCTGGAGTATGCCTTGTACTTCTTTTAAGGCTTTAAAGATTTTACTGTATCTCCTTACGACCTTTCCCAGGATCTTTTCTTCCTACAGTTTATATTTTATTTATCTTGAATAAAGTTGTATGTATAGGATTAAGTCAGATTAAGAAGGATTTGAAAGCTTGTCAGAGAAGTTTGCATTTTATCCTAAAACCAATGAGAACAGTCAAACTTTTTTGAGCAAGAATATATATAATAAAAAGAAGACATGATAAGGTTGACCCTGATGTGTAGGACACATTAGAGGGGATAGAGATTAGCATGGAAATCTTTTTAAAGAAAGAAAGAAATTTTCCAGGGTAGATAGAACTGGGATGAAGAATGGATAGCACACAACAAAAGTCAGGAGTTTTGAGATACAGCGGATTACAGAAGAAGGGAGATCATGAAGGAGAGCTAGTTTAAGGGAGGTCATGGGGATTGGCATGGAGGTATAGTGGGTTAAGCTTCCACCTACCTGTGGCACTGGCATCCCATATGGTTGCCGGTTCAAATCTCAGCTGCTCCACTTCTGATCCAGCTCCCTGCTAATGGCCTGGGAAATAGTGGAGGATGGCCCAAATGCTTTGGCTCCTGCAACCACTTAGGAGACTGAGAGGAAGCTCCCAGCTACTGGCTCTGGATTGGCCCAGTTCTGACTGTTGTGGCCATTTGGAGTGAACCAGTAGATGGAAGACCTCTCTCTCAGTTTCTCTATCTCTCTCTCAGTTTCTCTATTTTTCTCTCTCTCTCAGTAACTCTGCCATCTCAAATAGATGGATAATCTTTAAAAAAAGGGGAGGGGTCATGAAGGAGGGCTATCATGATTTAGATTTTTAAATAGCTTCTTTTTTTTTATTATCATCTAATGAAAATTTTTTTTAATTATTAAACTTTTATTTAATGAATATAAATTTCCAAAGTACAGCTTATGGATTACAATGGCTTCCCCCCTCCCATAATTTCCCCCCCACCCACAACCCTCCCCTTTCCCGCTCCCTCTCCCCTTCCATTCACATCAAGATTCATTTTCAATTCTCTTTATATACAGAAGATCAGTTTAGTATATATTAGGTAAAGATTTCAACAGTTTGCCCCATGTAGCAACACAAAGTGAAAAAACTACCGTTGGAGTACTAGTTATAGCATTAAATAACAGTGTACAGCACATTAAAGACAGAGATCCTACATAATACTTTTTTAAAATTAATTAATTTTCTATGCCATTTCCAATTTAACACCAGGTTGTTTTTTTTCATTTCCAATTATCTTTATATACAGAAGATCAATTCAGTATATAATTAGTAAAGACCTCATCAGTTTGTACCCACACAGAAACACAAAGTATAAAAATACTGTTTCAGTACTAGTTATAGCATCACTTCACATTAGACAACACATTAAGGACAGATCCCACATGGGGTGTAAGTACACAGTGACTCCTGTTGCTGACTTAACAATTTGACATTCCTGTTCATGGCGTCAGTAATCTCCCTAGGCTCTAGTCATGAGTTGCCAGGGCTATGGAAGCCTTTAGAGTTCGCTGACTTTGATCTTATTCCGATAGGGTCATAGTCAAAGTGGAAGTTCTCTCCTCCCTTCGGAGAAAGGTACCTCCTTCTTTGATGGCCCCGTTCTTTCCACTGGGATCTCACTCACAGAGATCTTTCATTTAGGTCTTTTTTTTTTTTTTTTTTTTTTCCCCATGATATCTTGGCTTTCCATGCCTACAATACTCTCATGGGCTCTTCAGCCAGATCCGAATGCCTTAAGGGCTGATTCTGAGGCCAGAGTGTTGTTTAGGACATCTGCCATTCTATGAGTCTGCTGTGTATCCCGCTTCCCATGTTGGATCCTTCTCTCCCTTTTTGATTCTATCAGTTAGTATTAGCAGACACTTGTCTTGTTTGTGTGATCCCTTTGATTCTTAGACCTATCGGAGCCATCGAATGTGAACTGAAATTGATCACTTGGACTAGTGAGATGGCATTGGTACATGCCACCTTGATAGGATTGTGTTGGAATCCCCTGGCACATTTCTAACTCCACCATTTGCGGCAAGTCCGATTGAGCATGTCCCAAATTGTACATCTCCTCCCTCTCTTTTTCCACTCTTAAATTTAACAGGGATCACTTTTCAGCTAAAATTTAAACACCTAAGAATAATTGTGTGTTACTTTTAAAATGTATGATTGCATATTAACTTGGATTTAAATGCCAAGTCTGAGCATTAAGACTTGTTTTTTGGATTAAAAATGAAATGCTTAGGGTTCCATTCAAACAAAAATTATGAAATTGCATATTTATTAAGAAAGTATCTTTCTGGGGGAGTAGTTATTAATAGAATCCTATCAATAGATTGTAAAAGTGATATTGGCCTATATACTTTGTGTCTAATATGGCATTAAGTAACTATTGAATCATCTTTGGCCATTTGTCATTGAATTTAGCAATTAGTAAGAAGTAAATGATCTTTTTAAAAAATTTATTTATTTTTTACAATTTTTTTCTTATTTTAAGATTTATTTATTTACTTGAAAGAGTTACACAGAGAGAGGAGAGGCAGAGAGAAAGAGAGAGGTCTTCCATCCACTGGTTCACTCCTCAGATGGCGGCAACGGCTGGAGCTGAGCCAATCTGAAACCAGGAGCCAGGAGCTTCTTCCCTGTCCCCCACATAGGTGCAGGGGCCCAAGGACTTGGGCAATCCTCTACTGCTTTCTCAGGCCATAGCAGAGAGCTGGATTGGAAGAGGAACAGCCAGATCTCAAACCTGTCCCCATATGGGATGCCGGCACTGCAGGCAGCAGCTTTACCCACTATGCCACAGCGCCGGCCCTGTAAATGATCTTTTGAAAATATCAGATTTATTGAGATATAATTACATACCATAAAATTTATTCATTTTAGGTGTGCAGTTCTGTTGTTTTTGGTGAATGTATAGTTATATAATCACTGTAACAGCTGAAACAAAATATCTCCATCACCCATAAAGTTGTCTGGTGTCCCTTTGTTGGTTAGTGGTCTTTTGAGAATGCAGTTTCACCCTGTAATATAGTTCATTAAAACAAAAAATTTTAATTTCAAACAGATTATAGAAATGGTTACTTAGGATAGGAGCAAGTCCTAAATTAGTGACTATATTTATTGATATTTGATCATTTAACTTGAACTCTATATTTCATTGATTCATTTAATAGAGGGACTTAATGTATTATATATTCTTTCATTTTTCTCCCTTCATCTCCCCAACACTCTCCCATTTGATTTCCTTCCTAACATCAGTTTCTTCTCATGATCTTGGTGTTGGGCTATGTACTCTTCAAATAAGTTCTACTTTACCCATCCATAGCATTTATCACACTGTTAGAGCTCATAGTTACATATCTGTGTCCTTTTAGTCTACAAGTCTCGCTGAGATAATTGTCCTGATCATTAGTTTATCCCTGCCACCTCAGTGACTAGCATACTTTGTTTTTCTGTAAATGTTTTCTGAATGTCTTCCTTCTAACCCAGACTCAAATATTTTAGAATATTATTAGATAAAAAAAACTCCTGAAAAAAAGAAAAACAAGTCACCATGTTTTGTCAGTTATTCTTTGCAATACTTTTTTTTTTTTAAATCCCAGCTATTCATTTTCTTTCTTTTTTAAAAAAATTTTTTGTATGTATCTCATAAATACAACATTGGGAACATAGTAATTCTTCCCACTGCCCCCTCATCTTCCCCCCTCTCCTGTTTGGTCTGAGAAAGAAAAGGAAACTGGAAGGAAGGAAGGGAGGAAGGGATGGAGGGATGGAGGGATAGAGGGAGGGAGGGAAGGAGGGAGGGAGGAAGGAAGGAAGGAAGGAAGGAAAAAAGAATGGAGTAAAAACATTAAGAGAACTGTTTCTCTACAGTCTAAACAAGGGCTGTTCTTTGTTATTGCTTTTGGAAGGTATTTTCACTCCCCCCCCCCTTTCTTCTTTTCCCTTCCTTCCTCCCCCTTTTTTCCTTTTTGAAACTTAATTATCCTTAAAGAAGAACTCAAAGATGATACAACTTTTGTGAGCTCTTAGACATGACTATAACTTATAACTTATGAGACATAATAATATCCTCCCTTTAATACACTAAAAGGAAGTGATTCTTGAGAACAAGTTTTGCTGTTAAGTCTCATGATACAACTCTTTGTGGGCAGAGGTCCTGCATGGGAAGTTATTGCACAGTGACTCTTATTGTGTATTCAACAAATAACACTCTTGATGCACAACATCAATGATTACCCAAGGCTCTTGACATGAGCTGCCTCGGCTATGGAAGCCTTTTGGACCCACTGGCTCAACAAGACCATAAGCAAAGTGGAAGTTCTCTCCTCCCTTCAGAGAAAGGTACTTCCTTCTTTGGTGGCCACTTCTTTCCCCTGGAGTCTCACCCACAGGGGTCCTTTATGTAGGACATTTTCCCCAGAGTGTCATGGCTTTCCATTCCTGAAGTGCTCTCCCCTGGACTTTCTAGCCAGACTGGAATGCCTTAAGGGCTGATTCTGAGGTCGGAGTGCTACTTAAAGTGATTGTCATACTATGAGTCTGCTGTATGGACTGCTTCCCATGTTGGAGCCTTTACTCCTTTATAATTCTGTCCATTCTTGTTCCCAAACACTTAGTCCTATTAATATGATCATTTTAACTCTTGGTGATATCTATTTAGACACTTTACCACTTGTTTCTATTCATTTGATCATTGTAACAAGCTGCTATTTTTATAGACAGCTTAAAGGTTTTTGGGATCTTATGGCTAGTTGTTAGGTTGTACCCTTAGAAGTGTATACATACGAATATATGTAGGACTATACTGCTTTGCCGTTGTGTACTTCATACATTTCAGAAATATGATCTTGGTGATTCTTCCCACTGTGCCTACCCTCCCACCCTCACTCCCACTCCCCTTCCTCTTCCCTTTCATATTCTTTTTTAAAATAATAATCCTTTGCATTTTTAAAGATTTTTTATTATTTATTTATCTGAGAGGTAGAGTTACAGACAGTGAGAGGGAGAGACAGAGAGAAAGGTCTTTCGTTGGTTCACTCTCCAAATGGCTGCAATGGTCGGAGCTGTGCCGATCCAGAGCCAGGAGCCAAGAGCTTCTTCCAGGTCTCCCACACAGGTGCAGGGGCCCAAAAACTTGGGCCATCTTCCACTGCCTTCCCAGGCCATAGCAGGGAGCTGGATTGGGAGAGGAGCAGCTGGGACTCGAACCAGCACCCATATGGGATGCTGGCACCACAGGCGGAGGATTAACCTACTGTGCCATGGCGCCGGCCCCCTCCTTCTTCTTCTCACTCTTATTCTTTACTAAGATCTATATTCAATTGACTTTATTCATATATGATAAACTCTATGTTAACTATAACATTCAGTGAATTGTATGAAAGAGAAAAAGTTAAGGAAAATATTATAAAGGAAAAGATAAACAAAGACTTAGACTAAGAAACTGTTCCTCAGCAGTCAAAAGAAAGGCCATAATCATTGCTTCTCAAAGTGTCAATTTCATTTCCTCATGTTTTCTTTTAGGTTTTCTATTAGTTATCACATGTCAGGGAGAACATATAGAATTTGTCCCATTGGGATTGGCTTATTTCACTAAGTGAAAATTTTTCCATTTTCATCCATTTTGTTGTGAATGAGCAGACTTCATTTTTTTTAACTGCTGTGTAGTGTTCCATGGTGTACATATCCCATAATTTCTTTATCCTGTCTTCAGTTGATGGGCATTTGGGTTGATTCCATGTCTTTGCTATTATTGAGCTGTGATAAACATGGAGGTACTAATAGCTCTTTCATATGCTGATTTCACTTCCCTTGGGTAGTTTCCCAGGAGTGGGATGGCTGGGTCATGTGGAAGGTCTATACTCAGACTTCTGAGGTATCTCCACACTGTCTTTCATAATGGTTTTACTAGTTTACATTCCCACCAACAGTGGGCTAGGGTGCCTTTTTCCCCACATCCTTGCCAGCATTTGTTGTTTGTTGATTTCTGTATGAAAGCCATTCTAACTGGGGTGAGGTGAAACCTCATTGTGTTTTTGATCTGCATTTCTCTGCAAGCTAGCGATCCTGAGCATTTTTTCATGTGTCTGTTGGCCATTTGGATTTCCTCTTTTGAAAAACGTCTGTTCAAGTCCTTTTTTTTTTTTTTTAAAGATTTATTTTTATTTATTTGAAAGAGTTACAGAGAGAGGTAGAGACAGACAGAGAGAGAGAGGTCTTCCATCCACTGGTTCACTCCCCAAATGGCTGCAACGGCCTGAGCTGAGCTGATCCAAGGTAAGGAGCCAGGAGCTTCTTCCAGGTCTCCCATGTGGGTGCAGGGGCCAAAGGACTTGGGCTATCTTCTACTGCTTTCCCAGGCCATATCAGAGAGCTGGATCAGAAGAGGAGCAGCTGGGATTAGAACCAGCGCCCATATGGGATGCCAGCACTGCAGGCCAGGGCTTTAACCCACTGCACCACAGTGCCGGCCCCTTTTGCTCATTTCTTAACTGGATTGTTTGTTTTGTTGTTGTGGAGTTTCTTGATCTCTTTGTATATTCTGGTTATTAAACCTTTATCAGTTGTATAGTTTGCAAATGATTCTTCCATATTGTACCTTTTTCAAGTATAGCAATAAGGTGTTGCTGGCTTCATAGAAATAATTTGGGAGGATTCTTTCCCTTTCAGTTTTTTTGAATAACTTGAGAAGAATTTGCATTAGTTCTTTAAATGTTTGGTAGAATTCAGCAGTGAAGCCATCCAGTCCTGGGCTTTTCTTTGTTGGGAGGGTCGGAGGGTCTTTATTATTCTAGTTCTGTCTTGGTTATGATTCTGTTTAGGTTTTCTATGTCTTCATGACTCAATTTATGTAGGTCATATGTGCCTAGGAATCTTTCTTCCAGGTTTCCCAGTTTGTTGGCTTACAGCTCTTTGTAGTAATTTCTGATGATTATTTTTATTTCTGTGATTTTTGTTGTTACCTTTCCTTTTTCATCTCTGATTTTATTGATTTGGGTCTTTGCTCTCCTTTTTTGGTTAGTTGGGCCAATGGTATGCAAATTCTATTTATTTTTTTGGAAAACTAGCTTTTTGTTGCTGATCTTTTGTATTTTATTAGTTTTGATTTTGTTGATTTCTTCTCTAATTTTAATTATTTCTTTTCTCCTGCTAGTTTTGCGTTTGGTTAGCTGTTGTTTTTCTAGGTCCTTGAGATGCATTGATAGTTCATTTATTTGGTGCCTTTCCAATTTCCTGATGTAGGCTCCAATTACTATAAACTTTCCTCTTAACACTGCTTTTGCTGTATCCCATAAGTTTTGGTATGGTATATTGTCATCTATTTCTCTTTTGATTTCTTAGATGACCCACTGTTCATTCAGGAGCATGTTGCTCAGTCTCCATGTATTTTGCATATGTTCTAGGGATTCCTGAGTTGTTTATTACCAACTTCATTCCATTGTGGTCCAAAAAGATGCATGGTATGATTTTGATTTTTTTGAATTTGCTGAGTTTTGCTTTTTGGCCTAGCATGTGGCCTATCCTAGTGAAAATTCCAGGCACTAGTGAGAAAAATGTGTATTCTTTGGCTGTAGATTAGAAATCTCTGTAGATATCTGTTAGGTCATTTGGTCTATAGTGTCAATTAATTCTGTTTCCTTGCTGAGTTTCTGTCTATTTGATCTGTTCCTTGCTGAAAGTGGGGTATTGCAGTCCTCCATTACTGCTGTATTTCAGTCTCTGTCTCCCTTTAAATCCACTAACATTTCTTTTACTTCACCAGGTACCCTGTAATTAGGTGCATATACTTTTATAATAACCACCTCTTCCTGTTGAATTAATCCTTTAATCATTATATAGTGCCCTTATCTCTTTTAATAGTTTCTGGCTACACCAGCTCTTTTTTGGTTTCTGTTAGCATGGATTGTCTTTTTCCATCTTTTCACTTTTAGTCTCCATGCATCTTTGTTGGTGAGATGTGTTTCTTATAGGCAGCCAATAGATGGGTTTTGTTTTTTAATCACTTCTGCTAGTCTGTGTCTTTTTTTATTTTTTTAATTAAAAAAAATTTTTTAAAAAAAATTTTTGACAGGCAGAGTGGACAGTGAGAGAGAGAGAGAGACAGAGAGAAAGGTCTTCCTTTTGCCGTTGGTTCACCCTCCAATGGCCGCCACAGCCAGCACACTGCGGCCCGTGCACCGCGCTGATCCAAAGGCAGGAGCCAGGTGTTTCTCCTGGTCTCCCATGGGGTGCAGGGCCCAAGCACCTGGGCCATCCTCCACTGCACTCCCTGGCCACAGTAGAGAGCTGGCCTGGAAGAGGGGCAACCGGGACAGAATATGGCACCCTGACCGGGACTAGAACCCGGTGTGCGGCACCACAAGGCGGAGGATTAGCCTGTTGAGCCACAGCGCAGGCCAGTCTGTGTTTTTTAACTGGAGTGTTGAGAGCATTTATATTCAGGGTGACTATTGTTAAGTAATGACTTTGTCCTGCCATATTTCCATTAATAGTCCTATTTTAACTTTAGGTTACCATTGTATTTTTACTGGGTGATTTTCTGCCTTCACCTTCTTTTGTAGTTGTGACCATGTTTCTGTGTGTAGCACATCCTTGAGTATCTTTTATAGGGCTGTGTGGGTATTTCCAAATTCTTTCAATTTCTGTTTGCTATGGAAGATCCATATTTCACCTTCATTCATAAGTGAGAGCTTTGCAGGGTACAGTATTCTGGGTTGACAGTTTTTTTCTCTATGAGTTTGTATCTCGCCATTCTCTCCTGGCCTGTTGGTTTCTGATGAACAGTCAGCTGTGAGTCCAATTGGAGATCCTGTGAATGTAATCTGGCATTTGTCTCATGCACATTTTAGAATCTTTTCTTTATGTTTTGCTTGATTACAGTGTGTTGTGAAGATCTTTTCTGGTCATGTCTATTAGGAGTTCTATGTTCACCTGTAATTAGATGCCCCTTTCTTTCTCCCAGTTTGGGAAATTTTTTTGTTATTATTTCATTAAGAAGCCCTTCTAATCCATTCTCTATTTCCTTGTCTTAAGGAACTCCTAGCACCCATATGTTGGGTCATTTGATAGTATCTTGCATATCTCCAACAGTGTTTTTTAGTTTTCTAACTTCTTTTTCTTTGGTCTGACTGTAAAATTTCCAGAAATTTGTCTTCTAGTTCTGATATTCTTTCTTCTGTCTCACCTACTCTGTTGCTAAGGCTTTCCACTGCATTTTTATTTCATCTGTAGAGTTCTTCATTTCTAGTATTTCACTCTGACTTCTCTTTAATATCTCAATTTCATGGGAAAATTTTCATTTAGTTCTTGAATTTGCTTTTGGTTGCTTCTAAGTAGTTGCTTAATTTTCTGAATTCCATTTCTGGCACATATTCAGTCTCTTCATCTTCACTTTCTACTATTGAAGTGTTGTAAGGTTCCTTTGAGGGGCTCATAGTGTCTTCCTTATTCTTAAGTTTTTTCCTTTGTTTTTTGGAATTTGTGTGGCTTATACTATACTTTCAGTGAGTACCAGGAGGCATTTTGTAGGTGTGGCCTGATTGCTTTGATCAGTATTCCAGGGTGGAGCAAATATCTGAAGTAAGCTGTGGGGCTTAGTAGCTTTCCTCTTGATATCTGTATGGAGGAGGGTGTGACCAGCCCTTCCTACTCACAGCTGTGGGATGCCCTGATGTTAGTCCCTGGTGTTTTCTGCACTAGTTAGGACTGCTTAATGAACTGAACCTTTGTACTGTGATGGTTTTCCTGTGAGCATGGTTTCAAGATGGCGGAGTAGCCCTGGTGTTTTCTCTGTTGTGAACTGCTATAGGTCTGTGGGTCGGGAGTGTGTACAGGGAACCCCCACCTACTGGGCTCTCTTCTCAATGGTGGTGGGCCGGGCACGAGCTTTCGATATGTGTGGCTACCCCTTGCTGTACCACTTGCGTGGTGGGGTAAGGTATTCCTCGTAAGTATTGTATTCCTTGCTGTTTGGGTGGCGGATGAAGTGACCCCTGCTATTGCTAGGTGCCCACAAGGGAGGCAGGAACAGCTGCCACTTGCTTGGTCCAAAATCAGAGGTGGGGGAAAAAAAAACCCAGATGAGCAGAATGGCTTCTTCAGGCAGCTGCGGGTCCCTGAAGGGTGAGGGGAGAGAGAGGGAGGTGCAGCACCTCTATATCGTTCATTTATTCTTTCCCCATGTGTAACTACAGAAACAGTTCACCAAGCACTCCCTCCTGCTGCTAGCTGCAGCTCTACGAATCCGAGATTTTCCCTCTCCCTCTCACCTAGTCCGCTGGGGCCTGCATTCTCCTCTCTGGGTCGGAACCTCCACTCTTTCCGTTTTGTTTTGTTTTTCCCCCCTTTTTTTTCCTTATTCACTCTTTTGGTGTAGACCTGGACCATCTTTGCCACTCTTGCTGAGTTTTCCACTGTGAATTCCTCACGGCCTTATCTCATGTGTGTAGTTTCAAACCTTTTTAATCATAAATTTTCCCCTGTGATTCGGACTGTTCTGTTGCTATTCCGCCATCTTGAAAAACGATTAATTTTCAGATCCATTTCCCTGCCTGGACTTTTTCAACCTTAAATATGAAGTCCCTTGGTTTCAATATTTTTTCTTTTACTTAGTATACTAGTGGAAATTCAGTTTTGCGTAAGTAATTTTCTTATCCAGTGGTTCCCTATTATTTATCAGAGAAACTATAAGCTTATTTTTCTAGCATTTAAGATCCTTATAATTTATTTTAAAAGTTTGAGTGTTTACAGGTAATACACTATGATAGGTGATGTATTAGGTTCTGTTATTTGTTTCCTGCCCGTATTTCCTGTCATCTTTTTCTACTCCCCTACCTAAAATTCTCCACAGTGTCTAATTTGGCTGCTTCCTCTTCTCAGAATATGTCTTTTGCATTCCTGCCTTAAGTTGTTTTATTTCATTAGTCCAGTACACCCTTTTCTATTTCTGTTCTTTGTCTTACCCAAGTGAATTCCCGTCTTCAGCTTCTTTAACCATTGTGTTTCATAGAACACTCTTTTGTCCTCTTTTAGGGGAGTTAACTGTCTATGCTACTCATTTGTTATACTGTCATATTATTCCTCTGTTTATAAATAAATATACCATTTTCTTGTATGAAATTGAAAGCAAGTTGAAATTGAGGACCATATTTTACACATACTTGTAAAATCATTTGGTCTGGCTCTGCCAAGGCAACTGCAGGCAGGATTCTAAATTCAGTAAGTCTTTGGCAGGCTAATTTTTAAATTGATCATTTTGTATGGCCCCACGAATGATTTTTCTAAATATCCAAATGGACCCAGCCAGAAAAAAAGATTCCCACCTCTGGTAGAGTCTGCCTCTGTCCTCTTCCTCCATCTAGAAGTACATCTCTGTTCTATTGTCACGTTCCCTTTTACTCAATCTTATCCTCTGTCTTCCAAGGACCCTTGTGATTATGCTGGGCTATACGTCTTACCCAGGGTAATATCCCCACCTCAAGATCCTTAATTACATTTTCAAAGTCCCTTTTGCCTTAGAATATAATATACCATAGGTTCTTGAGATTGGGGTATGAACATCTTTGGGGAGCTATTCAGTCTACTTTATAACAATTATGAAAAACTTGATAATTATCCTAAAACAGTTAAAGGAAAGGCTGGCATCTGGAAGATTGAGGAAGGATTTGGCCTTTTCCGTGTGGTCCTAGGGGATAGAATTAGAACCAGTGGGTGGAAATTACTGAGGAGACAGATTTGTACTCACTTTAAGAGAGAGCTTTCTTACAGTCAGTACGTTGAGGATAGAGTGGGCAGTCTTGTAAAGAAGCAGCATGTCCCAGACACTGGCACTGCCAAACAGAGGATGAAAGACCTGTTAGTGGAATTGTTGTGGATTGGATCTGGTTACTGACTGGGTCTACGTGAGCCTTTGCCCTTACCCTAAAGTGTAGTGATTGTCTTTGCACAGCCCAATGCTGTTATCTTTTGGATATGAAACATGACTTCTGCTATAAGGGATTCAACTTTGACTCTGTTGCTTTATTATCTCCCACTTCGTTACTGCAGCAAGCATAAGGTCTTAAAGAGAGATTGAAAAAAGAACTGTAAATTTAGGAATCCACTACTTAAGGCAATGATCCATTTGTGTTTAAGTCCTTGTGGGTTCAGTGTACTAGGAACTTCAAAAAAAACTTGTGGAAAAATGGAATTAAAAAATTAATTTATTTTGATGAAAAAAGTTTGAATTCATACATAAATTTTTCATAATGTGCATTTTCCCGTAAACATTTTGAAGACCCCTTGTGTGCATAGATACAAAATAATTTGCAGGGCCGGTGCTGTGGCATAGTGAATAAAGCCACTGCTTGCCAGGCCAGCGTCCCGTATGGGTGCCAGATTGAGTCATAGCTGCTCCACTTCCAGTCTAGTTCTCTACTATGGCCTGGGAAAGCAGTAGAAGATGCCCCAAGTCCTTGGGCCCCTGCACCCATGTACCCAGAAGAAGCTCCTGGCTTTGGATAGGCCCAGCTCTGGCTTTTGCAGCCATTTGGGGAGTGAGCCAGTGAATGGAAGACCTCTCTGCTTCTGTCTCTCTGTAACTGTGCCTTTCAAATAAATAAATAAATCTTTAAAAAAAATTTTTTTGCACTAAAATAAATTTATTTTTTAATTCAGTTTCCATGAACTTTTTGAAGTATCCTCTTATTTTTAATGATTCAAATTCTTTCAAGTGAAAAAAGTAAGTTTTTTTTTTTTAAAGAATGGTGTTCCTAAAAAGTTATATGGAAAAGAATTTGAATATTTAATCATTGAGTTTTTCAGATAGGAGATAGATAGATATTTAATTTACTAGGCTGATGTGAAAGAATTTAGGTGAGGAATATAATAAACATATCTTATGGTTTCATTCATAACCAACCAATATTAATGGTTCTAACTGGGAGAGATAGTACCTACTAGTAGTTCACTTTTGAGCATACTCCAAAAGTTATACTGCATCTAGGGAATCCATCTCAAAGGAGAGAGCTGCTTTTGTGCTGGTAGTCATGAAGATTGTATTGGGAGACCTAAAAAAAAGTTTATGTACTTCTAAACATCTCATAAAGTACTATGTAGGAAATTTATTTCTTTCATACTGTTGTGTTATAGCTTTAAAGTTTTTATTGAGTTTTTTTTTTTTTCTGAAACAGCTAAATTAAGCATACTTTCTTTTGTTTTTTAAAGATTTATTTTATTTAGGCTGGCGCCGTGGCTTAACAGGCTATTCCTCCACCTTGCGGTGCCGGCATACCGGGTTCTAGTCCGGTTGGGGTGCCGGATTCTATCCTGGTTGCCCCTCTTCCAGGCCAGCTCTCTGCTATGGCCCAGGAAGGCAGTAGAGGATGGCCCAGGTCCTTGGGCCCTGCACCCGCATGGGAGACCAGGAGGAAGCATCTGGCTCCTGGCTTCGGATCAGCGTGATGAGCTGGCCGCAGCGGCCATTGGAGGGTGAACCAACGGCAAAAAGGAAGACCTTTCTCTCTGTCTCTCTCTCTCTTACTATCCACTCTGCCTGTCAAAAAAAAAAAAAAAAAAGAAAAAGAAAAAAAAAAGAGAAAGATTTATTTTATTTATTTGAAAGAGTTACAGAGAGAGGTAGAGAGAGAGAGAGAGAAAGGGAGAGGTCCATATGCCCATATGGGATGCTGGCACTGCAGGCCAGGGCTTTAACTCACTGTGCCACAGCACCAGCCCCCAAGCATACTTTCTAACCAGTGTGATATATAGTACAACATCCTGGCACTTACTTTTTTGTCCTGAGGCTATTATGACTCATGTTTTCTGCTTAAGTATGCCTTTGCTAATACACAAAAACTTCTCATGGTTTCTCCAGGTTCCTCTTTATATTTAAAACTTGTCTTACATGATAAATATACTTAAGGGTCCTCCTGTTCAGTTAAAAATTTTGGTGCCATTACATTTGACAGTGAAAATTTGGTAGTCTTGTTAGCAGATTTGACCAGTGACTGTCATTAAATAATAACATTTTAGAAAGGGCTTTTTTCTGAGGCTGGCGCTGTGGTGTAGTGGATAAAGCTGTCACCTGAAGTGCCGGCATCCCATACGGGTGCCAGTTTGAGTCCCAGCTGCTCCACTTCCGATCCAGCTCTCTGCTATGGCCTAGGAAAGCAGTAGAAAATGGCCCAAGTCATTGGGCCCCTGCACCCACATGGGAGACCCAGAAGAAGCTCCTAGCTCCTGGCTTGGATCAACCCAGCTCTGGCCGTTGCGGCCAGTTGGGGAGTGAACCATTGGATGGAAGACCTCTCTCTCTCTGCCTTCCTTCTCTCTGTGTAACTCTGACTAAATAAATATTAAAAGGGGGGGGGGGCTTTTTTTTTTTTTAAAGATTTATTTATTTACTGGAAAGGCAGAGTTACAGAAAGGCAGAGGCAGACAGAGGGAGAGAGAGGGAAATAGAGAGAGAGAGAGAGAGAGAGAGAGAGGTCCTCTATCTGCTGGTTTACTCCCCAAATGACCACAACTGCTGGAGTTGAGTGGATCTGAAGCCAGAAGCCAGGAGCTTCCTCCGGGAGTCCCATGCTGGTGCAAGGGCCCAAGCACCCGGGACATCCTTCGTTGCCCTTCCAAGTCATAGCAGAGAGCTGGATTGGAAGTGGAGCAGGCAGGACTTGAACTGATGCCTGTATGGGATGCTGGCACTGCAGGTGGTGGCTTTACCTGCTGCTCTATAGCACTGGCCCCAGAAAGAGCTTTGAGAAGCTGTTTTGTCTACCCCTTGCATTAAGGAACTAAGTGACCTAGTTCTCTAGGGTAAGCTCCTCAAAATGCAGAATCTAAACAGGGTTTCACAAAATATGGGCTTAGGGGCTTTAGAACCTCAAGCTGCCTGAAGTTCTTTGGGCATTTTCATGGGATGAAGGTTTGTTGACATTTATTAATTCATTAATTATTTTCTTCCTCTCTTCTGTCCTCTAATAAATATTTTATATCTCTAAAAAAAAAAAGATTTATTTATTTATTTATTTGAAAGGCAGAGTTACAGAAACAGAGGGAGAGGCAGAGAGAGAGGGACCTTTCATCCTTTGGTTCACTTCCCAAATGGCTGTGACAGCCAGAGCTGGGCCAGTCTGAAGTCAGGAGCCTGGGCACAAGCACTTGGGCCATCTTCAGCTGCTTTCCCAGGTAATCAGCAGGAGCTGGATGGGAAGTGGAGTAGCCAGGACTCTAACTGACACCCATTTGGGATACTGGTGTTGCAGGCAGTGGCCTTACCTGCTATGCCGCAGCACCAGTCCCAGATATTATATGCCCTTATTCTAAATGTAATATAGGATTTGTAAGAAAATTGATACTTGTTTTTTTCTGTAGCTAATGGGAGGTAACCAAGCTTCAAACAGAAAGGGAACTAGATTACTATTGTGATCATGGATGCCAATAATTACTGTCATAGTTAAGTAGATCTCACAGAATGCTCTTATTTTTTTGGAAGATAACTCAGAAGGGAACAATATCTGCATGCAATAAACCAGATGTGAGGGACTGTGCGGCTTTATAATTACTTTTCTTTAAATGATTTGTTGCACAGGTATTTTAGTGCAGCAGACTAAGCCATGGCTTGCTAATACCAGCATTCCATATCAGAGTGCCAGTTTGAGTCCCTGCTGCTCTGCTTCCTATCCCACTTCCTGCCAATGGCATTTGGGAAGGCAGCGGAAATGGCTCTAATAGTTAGGCCCCTGCTACCCACAAGGGAAACTCAGATGGGGTTCTGGACTCTTGGGTTTGCCTTGACCCAGTCCTGGCTGTTGTAGCCATTTGAGTAGTAAACCAGCAGATGAAAAACCGATCTATCTCTCCCTGTTTCTGTCTGTCTGTCTCTCTTTAAAGTCTTTAAAAAGATTTATTTATTTATTTGAAAGAGCAACAAAGAGGGAGAGACGCAGAGAGATCTTCTGTCCACTTTTTGTCCACTGGTTCACTCCCGAATGCCCATAACAGCCAGAGCTGGACCAGGCCAAAGCCAGGAGCCAGGACTTCATCCTGGTCTCCCACAGGCTATTAGGGACCCAAGCCATCTTGTGCTGCCTTCATGGGTGCATTAGCAGGAAGCAAGATCAGAAATTGAGTGGTTGGGACTCAAACTGTCATTCTGATGGGGGATGCAGGTGTCCTAAGTTGTGACTTAATCTGTGCTACAACACCTGTCCACCCTTGTAATTACCTCTGTATTTACTTTGAGGTGTATATTTCATCTAATATTACTCTTGTTCAACTCTGACATTTATAACGGTTTTGCTTTTTTTTTTTTTTTTTTTAATCTAACTGTGTTTGGTTTTGGCTTTGCTTACTGATTGTGTGATACATGATTTGGTGACTTGGATGCTGAACTGAGTGCTTCCTTAGAATTGTTATTTTTGAAATTTGAAAGTGTGAACTGACTTTATAGCTGTAGATAAAACATCCTGCCCAACTTAGTCTCTCCACCCCTTTACTGTCTGAATGGGAGGTGAGTTTAGATAGCGATTATTGTTTTTTTGCTTAACTGAATTTTTTTTTAAATTTATCTATTTGAAAGGCAGAGTTATATAGATGGAGAGACAGAAAGAATGAGCAAGTGAGCGATTCCATCCTGTGGTTTACTCCCCAAATGGATGCAACTGCCAGGGCTGGGCTAGGCCAAACCCAGGAGTTTCATCTAGGTTTCCCACATGGGTGCAGGGACCCAAGAAGTTGGGCCACCATTGACTTTTTCCCCAAGTGCATTAGAGGGAGCTGGATCAGAAGTGGAGCAGCCAGGACTCGAACCTGTACCCATATGGGATTCTCACACTGTAGATAGTGGCTTTATCTGCTACATCACAGTGCCAGCACCTAATTGAAATTTATTTTTTACTGAGATTAATGTAAATTCAAATGTAATTAGAAGAAATATAGATACCCTATATACATTTTTCCTAATTTTTACCAATCATAACATCTTGCAAAACTATAGTGCAATATCATAGTAAAGATATTGACATTTATACAATCAATCATCCATTTTAGCTAGTTATACCTGGCCCCCAGGTACACTATTGTTTTACACTAGTGTTTGTGTGTATTTGCATACAATTTTGTTATATGTGTAAGTTTGTATACCCATCTCTAAAGACAAAATAGGGAATACTTCATGACCAGAAGAATCCCTTCTAGTGCCCTTTTAAATCCACATCTACCTCTTTGGCACATGTCCTCTACCTACCCCCAGCAAGAATTAATCTGTTTTCCATTTCTGTAACTTTGTCATTTCAAAAATGTAATAAAATTGGAATCATGTAATATATAGCATATGCCTTTTTTCATCCAGCATAATTTTCTGTTGCATGTATCAGTCATTTGTTTCTGTGTGGTGTTTTTTGCTAAATTGCTTACCTGTTGAAAGAAATATATACTGATTCAGTTTTTGGCTATTGTAACTAAAGCTGGTATGAACATTCATCTATTTCATTATGTGAACATAATTGAAAAGTAAATATTGGTTTCGTAAAACTAGTTGGGAAATATTTTCCCTTCCTTCCTTCCTTCCTTCCTTCCTTCCTTCCTTCCTTCCTTCCTTCCTTTCTTCCTCTTTTTAAAGAAGTGTGTGTGTATGTATTTATTATTTGAAAGGCAGAGTGACAAAGGGGAGTGAGAGAGAGAAAGAGATATCTTATATCTACTGGTTCACTCCCTAAATGCTTGCAACTGCTGGGGCTGGGCCAGGAACTCCATCTGGGTCTTCTATATGGGTAGCAGGAACCCAAGTACTTGGGCCATCATTTGCTGTTTTCCAGGCAAATTCCTGGGAAGCTGGATTGGAAGCAGAGGTGGAGGTGATCCCAGGCATTCCAGTAGGACATGCAGGCATCCCCAGTGGCACCTTAACTCACTGTACCACAGCACTCACTCTGTCTCTTCTTTCTCCTTCCTTCCTTCCTTCCTTCCTTCCTTCCTTCCTTCCTTCCTTCCTTCCTTCTTTCCTCCCTCCCTCCTTCCCTCCCTCCCTCCCTCCCCCCCCCCCCGCCTCTTTCAAGATTTATTTTATTTGTTTAAAAGGCAGAGTGACATAGAGGGAAGAGTCAGAGAGAAGAGATCTTTCTTCTGCTTGTTCACTCCCCAAATGACCACAGTGGTTGGGGCTAGTCCAGGAGAAAGCCAGGAGCCATCTGGCACTTCCGTGTAGGTGGCAGGGGCTCAGGCACTTCCACTGCTTTCCCAGGCACATTAGGAGGGAGCTCTATCCATAGTGGAGCAACTGGGATTCAAACCTGCTACACCACAACACTGGCCCTGACTCTTCTATTTTGTAGAAGAGATGAAGAGATATAAAATTGGTGCAGAGTTTTTTCACTGTTTTTAAAGTACAAGATCAAGTTAATGTTTTGTAAGAGTATGCAAATTATCTTTTTCATTTTGGCTGAGTGGTTAATTAATCAATTTTGAGAGACAGTGATCTCCTATCTGCTGCCTCATCCCTCAGTTTCCCATTGGTTCACTCCAGGCCTAGGCTGAAATCAGGAGCTAGGATCTGAGTCTTGGTCTCTTGCTTGTGTGGCAGGGACCCAAGTACTTGAGCCATCTCCTGCTATCTCCCAGGGTGCACATTAGCACGAAGACAAGAATTGGAAGTGGAACAGGAATTTGCTCAAAAAATGTGATGCTGGTGTCCCAAGGGAGCATCTTTTTTGCTAGCCAAACATTCAACCTGTCTTCTGAATTGTTGAGTTTTTGAGTATTAAGTTGTTCAGATTATTCCCTTATCTGTAATGGTTGCAGGATCTATAGTGATATCCCTTATTTCATTCCTGATATTGGTGGTTTGTGTCTTCTTGTGGATTTTTCTATATCAAAGTTAGTATGTTTTAATTTCTTTTCAGAGAACCAACGTTTTCTTTATTTTCTCTTGGTTTTCTATTTCAAATATTAATTTTCCCATAACTTTTTATTTCCTTCCTTCTACTTTTGAGGTAATTTCTACTCTTGTTTTTAAGTTTTTTTGAGGTAATATATTATTAGCTTGAGACTTTTCCGTATTACTACTATTATTAGTGCTGTAAATTTTTCATCAAGGCAGGTGCTATGGCACAGCGGCTTAAGTCACTGTCTGCAGTGCCAGCATCCCATAAAGGCACCAGTTCAAGTCCCAGCTGCTTTACTTCCTATTTGGCTGCTTGCTAATATGCTTGGGAAAGCAGTGGAAGATGGCCCAAGTTCTTTGGTTGTTGCACCCATGTGGGAGACCCAGATGAATCTCCTGGCTCCAAAGTTTGGCTTGGCCCAGCCATGGCAGTTGTGGCCATTTGGGGAGTAAACCAGCAGATGGAAGATCTCTCTGTCTCTCCCTCCCTCTCTGTAATTCCAACTTTCAAATAAATAAATAAATCTTAAAAAAAAAAACCCACTTTTTTCCCCTGTCAGCACTGTTTTAGCTACATCAAACATATTTTGATATCTTGTATTTTCATTTCATTCAATTTTGTAAAGCTCTTCTTTTTAAGCTAGGACTCAAACTGGTGCTCATACAGGATGCCAGTGGTACAGGTAGTAGCTTAACCCAAGCTACTTAACCACAAGAATGCTGGCCCCTATAAAATTCATTTAAGATGTAGATTATTTACAAGTATGTTGCTTAATTTTCCTGTGTTTAGAGGTTGTTCTGCTGTCTTTCTGTGACTGATTTGTAGTTTGATTCTGTTATGTTCAGAGAACACATTTTCAGGTTTTAAAAATTTACTGAGGTTTGTTTTATGGATTAGGGTCTGGTCTTTCTTGGTGCATTTGCCATTGATGTTTGAAAGGAATGTCTATTCTGCTGTTGGATGGAATGGATTGGGAGCGGTTATGTCCTTTAGATTCTGTTTGTTAATTTTGTTATTCAGATCTTCTATATCTTTTTCTTTTTATAAAGATTTATTTATTTTTTACTTGAGAGTCAGAGTTACACAGAGAGAGGAGAGGCAGAGAGAAAGAGAGAGAGGTTTTCCATCCGATGGTTCACTCCCCAATTGGCTGCAATGGCCGGAGCTGCGCCGATCCAAAGCCAGGAGCCAGGAGCTTCTTCCAGTCTCCCACGCGGGTGCAGGGGCCCAAGGACTTGGGCCATCTTCTACTGCTTTCCCAGGCCATAGCAGAGAGCTGGATCGGAAGTGGAGCATCCGAGTCTCAAACCGGTGACCATATGGGATGCCGGCACTTCAGACCAGTGTGTTAACTGGCTGTGCCACAGTGCGAGCCCCATATCTTTTCTTTTCTTTTCTTTTCTTTTCTCTCTTTTTTTTTTTTTTTTTTTTTGACAGGCAGAGTGGATAGTGAGAGAGAGAGAGACAGAGAGAAAGGTCTTCCTTTTTGCCGTTGATTCACCCTCCAATGGCCGCCGTGCTGGTGTGCTGTGGCCGGCGCATTGCGCTGATCCGAAGCCAGAAGCCAGGAGCCAGGTGCTTCCCCTGGTCTCCCATGCGGGTGCAGGGCCCAAGCACTTGGGCCGTCCTCCACTGCACTTCCAGGCCATAGCAGAGAGCTGGCCTGGAAGAGGGGCAACCGGGACAGAATCCGGCGCCTGGACTGGGACTAGAACCCGG
Source organism: Lepus europaeus (assembly GCF_033115175.1). Lineage (NCBI taxonomy): Eukaryota > Metazoa > Chordata > Mammalia > Lagomorpha > Leporidae > Lepus > Lepus europaeus. The sequence continues at coordinate 107,398,029 of NC_084831.1, forward strand.
ATTGCCGAAGCCCCCAGGCGGAGGATTAGCCTATTGATCCGCGGCGCTGGCCCCATATCTTTCTAATTTTCTTTCTACTAGTTCTGTCAGTTTCTAAGAAGAGGTTGTTGAATCCTCTAACTATAATTGTAGCCTTGTCTGTTTCTTCTTTCATATCTGTCAGGTTTTACTTAATGTATTTTGAGTCTCTGTTACTTGGTAAATACATACATACTTAGAATCATTATGTTTTCTTGCCTGTGACTATAGACTTGTAGTTCAGGCCACCGAAGATTAGAGATGGGACACGGGCACTCCCTTGACTTGCATCCTCTGGTCTGCTTTAACACAAACCAGGAGGAAAAGAAAGCTAGGCATCAGAAGCAATGGGTGGCAGGCCTATTAATGGCTGATCTGTACAGGGATCTGCCCTCAAGGAGACCCAACAGGCCAGTCCACTGCAGTGGCTTTCAATGTGGTAAGCCTGGGCTTCAGCAGAAGTCAGCTTGTGAAGAGCCCTGGCAGCTCTGCCAAGAGTTGGATCACTGGAAATGGACCTGCCCTGGAGTCGAAGGATGCCCAGGTCAGAGCCACAGATCTTATTGGCTCTAAGCTGAAAAGCCCTTCACTCAGCCCAACTTCCAAAGGGACCACTGCAGCTGAGGGTATGGTCAAGTAGGGTCAGCAACATTGCAGGCAGAACTGTAAATTTCTTGTTAGAGATGCCACCTGCCTTGACCTGGCCAGCTCTCCTCCCAGGCCAGCCAAGTAATGAAAGTCAACAGAGTGCCTTCCCCTAGGAGGTTCACACCTCCCTTAGGATATACCCCATGTGAAGAGATAGATAGGTCTGGGCCTCTTAACTTACAAGGCCTAAAGCCCACCAGATTATTATCAAGCCCCTTCTATCAGGTTCTATTTGCCTCTCAATCAGAAAACTTAATTGTAGCTTAGACAGCACCTTTCTTAGCTCCTCTAATAATGACTCTGTCCTTTGTTCTAGACCCTGTCTAGCGCACTTGGGCCTCATTCCTTCGTAATCATAACCTCTACCACCAATGGCTCTACTCCCAACCTGTGTGTACTGATGGTCCTCTTCCCCACTTAATGCTGTATAATTGTTCAAACCTGGTAAATGCCACTCTTAGGATCATTGGTTACTATCCTCACCCTTTTATGACCTTGTCTAAATATGATCAGAGTTGGCAAACTTGGAAGGCTTCCTTAGCCTTGGCAACTCATGATGACAGCCTAGGGTGGTTACTGGCGCCATAAACTAGAGTGTCAATTTGTTGGGTCAACAACAGGAGCCACTGTGCACTTGCTCCTCATGTGGGATCTCTGTCCTTAATGTGCTGTACATTTTGATTTGATGCTATAACTAGTACTCAAACAGTATGTTTCACTTTGTGTTTCTATGTGGGTGCAAACTGTTGAAACCTTTATACTAAATTGATCTTCTGTATATAAAGAGAATTGAAAATGAATCTTGATGCAAATGGAAGTGGAGAGGGAGTGGGAGAGGGGAGGGTTGCGGGTGGGAGGGAAGTTATGGGAGGGGAAGCCATTGTAATCCATAAGCTGTACACAGGAAATTTATATTCATTAAATAAAAGTTAAAAAAAAAAAAGAATCATTATGTTTTCTTGGCAGATTGATCCTTTTATCTTTATGTAATATCCCTCTTTGTCTCCTGATTTTCTTTGGTCTACAATTGACTTTATCAGTCGATTACATATAATTATGCTTAAGGTTTTAAAATTGATATTTGCATAATATCATTTTTCCTGTAACTTTGTATTCACCTCACTTAATGTTGAATTTGTATTGAGTGTCTTGTAGATAACAGGTAGTTGGGTCATGTTTTGCGTGAATACTGCCAGTCTCAATCTTTTTTTTTTTAAAGATTTATTTATATATTTGAAAGTCCAAGTTAGAGAAAGGGAGAGACAGAGAGAGAGAGAACTTTCATCCACTGATTCACTCCCCAAATGGCTGCAGTGGCTATGGCTGGGCCTAGCCAAAACCAGGAGCCTGGAACTCCATTAACATCTCCCATGAAGGTGGCAGGGGCCCCAGCACTTGGGCCATCTTCCACTGCTTTCCCAGGCATGTTAGCAAGGAGCTGGATTGGAGGTGGAGCAGCCAGGACTTGAACCAGTGCTCATATGGAATGCTGGCATGACAGGTATTGGCTTAACCCACTGTGCCACAACACCAGCTCTTCAGTCTTCTTATTAGTATATTTGGGCTATTTATATGTATGTAAGATAATTATTAATAAATTATTAATTATTAAATAATTAACAGGTAAGATAATTATTACGTACATGTAAGATAATTATTAATATGTTAGACCTTAAGTCTGCCATTTCATTACTTTCCCTATAAGTGATTATATATGTGTGACTTTATATATTACTTTCCTCTTGCTTTATGTTTTATATATGTGTAAGTTTAGCCTGACATCCTGCCTCCTTTAAGGCCTGTGATTCCAATGAGTATTTACTTTTCAGAGCCTTTGTGATGTTGTTTTGATCTGAAAGGTTTATATTGGTGTCACTGGGGCTTCCACTGGTTGAGTTAGTGTCACCATAGGAGGTAGAAAGGGTTTCACCAGACTGGGCCACCTTGTTTTCTGGGTGAAGGAAGGGAGGTTCAGGTCTTTTAGGCCAAATATGTCCCCCAACTGGACACTTCCCACCCTGATATCCTACCATATGCCAGAGGAATGTCAGATCTTGTGGAGAAGGGATATTGTGTCCCATGGCTACTTCCCAGTCATAACCTTTTCAGTTTCAGGTTTACCTGGTGGTCTTGTAGAGATTCTTGTTCGATCCTGGGGAGGAATGAGCATTAACTATACCTATACTGGCTTCTCTGCCAGATTAGGAGTCAGGACATGCTGGGATTCGCTTTCCTTCTGTTGAGTGTAGGACATGTAAGATACCCTGCTTTTGTGTTCTTCTTGACTTGGGATCCCAAAACAGTTTGCCTTCCTTTTACCATGTGTCTCTTATAGTATTTCTGAGATTTATAGTTATACTTAAATGGAAGGAGCTGGATTTCCTCATCTGGACTGAAAGTCCAAGTTACATTTTAAAATGTTTATCTTATTAATTTTCATTCAAGGATAAATTTCCAAGGATACCTTTTGTTCAAGGATATATTACATTTTATATACTGACTCTGACAGTGACCATGTGCAATCTTATAAGGGTTGCATTTGTGGGGCTGGCACTGTGGCACAGCAAGTTAAAATGCCATCCATTGCATGAGTGCCATGCAATGCCAGCATCCCGTATGGGCGCCTGTTTGAGTCCTGGCTGCTCTGCTTCTGATCCAGCTCCCTGCTAATGGCCTGGGAAAGCAGCAGGGGATGGCCCAAGTCCGTGGACCCCTGTACCCATTGGGGAGACCCAGAGGAAGCTCCAGGGTTTCACTTGGCCCAGCCCTGGACATTGCAGCCATTTGGTGAGTGAACCAAAAGATGGAAGATCTCTCCCTCTCTGTCTCTGCTCTCTGTCTCTTTAACTCTGACTTTCAAATAGATAAATAAATCTTTTAAAAAGGGTTGGATTTGTGTACATTGCGTTTAACAATCAGGCATATGTGTGTAAGTATTTCTAAAGCAAATCAAAATTTGCAAAATAAAATTTTATTTTTTAAATATGTAAACTTTAGTAAAGTGAAATTTTGCTACACTGGAATTTATTAACAGAAAATCAGTGGTTAAATACTGCAGTATTTGTTTATGTAGTGGTGTGCTCTTGCTGTGTGTGTCTCTGTGTGTGATACTCCCCCTCTTTTATGTGCTTCCCCTGCTTTTATGATTCTTTTTCCACACTGACTTGCCCTTCATTCTCTTAATGATGTCTTTTGAGAACAGAAGTTCTTAAGTTTAAGTGTAGTCCAATTGATCAAGTTTTAAAAATGATTTAATAATTTTCATATTTGTTTAGAAATCTTTGCCTAGTCCAAGGTAATAAAGATACTTTGTTTTCTTCTAACAGCTTTATTGTTTTGACTTTCACATTTAAAGAATCCATCTAGAATTGATTTTTATTTATTATGTGAGGGCTCAAGATTCATTTTTCCCCAGTTCACTCAACTCCATTTATTAAAAAGACCATCCTTGGGTATTGGGTAAAGCTGCTGCCTGGGATGCCAGCATTCCATAGGGGTGCTAGTTTGAGACCTGGGTACTCCACTTCCTATCCAGCTCCCTGATAATATGCTTGGGAAAGCAGCAGAAGATGGCCCAAGTCCTTAGGCCCCTGCATCCATGTGGGAGACTTAAAAGAAGCTTGGAATCTGAGCCCCATCTATTGCAGCCATTTGGGTAGTGAACCAGTGGGTAGAAGAACCCCCACCTCCCCCACCGTGTGTGTGTATCTCTTCCTCTCTCTGTATAACTCTGACTTTCAAATAAGTAAATGAATAAATCTTAAAAAAAATAGGCCGGCGCCGTGGCTCAATAGGCTAATCCTCCGCCTAGCGGCGCTGGCACACTGGGTTCTAGTCCCAGTCGAGGTGCCGGATTCTGTCCTGGTTGCCCCTCTTCCAGGCCAGCTCTCTGCTGTGGCCCGGGAGTGCAGTGGAGGATGGCCCAAGCGCTTGGGCCCTGCACCCCATGGGAGACCAGGAGAAGCACCTGGCTCCTGCCTTCAGATCAGCACGGTGTGCAGACCGCGGCGGCCATTGGAGGGTGAACCAATGGCAAAGGAAGACCTTTCTCTCTGTCTCTCTCTCTCTCGCTGTCCACTCTGCCTGTCAAAATAAATAAATAAATAAAAGACCATCCTTTACTCCCTACTCTTGCAATATTCCCTTTCTTACAAATCGTGTGTAAATGCGTGGTCCTCTTTCAGGACTCACGATATGAGGACTGTCCAATAGAAATATAACACAAGCCACAAATGTAAGCCTTGTAGGTAACTTCAGATCTTCTAATAGCCATATTTTTAGAAAATAAAAAGAAATATAAGGAAATTTGATGTTTTATTTAACTCAAAATATCAAAGTACTGTCTTAGCATGTAATATTAAATTACTAATGAGATATTTTACCTTCTTTTATACTATGTCTTTGAGATTGGGCATGTATTTTACATTTGTAGCAGATTTCAATTCATTCTGAACATTTTAATCAGAAATACTTTATCTGTATTTAGATATCAAAAATTCACAACTGAAAAAGTAGCTAGATTCACATACTTAAAAGACTCTCCAACCCATATTTAGGTTTTGCAATAATTAGTGGGTGTTTAGCCTAAGCAGTTAAGGTATCTGCCTCTGTATCAGTGTACCTGAGTTTGATTCCCAGCTCAGGCTCCTGACTCCAGCTTCCTGCCAGTGCTGATCATAAGAAGCAGGGTGATGGCTCTAGTAATTGGGTTCCTGCCACCCACATGGGAGACCTAGATTGCGTTGCAGTTGCTAGTTCCTGGCCATTATAGGCATTTGGGAAGTGAACCAACAGATTGTGGTGCTCCTCTCTGCATTTCAAATAAATGACTTTTTTTGGGGGGTGGGGAGGGGCTTTCCTATAATTGAATCAATGATCAGTTCTTGAACTTAATTAAAATTTAAAAAATAAAAATTCGCTTCCTGAATTGTAGTAGAGGAATTTCAGATTCTCAGTAGCTACGTGTGTCAGATGGCTACTCTAATCAGAGTGGCTCTATTTTAATCTTTTCTGTTGGGTTGTTCTTGTTCTCTTTTCTCTCTTTGTGCCACTAACACACTTTCCTAATTACCATAGCTTTATGATAAATCTTTAAAAATTATTTATTTATTTGAAAGGCAGAGTGACAGAGAAAGGGAAAGACAAAGAGAGAGATCTTCTATCTGCTTGTTCACTCCCTAAATACCTTCAACAGTCAGGGCTGGACCAGGCTGAAGATAGGAGCCTGGAACTCCATCCAGGTCTCTCACATGGGTGGCAGGAACCCAAATACTTGAGCCACCACCTGCTACCTCCGTGGGTGTGTATTAGTAGGAAGGTGGAATTGGAGGTAGAGCTGGAACTTGAACCCAGGCACTCCACAATGGGATGCGGACATCCCAATTGGTTTCCTAACTACTATGCCAAACATCTGCACCTATTTCTAGTATTTATAACAGGGCTTGGCACTACGTAAATATTCAAATATTTGAATAAATAAATAGAGGTATTCATGGAAGAACATGGAACCCTTGTAGTTCACAAGTGAGATCCTATATTAACTGTAAACTGAGATTATTTGGTTGAAATGGCCAAGTAACATGTAAAGTAATATGTGACATTTGGCTTTGTGAAATTTCTTTAGAATATGAAAAGAGGTGTTTAGGGCTAAAATTATAATAGAATTACTGTGTGATTGGTATAACTCATAATGTATGATATTTGACTAGAAAGTAAATTGCACTGATTTAGTAGAACTATCTCATTTTTTTCAACAGTTCCCAAATTGTATTCACACTAGTCCCTTTATCTGTTTAATTATTTTAATACAAACATTGCTACATTTAAATATTGTTGATTTCATCACCATTAAATTCTTGTTTGAAAGGAATTTTCCTATGGAATAAACTATCCTAAAGTAACTTCTGCAATACGTCCTTAAAGTGAAAAAAATGTCTGGAAACTTAAAATGGTTTATGGCATTAGGTCGAGCAGTGAAGGAAGGATTCATTGAGTTTGCTTTTCTGACAGTATGGCTGATTGAATCTTTCATGTATAAAACATGTAAAGCATGCTTGATTAAAAATAGAAGCTTCACAACAAAAAAGTTATTTTAAATGAAGGAGTAGAAGGAGCAAGCAGATCAGGGAAGTGAGATGGCTTTGAAGCCTCTGACTACCAGAGGACATATACAAACTTACATGACCTGGAACTTTAGAGGGTAGAACTGCTGTGGGCTTCCAGGATTGGGAAGCCAGACTGAAAATCACTTTAGGGAAAGGGTGAGCAAGTATTAAGGGCAAAAAACACCCACTTACTCCACAGAAGCAGGCCTTGTGGCCTTGGCTTTGAGTTAAAGGTTAAGGGGGAAAACACTCCTCTGAGAATTTATGACCACTCATTTTTCCCTCATCTATATTTGGGGTTTAGTTAACATTGTTTGCATTATCTGATAAAGCCTAAACCAAGAATTACAATTAACATGGATCTGGGTATTGAATGTTCTGAGTGCCTGACAGAACTAAAGTCAGACTCTACTTGGGACAAAATATTTTCAATCAAGCTGCAGAAAATTTCCAGAGTTATTTTAAAATAGGTGTCCATAATCAGAAACTACTGTCATTAGAAGCCACCATGAGAGTCAACAGGTACAATTTATGAAAGGACCAAGGCCACAAAGCTGCAATTAATGGAGTATGAATATAGAATATGAAATGAGTGCTTTAATATTTAAAGGAAAAAGTTGAAAACATGAGTAAGGAAAAAGTACTTATCAAAGTTTTGAAAATTAACCAAAATAGGAGAGTTCCAAGATGGTGGAGTAGGGAGGGAGTTTACTGCTCTATTCCAGGAGAAGATAATAAAAAAAAAAAAAAAAGTGGAAAGTACAGTCTCAGGGAAGAGTTAGGGGGAAAACAGCAGAGGAAGCTATGCAAATCAGAAGGACATGATGGACCTATGTGGAGGGTGTGGACGCCCACAGCTCAGGACTCCATCAGCCAAGAGCCCACCCAACAGCATTGGGAAGTGAGGTGAGACTAGACAAGCCCAAGCCACTGGCACTAAAGATGCAGAAAAAGCCTAGAGGGAACCCGGCTTGGAGCCCCGTGGGGGATAGTGTACCTGCTAACTAGAGGAGAAAAAAAAGAGGGACACATTTCTCTCTCCCTGACCACTTTACAATGATGCCCTTTAACAAGCTAATAGAGTAGGCACCATTTTGGATGAATGTAACAGCTGTGCCAGCTTGTGTCTGTACGCAGCAACCAGCTGAGTGGAGACTCCTGACTCCCGGGGTGGGGTGGAGGGACCTAATAGGGGGCTGAGAGCTCATGACTGTGGGAGACTACTGTGCCAGGACTGTGAAAAAAACTGAGGGTGTGTGTGAGGACTCACTGTGTGGCTGGAACTTTGGGCAGTCACTGTGAGAGACTCCACACACTCAGTGAATGTTGGTTACCTAGTGAGGGACATTACTGGGGAAATTAAACTTACACTGAGGACTGCACAGATGCTTTGTGTGGTCCTTGGAGCAGAGCAAATGAATATAACCACTGGGGCTTGCACTCAGGCACTGGTCTCCTTTGAGGAGAGGAGCTCAGTTCAGCAGAATAAACTTCCCTTCTGATTACAAAAAAAAAAAAAAAAAAAAAAAAGAGAGAGAGAGAGAGAGAGAGATTTACCATGCCAAATTTGAGTGTGTCACCTTAGACATGCCCTTCACCCTGGAGAGTGGAACAGAGGTCCCTGGCCATACCCACTACAAGCCTCTAGATATTCACTGAAAGCAGAAACTCCACAGAGGCATAGTACAAAGATAAAAGCCACCACAGCGAAAAAACAAAGAAATCAATGAGTATCTCCACAAATGCCAAAAAATAAATGCACCAATTCAAGAAACAAGAATAAGGAAGACAACATTATGCTCCCAAAAGAACACAACACTTCAGTACTAGATTGTGAAGGTGATGAGATAGAAAAAAATGCAAGAAATGGAATTCAAAAAATTGATATTAAGATTACATAGATGTAATCAGAAGCAAATGTATAAACTACTGAAGTCCATACAGGACATGAAATTTCTCCTATGAAATTGAGATCTTAAGAGAAATCAAAATGAAATGAAGAATTCAATAGAACAAATAAAAAAAATATAGTAGAAAGCCTTAACCGCAGAATTGGTGAAGCAGAAGAAAAAAATATTGAATTTAGAAGACAAAGCACAGGAAATTATTCAGTCAAACCAAAAACAAGAAGAGGAAATTAGAAAAACTAAAAAACACTGTTGAGAATCTACAGGATACTATCAAATGATCCAACATATGAGTTTCTAGGAGTTCCTGAAGGCATGAAAAGAGAGAAAGGATTAGAAGGCCTTTTGAGTGAAATAATAACAGAAAACTTCCCTAACTTGGAGAAAGAAAGGGACATTGAAGTAAAGGAAGCACATTGAACAACCACTACGTTCTCCCTGATCTGTGAGGACTGATAGAGCACCTAAAATGAAATCTGTAGAAATGAAATTGACACTTCAAGAAAGGATGACTTGAGCTCCCCTTCTTTTGACTGTTGATGTACAATTTCATTTTCTTTTTTTTCTTCATACTATTTGTTGAACTCTTTACTTAACATAGAGTTAATCATATGTGTATAAAGTCAATTGAAAGTAGATCTCAGTAAAAAAATAAGAGTGGGAATAAGACAGGGAAGAGGAAGTTTGTAACTGTAAAGCTGTATAGTTCTGCATACATTCCTACAGACTTCTAAGGATACAGTTTAAAAACATGTCATGGGGCTCCAAAATCCCATTAAACTTGGTAAAAATGCCATCTTAATCACTAAACTAATCATATTAAGTGTTAAAGTGAACATATAGATAGGATTAAGTGTTAAAGAGATCATATAAATAGGGTCAAGTGTCTGGTAATAAAAATAGAATTAAAAAAGAGTGTCCAACATGGGAAGCAGTCCACACAGCAGACTCATAGAATGACAAATGCTTTAAGTGACACTCTGACCTCAGAATCAGACCTTAAGGCTTCCTGGTCTGGCTGAAAAGCCCATGAGAGCATTTTAGGCATGGAAAGTCAAGACATTGTGGCAAAAAATGTTCTACATGAAGATTTTCTGTGGTTGAGACCCCAGTTGAAAGAGGTGGTCATCAAACAAGGATGTACTTTTTCTAAAGGGAGAACTTCCACTTTGCTTATGGCCTTGTCTAAATACTGACAAAAGGTTAAACAGCAGATTACATGTGGTAGAATAGGAAAATTATCAGAAGATTTTGTAATTATTATACAGAAAGTACAAAAGCAGAGGCATAGGCATGGAAATTTTGATAAAAAGATAGGTTGTGAGTACAGTTGAAATGATAATACTGGAAAATGGGAAGGAGGCAATATATTTTTAATTATTTATTTGAAAAGCAGAGAGAGAGACAGACAGACAGTGAGAGATTATCCATTCCAGAGTTTACTCTCCAAATGCCTGAATCCCATGTCAGAGTGCATGGATTCAGATCTCAACTCTGCTTTGGATTTCTGCATTCCTGCTGATGCAGTGGCTTAACTTTGGTGCCTAGCATCTGCCCCTGCGCAGGAGGCAATATTTGAAGTGATTAATGGCTGAGAGATTTCCAGGTGAAAGATTGAATTCTTCATATTTTGAAAGCCCAACAAATAAAGATAAAGAATTTCACACCCTGGCACATGGCCTTACTGTAGTAAAATGTGGGACAAAATCAGAGATCTTAAAACAGAAACCTAAAGACAATGAAATAGTCAAAGTGCTAAGAGAAAATAATGGCCAGCTAGTTGTATTTTTAGTGAAATAGTCCTTCAAACATAAGGGGAAAGTAAAGATATTTTTAAGATAAATAAAAAGAGAATTTAGCAATGTATGCCACTCCCCTTCCTCCAGATAACTTTGAAGTATTTATTTTTGGTCAGAGGAGGACAGATTTGAGTTAAGAAGTATAACTAAAAATAGCTATGTATGAGGATTAAATCTAAGTAAACGCTGATGATATAAAATAAAAACAGTGTTTAATTTTTGAAGTTAAAAAAACCAGTAACATCAGGGTAATACTAAAATACTGGGCTATAATTCAGTTTATGTGGAGTGGAGATAACTAGATTTAAAACCTCTTAGGGCATTTGTATTATTTGGGGAGAAGCCAAAAGATAGGATTTTGATGAATAGGAATGTTAAACATTAAAGCTTAACATCACAAGAATGATAATGGTGGATAGCTTTCAAATGAGGAGAGGAAAAAATATGAAATGACACAAAAGTACTTTATTCAATGAGCATGAAGGAGAAAGAAACCAGAAAATGTTGGGAGAAAAGCACAGGATGAAATGGTAGAAATAAATCCAAGCAATCATAGTAAGCATTAATGGATTGTATTGTTAAGTTAAAAGACACAGGTCAGACTGCAAAGGTAAAGCATAGAAAGAAGAAGGTTGAAAGTAAACAATGGAGAAAAAAGGCAAATACTATTTTTTAAAAGATTATTTATTTATTTATTTGAAAAGCAGAGCATTAGAGAGAGGGACAAAGACAGTGAAAGAGGGAGATTTTCCATCCCCTGGTTTACTCCCTAGATGGCCTCAACAGAAGAGCCAAAGCTAGGAATCAGGGTCTTCCGCATGGGTGGCAGGATCCAAGTGCTTGGGCCATCTGTGCTGCCTTCCCAGGCACATTAGCAGGAAGCTGATTCAGAAACGTAGCAACTGTCAATAGACCCAGCACTCTGATATGGGATGCTGGCATTGCAAGCATAACTTAACCTGCTAAGACCAATGCTGGCTGACAAAAATATTTCTTGTGTAGTGATGTTAGTCAGAGCATATATGATGTATGGCAAAATATTAGCTTCTGAGTACTATATAATGATAAAGGTTTAATTTTACTGAAAAACCATGTAATTCTTCTTAGTTTGTAAGTGATTTTAATAACCTGAATTGAAACTATAAATAAAAACTGAACAAAACATTTTTTGACAAATCCATCATTGTAAATGTCATATTTATAATTTAAATTAAAAATTATAAGTACAGATAGGAAACTGAATATAGATTATGTAATTATATCAGTCCTTTACAGATGTATTTGTAAATTCATACAATTCCATGCAAAATTCCAATAGTTTCTAAAAGTGAAATTTGAAAATTATTTTAAAATTTGCAAATACTAGTTATCCTGTGTACTTGAAGAACAAATTGGAGGTGGAGGCTTGGTCTATACTATGTAGTATAATAGTTACTGATGTCAACAATTGATAATTTGACAGTATGGTATCAGGACAGAGAGAGAGAATTAGACCAGTGTAACAGAATAGAGAGGTACAGAAAGACCTTTATGGAAACTTAATATTTGTCAGAATGGCATTATACATCTGTAGGAAAATAATAAGTTATTTGTTATATATTACTGGAACAGTTATATGGGAAAAATGAATTAAAATTTCTACTTTATACCCGGTATAAAAATCAGTTTCAGCCATATCAAAAGCTAAAAATGGATAACCTTTTTATAGTTATTATCATTAAATACTTGACCTTGTTCTAGCACTTTACATATATTTACTCCTTTAATTATGTCAGCTGTCTGCATTTTTCACATGAGGGAGCTGAGGCAAACAGAGAAATCCAGTATTTGCCCAGGGTCACAGTGGCAGAGCCCTGTTTGAACTCAGGCAATTTGGATCCAGTGTTGGTGTTGTTAACTACTGTGCTGGGCAAAGCTCAAAAGTTTTTTGATATAGGGATATGTCTTTATGACTTAAACTAGAAAAGCATTTTTTGTGTATAAGCAAAAGACATTATGTTTATCATAAACAGGAGAAATCAATAAGTTTGAATAACTAAAAGTTAAGAACTTGTGTTTAACAAAAGGTGCCATAGAGACTGGCATAGTGGTGTGGCTTGTTAAGCTGCTTCTTGCAGTGCTGGCATCCACTATGAGCACCATTTTGAGTCCCAGCTGTTCCACTTCTGGTACAGCTCTCTGCTAATGTGCTTGGGAAAATAGTTGAAGGTGATCAAGGTCTTTGGGCTGCTGCACCCATGTGGGAGATCCTGATGGAGTTCCAGGCTCCTGGTTGCAGCCATCTGGGGCATGAATCAGTGAATAAAGACCTCTCTGTCACACTTCCATCCCCACCCCCACTCTGTAAGTTTGCCTTTCAAATAAATAAGTAAATATTTTTTTAAAAAGTGCCATAAAGAAAAGTTAGAAATTGAGAGAAAATATATATAATACTTGTAATAAGACAGAATTATAACCAAAAGTATAAAGAGTTGCTACTGTATCAATAAGGTATGAATTTCTGTTGATTCGTATCCTTTTTCACAGTTGTATCAGATTACTTTAAAATTCTTCTGATCTTGACTGGCGTTGGCATCGCAGGTTAACCTCTGCATCCCTTGTTGGAATACTGGTTTGAGTCTTTGCTACTACACCTCTGGTTCAGCTACACCTCTGGTTCAGCTTCCTGCTCATGAGCTTGGGAGGGCAGCAGAAGATGGTCTAGGTACTTGGACCCCAGCCACCTATGTGGGAGACCTGGATGGAATTCCTGGCTCCTGGCTTTGGCCTGGTTCACCCAGTCCTTACTGTCTATAGCCATTTGGTAAGTGAACCAGCAGATGGAGGATCTCACTCTTGCTCTGTCTTTCCCTCTTCTCTTTCAAATAAATAAATTTAAAAAAAAATTCATCTGATATTAGTTATCAAAAATGTTATACTCATATTAATGATTTTAATTGCAGTTCTTGATTTTTAATGTGTTATAATGTCTTTTATGTTAATGGCCAGTGGTGATTTTTCTTCAATAAAGACCCTTAGGAGTTAGGACATAGGGCTGACTAGTTGACAATATAGGGTGCTGATGAGCAGGTGATATGATTGTACCCTCAGGCAATCTTGGGTCTATAAATTTTGCCAGAGAAACAAAGGTGATCAGATCTGCTTCTCTGGCTGATATTTTATTTCTAGGAGATTTTTCATTTGTCCATCTTAATTTAGAGCTGTACTTCTGCCTGAATCATTAAATTGAATGTTGTGAATTTGCTAATACCGTTCATAACATTCAAAAGGATTAACATTTGGTTTATTCTCTTTAAATCCACAGCTTTTAGGAAATAACCTAAAACTTCAGGATTTACTTTGCAGAAATGATTTCCTTCTAATGTATGCTCTTTCAAAGGAATTCAGAATCCTGTTACATAAGAGGCTATACAACTTTAATCCCATGCATTGATATTTAGTGACCAGTAAAAATTTTTTTTAAATATCCCTAATTTTAAAAGTAATATCTACTTATGTAAAACAATTTTGAAAATATAAACATTAGCTGATACTAAATCATTTAGAGAACTGTGAATTAATCCTTGTAGTATATCCTTTCGCCATCTTTTTTTTTTTTTTGTCTTTAAGTACATAGTTGAGAATAAAGTTCCCACTTTAAAAGAAGAGCTTTAACTTATGCCAAATAAAGGACCCCACAAGTAATCAAAATTATTTAGAAATTTAGGCACATAGAAATTGACTGAAAATTTGTGGCCCACCTTTAATAACTATTTCCTGGGTATGAGTTATTTTTTAAAGTTTGACTATTTAAAATCCTTTTGAGAAATGAAATGAAAGTGTGTGGCAGCCATCAGTTTATTGCCTGTCAGCTCCAAATCCACCTTTCATTGCTCCAGTTTGTGATACTGGAGCTCTGTCCTGGAATGTCATTCCCTTGCCCTCAGGCACAGTGTTTAGATTTTGTCAGGAGAGGGTGCTGGGGAGATACTGCAGCTTTCTTTCCTGGACCTGACATGCTATCCATCTTGCATTTTGGCTCTCAGCCTGCAGATGGGGGGAGAGGGAAGCAGTGAAGCCCACCCTCTGGTGAGCTATAGCATCAGTTTCATGGGCAGTTTCCTGGAGACTGTTGTTGGTAACACTGTAGATGGATAATTTCTTGCTTGCCAGTCAAAACTGTAGCACTTCTGCCATGTGGAGAGCTAAAACTACACCCTTTCCAAAGAGGTTTGAATTCAGCTGGTGGTGGAGAGGAGGACTGTGCTATGTATGTATCATATGATATTTATTGTTATGCCCAGTCCCTTTCCACTAGATGCTGTTAGTACACCCTACTTTACCCTGTACGACGATAAGAAAAAAATCACCAGGACTTGCCACATGGTCTAACGAGGACAAAAATCACATTAGTTGAGAACTGCAGGTATAGTGAAACACTGCCATCCTCAATATTTTCTTCTTTGAATTTTGGAGATAATAGCTTCTCTTGGTTTTCTTCCTTTTTACTTACTGCTTCTTTTCATTCTGCTGTGCTGGTTCCTCTCTCCTGTCTGGTTAATGTCCATGCCTCTTTCCAAGTAATTATTAAGATATCTTCACTCAGAGCTCTCATATATATCTCAACCTTAACATCCCAAGAATGAATTCCTGATCTCTCTCTTTCTCCACATCCTCCGTTTGCAGATGTCCTTATTTCATCTGCTGCCTGTTCCTGTTATCTAAGCCAGAAACTTTGCAGTAATCTCTGATTTGCTTATCTTAGAGTTCACATGCAATCCATCATGAAGTCCTGTTTTTTTCTCCTTTTACAGTTTATTCAGAATCTGATCTTTCAACACTGCTGTCACCATCAACTCTTGCTTAATGCAGTAGTGTCTTAACTGGTCTCCCAGTTTCTGCCCTGGTGTCCTTAATCTTCTCAGAACAACACCCTCAGTGATCCTTTAAAAATGTTAAATCACGTTATTTCTCTCTCTCTCTCTCTCTCTCTCTCTCTCTCTCGATTTACTTTATTTATTTGAAAGACAGAGTTACAGAGAGAGGTAGAGCCAGAGAGAGAGAGACAGGTCTTCCATCCACTGGTTTACTCCCCAAATGACTGCAATGACCAGAGCTGAGCTGATCCAAAGCCAGGAGCCAGGAGCTTCTTCCAGGTCTCCCACACGGGTGCAGGAGCCCAAAGACTTGAGCAATCTTCTACTGCTGTTCCAGGCTATAGCAGAGAGCTGAATTGGAAGTGGAGCAACTGGGTCTTGAACCGGTGGTCATATAGGATGCAGGCCGGGGCTTTAATCCACTGCATCACAGTGCTGGCCCCATGTTATTTCTCTCTTTATAGTTCTGCAGTGGCTCCTGTATTTCACTCAGATCAAGACCAAAGTACTATTCAATTGCATATTTCCCCTTCATTATCTTGCTGCTCTGTCATTCTTTTTTTTTTTTTTTTTTTTTTGACAGAGTGGACAGTGAGAGAGACAGAGAGAAAGGTCTTCCTTTTGGCGTTGGTTCACCCTCCAATGGCCGTCATGGCTGGTGCGCTGCGGCCTGCGCACCGCGCTGATCCGAAGGCAAGAGCCAGGTGCTTATCGGTCTCCCATGGAGTGTAGGACCCAAGCACTTGGGCCATCCTCCACTGCACTCCCATGCCATAGCAGAGAGCTGGACTGGAAGAGGGGCAACTGGGAAAGAATCTGGCGCCCCGACCGGGACTAGAACCTGGTGTGCCGGCACCGCAGGCGGAGGATTAGCCTGTTGAGCTGCGGCGCCAGCCCTGTCATTCTTTTTTTAAAATTTATTTTACTTATTTGAAAGAGTTACACAGCGAGAGGGAGAAAAACAGAGGGAGAGAGCTGGTTCACTCCCCTAGATGGCTGCGATGGCAAGGGCTGGGTCAGACCAAAGCCAGGAGCTTCATCCTGGTCTCCCACGTGGATGGCAGGGGTCTAAACACTGAGGCCACCTTCCATTGCTGTTCCCAAGCCATTAGCAGAGAACTGGATCCAGTGGAGCAATCGGGACAGGACCCAGTGCCCACTTGGGATGCTAGTATCACAAGCATCAGCTTTACCCATTATGCCAGCTCCTATTCCCTCTTTCTTGAACTTTCTCCTTACTTCCTTTTATCTGTCTAATTGGTCTTCTGTTTCTTTCATAAATACACTTCCTCTCCAGATGCTCTTATAAATCTGTGTCAAAGTCCTTGGCCTGCCTTCTCCTTTTTATTTTCTTCATTTTTGGTGAATTTAATCATACCAGGCTAAACTGGCACTTCTGTGTTGATTGTTCTCAATTGCATTATGTATATTTCTAAAAGAAGTCTTCCTGCACATTTTCATCTCTATTAAATATGAACTCCATGAAAGAAGAAAAGGGTTTCCTGGTCATCTGCTATATATTTTCAGGAACAAATCATGGTTCCTGGTATATTTGTCAATATAATGAAGGAATAAATCTAAAAGCTGTTCTTATTCTGCTTTTTGGATATTATCAGCTAAATTTAGCCCTTTTATCAATACATAATATTTGGTATGTCCCAAACAATTCAGGGTGTTCTCTCAATAAACTTATTTTTGTTCATTTCTCCTTATCTTTTCAGTAAAGGGTAACCTTGTCAAAAATCTAGATGTTTTCTTGAATTTCTCCCACTATTCTTTTACCAAGCTAATAATTGACCAAATCCTGCTGATTCTTTTTTCCCCAGTAGCTTTATTGAAGTATGATTTACATACTATAAACTTCACTTGTTTGACTTGTACAATTCAACGAATTTTATATTTACATTATTGTACAGCTGTCACTACAATCTAATTTAGTATTTCCATCATTTTGAAATGACACATTGTCACTCCTCATTCTAAGCCCAGCCCTGGGCAACTACTGATATATTGTTTTGGTCTCTATATAGTTGCCGTCTTTGAACATGTCATATAAATTGAGTTATGCAGTATGCATTCTATCTGGATTTTTTTCACTAAGCATACTAATTTTGAAGTTCATCCATGCTGTGACATGTGTCAGTACTTTGGTCCTTTTGTTGCTGAGTAGTATTCATTGTATAAATATATTCATATCACATTTTTCTAATCCATTCACCAACTAATGGGTGTTAGTGATGTTTCCAGTTAAAATCTTCATATACAGAGCTTCTTGTAGACTTATGTTTTAAGTTCTCTTTGGTAGATACCCAGGAGTAGAATTTATGGATCTTGTGTTAAATCTATGTTTAATTAATTATTTTGAAGGAAGAATTACAGAGAGAGATAGAGGAAGAGAGACACAGAGAGATCTTCCATGCAGAGATCTTCCCCAAATGGCCGCAGTGACTGGGGCTGGGACAGGCCAAAGCCAGGAGCCAGGAGCTTCTTCTGGCTTTGTTACTCCTGGATTGAAGTGGAGTGGCCAGGACTTGGACTTGGGCCCATATGGGATGTTGGTGCTGCAGGACATAGCTGTGCCACCATTCTGGCCTCTATGTTTAATTTTTGAAAGAAAATGACAGACTATTTTCCAGAGTGGTTGTACTATTTTACATTCCCTCCTGCAGTGCATGAAGGTTATAGTTTCTCTATCATTTTATATTGTCTTTGATTATAGACATTCTAGTGCATGAGAAATAGTATTTTTCTTTCTTTTTTTTTTTTTTTTGTTTTTTGTTTTTTGTTTTTTAATTTGACAGGCAGAGTTAGAGAGAGAGAGAGAGAGAAAGGTCTTCCTTCCTTTGGTTCACCCCCAAATGGCCACTATGGCCGGTGCGCTGCGCCAATCTGAAGCCAGGAGCCAGGCGCTTCCTCCTGGTCTCCCATGCAGGTGCAGGGGCCCAAGCACCTGGGCCATCTTCCACTGCCTTCCTGGGCCACAGCAGAGAGCTGGATTGGAAGAGGAGCAACCGGGACTAGAACCCAGCGTCCATATGGGATGCCGGCGCCGCACACGGAGGATTAACCAAGTGAGCCACAGTGCCGGCCTCTCTTAATGTGTCCTTTACACTGATTGCTTCACTTTACTTTACTTGCCTGGTCCTTTGGACCCTTGAGTTTTCAAACACTCACATTATGTATGTTCCGGCTGTTATCATTCCTGCTAAATAATATTTTATTCACAACAGATTTAGTGAGAGCCAATAAAATGACAGTGCTGATGTAGGCACTGAAGATGCTATATCCATAAGCTTTTGATGACTAAGTCACCACCCCAAAAAGTAGTGAGAATAACAATCATGTATTCAGTTGATGATTCTGTAAGTGGACAGTTTGTACTACATTCAGTGGGTACTTCTTTTGATTTTAGCTGGGCTCATTTATGCATTTGAGGTCAAGAAGAGAATTCTGCTTTTGTGGTTGGTTGGCTGTCCTTTAGGACAGGTGTTGGCAGTCTGTGGCCCTGTTATGACTTCAAGAACATTATTGATACTTTGAAAAGTTGTAATCAAAACCTAAAGAAGAATGTACCATAAAAATAATATATAGTCTTCAAAACTTAAATCTTTATCTGGTGTTTTATAGAAAAAGTTTGCTGATCCCTGTTACAGTCGAATGGAAGCTGACCAGGCTAAATCTCTCTTATTATCCAATAGTCTACACTGGGGTTTTTACATGCATCAACAGGATTCCGAGAGAGGTGAAACATGCAAGACTTTTGAGGCTTAGCCTTTGGTCTGGCACAGGATTGCTTCTGTTGCATCCTGAAGTCCTGAAGTCCAGCTGAAATTCAAGGGATGCAAAAGAGGACTTCATTTTTTTCTTTTTCTTTCTTTCTTTTCTTTTCTTTTTCTTTTTTAGTAAGAGGAGCTGTAAAATCACATTTGAAGAGGTGAGGATATATAAAAAGGAAACAAATTGTGACCATTTTTGCAGTATACCACAGGTAGTGGAAAAACTTGCAGAACATCTCTGCCATTGTGGAATGTGCATCCTTGTAGTAGCAGTATATTCTCATGTTTATTATATCCCAAAATAATACCTTTTAATTAGGCCATACTTTCCCAGTTCTATATCCCTGAATATCCTTTGATTCTTTGACAATCTCTTGTGCACTCTCTGTGCTTTATAACATACTGTGTTATACCACTAGTAATGCTGAATTGTGATGAGTAATTTTTTATCTCCTGAGTAAGGTGTTCAAGACAAGGATCAGTGTCTTGTTTATCTGTTTCCACTCAACAGATATATATATGTACTGTGTGTTAGACACTATACTGAGTGCTAAAAATAAACATATCAAGGAGGATTGTTGTACTCATGAAAATACATAAGTAGTATTTTTAATAATACTGCTTTTTAAAAAGAGTAAGATTAGATTTTGTTTTTGTATTTTGGTCTCAAACCATTTCTTTTTAAAATTTTTACTTATTTTCATTTTTATTTGAAAGGCAGAGAGAGAGAGAGAGAGAGAGAGGGAAAGAGAGACAGAGGGGTCTTTCATCTACTGGTAGACTTTCTAAATCCCTTCCAAATCTGAAACTGGTACCCAGATCTCAATCTAACTCTCCCATGTGGGTGGCAGGGACCCGAGTCCTAATGCACATCTAATGCCTCCCAGGATGTGCATTAGCAGGAAGCTGGGTCAGTAGCAGAGTAGTCCCAGGACTCAAACCAGGCACTCCAACATGGGTGTTGGGTGTCTGAAGTGGGACCCAACTTCTGTGCCAAATGCCCACCCTAATCCCAAACCATTTTTTATCTATGAGTCTTGTGTTCTATCCTTGCAAAGCTTTCTGTGATATATCATTTTTGATTTTTATAGTTACATCTTTGGTTATATAATACGTGTTTTGTAAACTAAGCATTCTAAGGCTTTATATTGAAATTCATATGCTATTCTGCTTAGTAGTTCTTTCTTTTCTTGGTTATTCAGGTTTTTTTTCCCCATGGGTATTCTGTCTCCAAGACTCTATGTTACATATTTTAGAACTGGAGTTTTAAGTTCTAAATTCTTTTTCCTCAAGGGAAATTAGTTTTTTGCTGTTTTCTATTGTGTCAAATACATGGTGAACACTTAATAAGCATTTTTCATAGTAATAGCCTCTTTGTTTTTTCTGTTTGTTTCATTGAATTTTATCCAAGATGATTATTCCTGACTGACCTTTAGGTGGCTCAATGAATTCTTTTTTTTAAAACAATTGTTATTATTTTCTTAATGTTTATTTTAAATTTATTTTCATCTACTTGAAAAGCAGAGTAGCACAGAGAGAGACAGAAAGAGATCTTCCATCCATGGGTTCACTCCTCAGTTGTCCCAGACAGCCAGGGATAAGCCAGGTTGAAACCAGGAGCCGGGAACTCCGTGTGGGTTTCCCACGTGGTTGGCAGGGGCCTAAGTTCTTGAGCCATCATCTGTTGCCTCCCAGGATGCATTAACAGAAAGTTGGATCAGAACTGGGGGAGCCAGGACTTGAGCCAGCACTTTGATGATATGGGATGTGGATGTCACAAATGACAGCTTAGCTTTCTGAGCCACAGTGTCCTCCCTTCAATGAATTCTTGATCCTCAGTATTAATAACTGTTGTTCATTATAATGAATTGATAACTATTTCCTCTCTTCCCACTCTAGTTTGCTCTTAAAAATATTAAGATATAAATTTGAAAGTGCCTATTTTACTATTGCTAACCTACCTGAAATATTTTAAATATGCTATAAATTGATGCCTACAAAAGTGGAGCTAAGAGCAATTTAGGAAAGTGATTTATTACTTTAAAAGAATTAATACTATGTTTTTTCTGACTGTGTGACTATAAAGTCACAGCATTGGTTTATTTATATGTTCATTCTTGGTGCAGGCATTCATTTAGTAAGCATTTTTTTCTGTATTAATGTGTGGCAGATGCTGCTGTTACAAAGAATAATTAACTGACATGTGGAGGGATGCCTTTATTTTTTATGTTTAAATCTCTATTTAAGACTTGTAATATTACAGAAAGCAAGAATATAAACATTTTTCTAAGTCTAATGGAAAAGGGGAGAGCAAAGAAGACTGGCAAGGTTTTAAACTTTTCTGGCATCCCATTTGGCCAGTTCTGAAAAACATAGGAAATGATGTTCTGATCTTTTTGGTTGAAAACTTGAGGCTATAGATCTTTCATAAATGAAGGATTTTTTTGGAGATGCTAGAAGCATCTTCTTATTATTGGGAATCTTAAAATTGCTGTGTTTAATTTGTGAGGATTGAATTTAGTGCTTAATAACAATACTATTGGAAAGCATATATCCAAAAAAATACATGGATCTTATGAAACTTATGTCATATGAATGATTTAATAGTATCTGAGCAATCCAAAATGATATAAAATTAAAATAATATACAATTTGATTGAAGATTTAAAGAGGTTATATTTTGATCACAGAAAAGGGCTAAATACCAATCATTCTCATTAACCTGTTAATGGTTCCAGTGTGTGGTATAAGAAACATATAAATGAAATAATAAGTTGCCTTCTATATTATATTTTTTAATGTGTAGAGGACCATAGTAAGACATGAAAATATTAGTGAGATTAAAATAGATTTCCCTATTTTCTAAGAATGTTGAAGAAGGTACATAGTAACTCACATTCACAAGACTTGGTAATATTTATTCTGTGTTTCTATTTAAGCAAGACTAATAAATTAACCTGTCGATCAGCAAAGAGGTTTTAAAGTATTTAAAAATCAAAATCTAGGGCCGGAGCTGCGGCTCACTCAGCTAATCCTCTGCCTGTGGCGCTGGCACCCCAAGTTCTAGTCCCGGTTGGGGCGCCAGACTCTGTCCTGGTTGCTCCTCTTCCAGTCCAGTTCTCTGCTGTGGCCCGGGAAGGCAGTGGAAGATGGCCCAAGTGCTTGGGCTCTGCACCCGCATGGGAGACCAGGAGGAAGCACCTGGCTCCTGGCTTCGGATCGGCGTAGCTCTGGCTGTAGCAGCCATTTGGGAAGTGAACCAACGGAAAGAAGACCTTTCTGTCTCTCTCTCACTTTCTAACTCTATCAAATAAATAAAAGATGTGTATCTGTTTATAAAATTGTTTGAACATGACAATGATAGAGAAAATGTTGGGGCGTGTGTTATGGCACAGTGAGTTAAGCCACCACTTGCTACATCTTCATCCCATATTGGAGTGCCTAGAATAGGGTCCCTCCTCTTCTTTTGGTCTAGCTTCCTGCTAACATGGCTGGGAGGCAGCTTATAACATACTTGGGTTCCTCCTACCCGTGAGGAAGACTCAAATGGAGTTACTGGTTCTTGGCTTTGGTCTTGCCCAGCCCTGGCTATTGTGGACATTTGGGGAGTAAATCAGTGGATAAATGATCTCTCAATCTCTTCCATTCTCTTGTCACTCTGCCTTTCAAATAAATAAATAAGTAAATAGATAGTAAAATTTTGAAGTAGAGAAGATGTCAAATACAAATAATGTCAATATTGTACCCTGTAGTTTTAGAATGTTTTAAAGTGAATTATTTAAAAGTATAATCTTGGAGTTTTAAAAATCTTCTTTTATTTTGATTGTCCTTCCCAATCCCATGTTTAGCCTAGTTTTTGTATCCTGTTATTTAGTATTAATATTGTTTAGGGGTGGGCATTGTGGCATAGCAGGTTAAGTCACTACTTGGGATGCTCTCATCCCATAACAGAGTGTCAGTTCCAGTCTTGGCTGGAAGACACTCTTGGAGTCCCAGGCTCCTGGCTTTGTAGGCATTTGAGGACTGAACCATCACATGGAAGATTGCTGTCTGTTTCTGTATCTTCTCTCTCTCTCTCTCTCTCTCTCTCTCTCTCTCTCTTAGCTCTGTCTTTTGAATAGATGAAAAACATTTAATATTAGTATTGTTTAAATTTTGATGTTATGTTATAGTCTTTTGCCCTTTTGCCTAAAGCAGGCTTAGAACTAAAGTTATCCTTATCCATTGATCTATTGATGTTTCATACGAACAACAAAGTTGGAATTAAAACAAGTACATATTGTTGTCTTAAACTGATTACTACTTTAATCATGTGGAACTAATTAAGTGTTTTTATTTTTCTAGATCCTTATGTTCATCCTTTTTCTTTCTTGTCTATCTCATTAGCTTGTCATTAATTTGTTTTTCAGTTGTTTTCCTTGTAGGTAATAGAAAGGGAAAGAAAGTAGAACATAAATAAGGATTACTTAATGGTTTTTCATTCACTTATTTATTATTTAACTATGTTGCCACTGGCAGAAGTATTTTTCAGTTACCTTTGTGTATATTGAATAACACATTAAAATTTTAAAGTCTTTATTTAGTTACTCTTTCAGTCCAAAAGAATGTGAAATTATTTTTATTTTTCTTACATGTTAGAGCACTATATTTATAGTTCAGAAGCTCAGAGGCTAGTCTTATTTCTTCTGTTTGTATTATTGACTATTTGTTTACAATCCTTCAATATACCTCTGTGATCCTCACTGGCAATCATTTTTTAAAAAATTTTATTTAAGTTATACAAATTTCATGTATTTCATATATACAGATTTAGGAGCATAGTGATACTTCCCACCCACACTCCAACCAGGTACAGAATGTTCCTTCTGTACCTAATTTGCTTAAAGCATTCATCCTGAATTGGTGTTGTATTTTATCAAATGCTTTCTCTGCATTTATTGAGATAGCCATACGATTTTTGTTCTTCAGTTTGTTAATATCATGTAACGTTTATTGATTTACAAATGTTGAACCATCCCTGCATACCAGGGATAAATCCCACCTTGTCTGGGTTAGTTATCTTTCTGTGTTGTTGGACTTGATTATCTAATATTTTGTTGAGGACTTTTGCATGTATGTTCATCAGGGATATTGGTCTATAGTTTTCTTTCTCTGTTGTATCTTTTTCTGGTTAGGAATTAAGGTGATGCAGGCTTTATAGAAGGAGTTTGGGAAGCTTCCCTCATTTTCAGTTATTTTCAATAGCTCTAGAAAAAGTTCTTTAAATGTCTGGTATAATCCCACACTGAAGCCATCTAATCCTGGGATTTTCTTTATTAGGAAGGTCTTTATTACTGATTCAGTATCAGTTTGGGTTACTGATCTGTTTAGGTTTCCTGTCTTCATGACTCAATTTTGGTAGATTGTATGTGTCTAGGAAGTCTATCCATTTCTTATAGGTTTCCCTATTTGTTGGCAGACATCTCTTCCTAGTAATTCCTGATTATGATTTTTATTTCTGTGGTGTTTGTTACATCTACTTTTTTGTCTCTGATTTTATTTACTTGGGTCTTTTCCCTCTTTTTTTTTTTTTTTTTTTTTTGGTTTGTTTTGGTTAGTTGGGCCAATGGTATATTACTTTTGTTTATTTTTTCAAAAAACCATCTCTTTGTTTCACTAATCTTTTCTATTGTTTCAATTTTATTTATTCTCTAATTTTAGTTATTTCCTTCCTCCTACTGATTTTGTATTTGGTTTGTTGTTCTTTTCCTAGGTCCTTGAGATTTATTAATAGCTCATTTACTTGATACCTTTCCAAATTTTTCATGTAGGCACCAATTGCTATAAACTTACCTCTTAACACTGCTTTTGCTGTGTTCTGTAAGTTTTGTTATGATGTATTGTTTTCTTCATTCATTTCCAGAAATTTGTTTTTCTTCTGTGACCCACTGTTCATAGCAACTGGCTGAGACAGGATGCCATCTTCTTGGCAGTTTTGGTGACAGTGGCAGGGAGAGGGCAGCATTTGGCTTGTGGCTCTTGTGTATGTGTATGATCCAGAGATTCTAGTAGGGGGAAGATCCACAGTCCCTACTGACTTTGAGCCCAGCTGGGAGGATTGCCAGCGGCCTGGGCACCCACGTAAGACTGTGAGGTGCTTATGGCCTCCCAACATACCCCAGGCTCTGGGACTCAAGCTGTCTACATGGAACTGGCTTGAGGAAACATCTGCCTCTCTGTGTACTGGACAGGCTGGCTGGGTGGAGAGGAACCTCTGCACTGAATGACTCTGGGAGCCTTGTGTGCTGAACTGTGGGGTCTCAGTGGCTGCATGAGAAGATACAAGGTGTAGTTGTGTCTCTGGGCAATCACTGGGTCAGGCTCCACATGCTTGTAGCTCCGTAGTTGCCTTGGGTGGGTCATTTCATCAGGAACCATGCTCAGAGTAAGGACTGCACAGATCATTTGTATGGTTCATATGGCAGTGTGGATGAGTGTTGACCTCACTAGGGATTAACACCTGGGCATTGCTCAGTTTTGAGGAGAGGAGGTGATGGGGTGATCACACCAACAAAGGTGACCATTCCCCTCCCTCTGTTAACAAGAGGAGATCTGCCATGACCAGCTTGCTTGTTAGCATGGATAATTTCCCCACACTGGAACACTGACCAGAGCTTCCTGGCCACACCCAGCACAAACCTCTTGGTATTCACTGAAAGTGCAGACATTTCACTAAGCCTCAGAGGAATACTTCAAAGATAAAAGCCATCAGAGGAAAAAACCAACAAGTAAATCCACAAATACCTAAAAATAGACGCAGAAATTCAAGAAACAAGAATAAGGAAGACATCATGACCCCCACAAAGGAATACAACATTTCAATATTAGAAAGTGAAGATGAAGAGATTGATGAAAGGCCAGAAATGGACTTCAAAAGATTAATCATTGGATTACTCAAAAGCAATCAGAAGCAAATCCATGAACTAAAAGACATACATGACATGACTGAAAATTTTTCTCATGAAATTGAGACTTTTAAAGAGAAATCAAAATGAAATATTAAAAATGAAGAATTCAGCTGGCACTGTGGCGTAGTAGGTAAAGCCACTGCCTGCAGTGCTGGCATCCCATATGGGCGTTGGTTTGAGTCCCAGCTGCTCCAGTTCCGATCCAGCGCTCTGCTGTGGTCTGGGAAAGCAGTAGAAGATGGTCCAAGTCCTTGGGACCCTACACCTGTGTGGAATACTCAGAAGAAGCTCCTGGCTTCAGATCAGCGCAGCTCCAGCTGTTAAGACCATTTGGGGAGTAAACCAGCAGATAGAAGACCCCCACCACCACCACCTCTGTCTCTGCTTCTCTGTAACTCTGCCTTTCAAATAAATAAATAAATCTTTGGGAAAAAAATGAAGAATTCAATAGATCAAATAAAACATGCAATGGAAAGACAGACTTAGTGAGGCAGAAGGAAGACTCTCTGAGCCAGAACAAATCTATGGAAATCTTTCAATCAGACCCAAAAATAAATAAACAAATAAACAAACAAAAAACCCCAAGAAATTAGAAAACTTAACAGTGAAGTTGGTGATCTATGGAGTACTATCAAACAACCCAACATATGTGTCTTATGAATTCCTGAAGCAGTGAAAGAGAGAATGGACCAAAAGTCCTATTTAGTGAAATAATTATAGGAAACTTTATCAATTTGGAGAAAGGGACATCCAAAATATACAGAAAGCACTTAGAACTCCTAATAGACATTACCAGAAAAAAAATTCACCATGACGCATTGTAGTCAAAATTTCAGCCATAAAATATAAGACAATAGATTCTTAAATGTGTGAGAAATGCCAGATTACTTTCAGGGAATCTCCAGTTAGACTCACAGCCGACTTCAGAAACTACAGGCTAGGATAGAATGGCAAGATACAGTCCAAATCTTAAGAGAGAAAAAACTGTCAACCCAGAATACTGTACCCTGCAAAGCTCTCTTTATTAATGAAGGTGAAATAAAGGCCTTCTATAACAAACAAATTAAAAGAATTTGTCACTACTTGTCCAGTCTTACAAAAGATGCTTAAGGATGTGCTACACATAGAAACACAGAAACGTGGTCATCATTATGAAAGAAGATGAAAACAGAAAATCTCCCAGTAAAAGTACAAAGGAAAGAATAGGAATATTTATGGAAAAATGGCATGGGGGCCGGCACTGTGGCTTAGTGGGTAAAGCCACTGCCTGCAGTGCCGGCATTCCATATGAGTGCCAGTTATAGTCCCGGCTGCCCCACTTCTGATCCAGCTCTCTGCTATGGCCTGGGAAAGCATTGGAAGATGGCCCAAGTCCTTGGGCCCCAGCACTCACATGGGAGACCTGGAAGAAGTTCCTGGTTCCTGGCTTTGGAACCATGCATCTCTGGCCATTGTGGCCATCTGGGGATGGAAGACCTCTCTCTCTCTCTGCCACTGCCTCTCTGTAACTCCACCTTTCAAATAAAATAAATCTTTTTTAAAAAATGGCAGGGCCAAATTGTTACTTATCAATATCACCTTGAATGTAAATAGCCTCAACTCTCCAGTTAAAAGATACAGATTATTTGAATGGATTTAAAAACAAGACCCGTCTATTTGCTGCCTACAAGAAACACATATTACCAACAAAGATACATGCAGACTAAAAGTGAAAGGATGGAAAAAGATATTTCATGCTAATTGAAAGCAAATAAGGGCAGGTGTAGCCATCCTAATATCAGACAAAATAGACTTTAACACAAAAACTGTTAAAGAAGGGTACTGTATAATGATTAAGGGATCAATTCAACAGGAAGAAGTGACTATAATAAATATACATGCACCCAGGGTACCTGACTATTTAAAAGAAATGTTAATGGGTCTAAAGGGAGACATAGATTCCAAACAGTAGTAATGGGGGACTTCAACACCACACTTTTATCAATGGACATATCAACTAGACAAAATCTACAAAGAAACAACAAAGCTAATTGACACAAATGGACCTAACTGATATCTACAGAACTTTTCACCCCACAGTTGCAGAATACACATTATTTTCATCAGGGCATGGAACTTTCTCTAGTGTAGGCCATATGCTAGGCCATATAGTAAGTCTCAGAAAATTTAAAAAAAAACAAAACTGCAATCGTACCACGTATCTTCTCTGACCACAACAAAATGAAGCTGGAAATCAACAATTCAAGAATCTAGATCATATACAAACACTTGGAGAATGAACAACATGCTCCCAAATCATTCTTTTTAAAATAATGACTTTTATAATCTGTTGCTTATCTATCAAAATCTTTCCTTTGTTACTCATTGTTAGCTCCAACTGTACTGAGTTATTTGTTATTCCTGAAATACATCCAGTGTTCTTTTCCTTCTTTACAGTTGCACATACTGTTCCCCCTACTTAGGGCATTTTTCTGCTTTTGTCCCCTCCCTTCCTCATCATTTGGCAAGCTCTTTTACACACACACTTTTTTTTTTTTTTTAAATTTGGGCAGAGACAGAGGGAGGGAGAAGGAGAGGGAGAATATGCCCCCACCTGTTGGTTCATTCCTTGAATTCCTCCTACAGCTAGGACTGTCCCAAGGTAATGCCAGGAACCAGAAACTGAGAATTCATTCTGGGTCTCCTACACGGGTGGTAGGGATCTATCCACTTGGGCCATTACTCATTGTCTCCAAAGTGTGCTTCAGCAGAAGCAGGATTCAGAAGCACAGCTGGGCCTTAAACCCAGGCACTTTGGAGGCCATGTGGCAACTGCATCACTGTGCCATGCCTGTTCAGAGATATTTTCTGTAGTCAGTTTGTGACAGTTGTTTTTTCTCTGTGCTCTTGTGGCACCATCCTATGAAAGCCTCTAAGATTACTATACTGTATGTTTTATCACTCCAGTTGACTATGAACTTTGTGAGAACACAAATAGAATCTTTCATCTCTGTTTGTGCTTTGGACAGAACATTCAAATGCTAGAATGTTAAGGGGAAAAGAAACTAAAGTTTCAATGTCTGTTTTGTCCTAGGGAATGTATTTAGTTTTAGACAGTTTTAAATAAATGTGATTGTGACAATAATTTTGCAAGAGCATATTATCATATATTCTTTATTGTTATTATTTATTATTATCACCATTTTATAGTTTAAACCAGAAGTTAAACAACTTGGCTGTGAAGTACTAAAGCCAAGGCTTGAACCCAGGCCTGTTTTGACTGTACAGTCTCTGGTTATTTCATTTTACCATGCTGTTTCCCTAACCATACAATTGTGATAATTTGTAATGAGATCTAGTATGATGTAGTATAAAGAATGTGGACTTGGACATCAAACCGGTCTGGGTTTGAATTCTAGATTGCTGTTTAATAGTATCTTCATTTCTGTAGATCTCTGCTTTTTTACTTCTTAAAAATATCACTGATAGCCTTACCTATTTTGAAAGATTGCTGTGAGAATTAAATGAAATTATGTATGTAGAGTGTTAACTGTGCGGTGTTGGGCACATATTGTATGCTTTACAGATAGTAGTTGTATCAAGTAAGAGTATACATAAACTACAAGCAGCAGGAAAACAGACTTACCATTGGCCTAAGCAAAACAAATTTTAAATGACTTCACATCATAAAAAGTTTAGCAATAGATAGTCAACAATGATTTAATTGTCTTTCTTTCTCTTTCTTACTGTCATAGGACATCTGTAGAGTTGGATATGTCATGTCTAAAGCTCCAAAAAGTAAGAAGGAGGAAATAGTGTTAGCCATGTCTGTGGCTTTTGTTAGATGATAAAAACCTTTATGAGAAGCTACCTTTATACCTTATTAGCTATAGTTGATTGTGTGGACTGCTGTAATAGCTTAATTATTTTTCAAACTCTGGTCTTGCCATCATTCATGTTTTGAAAAAGACTGGGAATGTAGAGATCAGGATGGTTGTGATTAAACCAGTAAGCTCTCTTCTCCTAGGTCTGAGCACATTGCTTCCTCATATAAAGTTTGAGAAGTGTCTCCATAGTGATGGTGGTGCTGGTAGTGATGATGTTGTGATGTCAATACTGAGAACTATCACACGATATGCTTATCACTTCATTGGTCTGAAGCAGTTAATAAGTAAGCATTGTGCATTACTTTAAATAAAGTAAAAGCTTAGGAGATTAGCTGTGCTCTTATGTGATAGGTGCTAATATTTTGCAAAATTGACTTTTCAGATATTTCCCTATGTCATTGGCATAAAAATGATTTTAAAAAAATGTTGTTGCTTCTGACTGTCCTCCACATGCTCACGTCATCATCACATACCAAACGACAAAAGCAGCCAAAACAAAACCTACTATTGCTGGATGGTGTGCCTCAGATAGTTTGTTGGCTGCTGCTTTTTTTTTATGTCTGCAGCTTCAACCACCCAGAGATGATAATGATATTATTACTATTTTAAAATTTTTATTTATTTCTATTGATCTGGAAGGCAGAAAGATAGAGGCAAAGAGAAACAGATCTTCCATGCACAGTTCCATTCCTAAGATGCCTGTAATAGCCGTGACTGGACAAGTCCAGGAGCCATGAAGTCAATCAATCTCCCTTGTGGGTGGCAGGGACCTAAATACTTGAACCTTTACCTGCGGCCTCTCAGGATATTTATTAGCAGGAAGCTGAAAATGGAAGTGGAGCAGAGACTTACACCAGGCACTCGGGTAGTGGGATGTGGGTGTCCCAAGTAGTATTTTAATCACTGCACCAAATGCCTGCCTCAGATGATGGTGTTGTAAGGCTGCTGCTTTTCCCCTATTATCTCATACTTTGGACTTCCTCTGCCTCCTTTTCAGACTAAATGAAAACAATGAGACCTTTTTGTAGTTCTTAGTCCTACCACCTGACTTCCTATTTTGGAACCTTCTCCAATTATTAGACCTCCTGTTTTCTTACCCTGTTGAATTTGGCTGATTGGGAAAGAAAGGGAAATTGAACTGTGGAGCTCTTGCTGCTTTGCCAGTCAGCGATTGGGACAATATGCTACTCAGATACACGTTTGGATTCTGGAATGAAATTTGCCTTAGAAATAGTGGTATAAAGAATGTTTGGGTTATATACTATTGCTTATTTTCTAGTTTGTATTGGCTTTTTTTTTTTTTTTTTTTTGACAGGCAGAGTGGACAGTGAGAGAGAGAGAGAGAGAGAAAGGTCTTCCTTTTCGTCGTTGTTTCACCCTCCAATGGCCGCTGTGGACGGCGCATCTCGCTGATCCGAAGCCAGGAGCCAGGTGCTTCTCCTGGTCTCCATGGGGTGCAGGGCCCAAGGATTTGGGCCATCCTCCACTGCCTTCCCGGGCCATAGCAGAGAGCTGGCCTGGAAGAGGGGCAACCAGGATAGAATCCAGTGCCCCAACCGGGACTAGAACCCAGTGTGCCTGCGCCACAAGGCGGAGGATTAGCCTGTTAAGCCATGGCACAGGCCTGTCTATTGGCTTTTGAAGACTGGCTTGAGATCTCACTGCATTTACACATTATCCTTATTGGGAAGTACTTTATTACTATCAAGCAATTTGAAAAGAAACATTTGGAATAGAACATATCATGAGATGAATGACCCTTGTGTCAGTTTTACCTTAGTCTAGCACCCTACCAATGCATACAAACTAACATAAATTCATCCAAAGTGAAAAGGCAGGAGAAGCTAAGGTCTCAGATGATTCAGTCCCTATCTGATAAAAAGTTAAGAAGCGTTCTGAATATTGAATGCAGAATGAAATATGTTCTATCCTGTGGGTACTTCATGCTTCTATTTTTTTTTAAGATTTTATTTTTTGAGAGGTAAAGTTACAGACAGTGAAAGGGAGAGACAGAAAGAAAGGTCTTTCTTCCGTTGGTTCACTCTCCAAGTTGCCACAATGGCCAGAACTATGCCGATCTGAAGCCAGGAGTCAGGCGCTTCTTCCTGGTCACCCACGCGGGTGCAGGGGCCCAAGGACTTGGGCAATCTTCTACTGCTCTCCCAGGCCACAGCAGAGAGCTGGATTGGAAGTGGAGCAACCGAAACTGGAACCGGCGCCCATATGGGATGCCGACGCTGCAGGCGGAGGATTAACCTACTGCGCTGTGATCTCAGAGATACATATGTGTGGAGAATTACATCTGATTACTGTATGGCTTTTATTGGGTTTCATTCTTTGGCTTAACCATACATTTTGAAAATTTATTTAATTTTAAACATTTATTTGAGAGAGAGAGAGAGAGATCTTCATATGCTGGTTTACTCCCCAAATACCTGCAAGAGCCTAGGATGCACCAACTTGAGGCCAGTCAAGAGTCAGGAACTCAATCTTGGTCTCCTTACGGGTGCCAGGACACCAGCTAGTTGAACCATCACTGCTGCCAGGGTGTGCATTAGCAGAACACTGGAATTGGAAGCAGAGCTGGACCTAGGCACTGTGATATGGGATGAAGGAGTCCCAAGTGGCTTCTTAACCACTCTGCTGGATGCTCACTCCAACCCACAACTATGTTGTTTTACAAATTGATATTAATACCAGATTTTCCAGATCCTTGTATTCACTGGATATTTTTTAGTCATTCAGAAGTTACTAATAATGTAGTATAGTAATAATAAACATAATGATAATTATCAAGTTCAACTTCCAAATTGTGAGAAGAAGCATATATATTTTATAGTGGACAACTTTTAGAGACTGCTTTGAGGTAAATGAAGAAAAGGCAGAAGATGTGTTGCGCGAAGCAGATGCTGAATGACTAAAGTACCCAGCTGTGTACTAACAAAATGAATCTCAGTCAATTAGTTAGCATTTCTTTGGCAGTAAGAGACATGTGTAAAGCAGTAAACACAGCATGGGGAAATTTTAAAAATTAAAAGCTTTTTGTAAGACTAAGACATTGGCAATGTCTGGTCTACCATCTGTGTTACTGAAAAGTTGATTTTATTGTGGGTAAGTTATACAAAGGTCACTTAAAAAGAAAAATTAATTAACTCATTAGAGTCTTAATCTTTCACTATTGCATATAGTTTTGAAGCTTTGTGTTGAAAAAGTTATTTCATTAAAATAAATTGGTGTATATAAATCTAAATATATAATCTAAATATATAATATAAATAATCCTTGTGTTTGTGTGTAAAGCAGGTTTTCTATTGCTTTGTTCAAGCCTACTTTTAATCCTTTTCAGTCAAAAATATTAATCATTTTAGAATTTTCTTTTAGATTTTTTTTTTGCTAGATTTAGATTTATCACCATTTAAATACAAAGCATAATGCTGTTGACCCTTAGTGTCATGGTTTTCTGGCAGAAGGAGCAGGGCTTTCTCATAATAGTTCTTCCTTGATTGAATAGATGGTCAAGGCTTTAGGAATGGCCTATGTAATAAGCTAAAAGTTCACTTAAGTTCACCCCTGGGGCTGGTGCTGTGGTGTAGGTTGTCTCCATCTGTGGTGCCATCATCCTATATGGGCGCCGCCACATATGACTGTTTGACTTCCAATCCAGCTGTCTGCTAATGGCCTGGGAAACCAGTGGAAAATGGCCCAAGTGCTTGGGCCCTTGCACCCAAGTGATTAGACCTGGAAGAAGTTCTTGGCGCCTGGCTTTTGATTGGTCCAGCTCCAGCAGCTGGGGCCATTTTGGGAGTGAACCAGTGGTTGGATGATTCCCTCCCCTCCGTCTGTCTGTCTTTCCCTCCATCTCTCTGTAACTCTGCCTCTAAAATAAATCTTTTTTACTAAAGTTAACTCCTAAAATAATCTTATGTTTACATATGCTATATCAACTCTTTGCAATTGGTTTCATTTGTTTTGACAATTTTCTTCCTCAGTATTTAGAAATGTTGTAAGCTACAACGTGGGATTTTCTTAGCGATATAATAAAATACTTTAAATCTTTAAAGAAGGCAAGAAAACCAGGACCAGTGCTGTGGCGTAGCATGGCGCAGGCATCCCATCTGGGCACCAGTTCAAGTTCTGGCTGCTGCTCTTCCCATCCAGCTTCCTGCAAATGTGCTTGGGAAAACAGTGGAAGATGACCCAAGTGCTTGGGCCTCTGCACCTGCTTTAGAGACATGAAGAAAGCTCCTGGCTCCTGACTTCAGCCTGGCTCAGCCCCAGCCGTTGTGGCCATTTGGGGAGTGAATCAGCAGATGGAAGATTTTCTCCCTGTCTCTCTCACTCTCTGTAACTCTGCCTTTAAAACAAATAAATAGGCCGGCGCCGTGGCTCAACAGGCTAATCCTCCGCCTTGCGGCGCCGGCACACCGGGTTCTAGTCCCGGTCGGGGCACCGATCCTGTCCCGGTTGCCCCTCTTCCAGGCCAGCTCTCTGCTGTGGCCAGGGAGTGCAGTGGAAGATGGCCCAAGTGCTTGGGCCCTGCACCCCGTGGGAGACCAGGATAAGCACCTGGCTCCTGCCATCGGAACAGCGTGGTGCGCCGGCCGCAGCGCGCTACCGCGGCGGCCATTGGAGGGTGAACCAACGGCAAAAGGAAGACCTTTCTCTCTGTCTCTCTCTCTCACTGTCCACTCTGCCTGTCAAAAAAAAAAAAAAAAAAAAAACAAATAAATAAATCTTAAAAAAGTAAGGCAAACATAATTTGAAAATGACAAAAGGATAATTGAGCATTTATTAATGTTTGGATATAACTAAATTAGTCTACACAAAAATTGATAAACTTTGATATTCATTATTTCTATATTCATTGCCTGCAACACTTTGATTCAGCAACTTTAAAAAATTTTTTTTTTATTTGAAAGAGTTACAGAGAGAGAGACAGAGAGAGGAATGTCTTCCATCCACTGGTTCACTTCCCAAATGGCCACAACGGACGTAGCTGAGCCAGTTTGAAGCCAGGAGCCAGGAGCTTCTTTCAGGTCTCCCATGTGGGTGCAGGGGCCCAAGGACTTGACCATCTTCTGCTGCTTTTCCAGGTGCATTAGCAGGGAGCTGGATCAGAAGTGAAACAGCCGGGACTTGAACTGGTACCCATATGGGATGCTGGTGTCACATTTGGCAGCTTAGCCTGCTGTACTACAACACTGGCCCCATAACTTATTTTTTTAACTAAGGATTTAACCTAGGATTCTGAGGACTGATTTATATTATTGTTCTGGTTATGATATCTACAAAGATTTTGGCTCTTTGCTGGTATTGTTTTTGCCTGTATTGCTTTGCTTCTGTTTAGAATTGAATGTGGATTTTCTGCATGGAATGTAGTAATATCTGCCTGATTGAGGTTTGGGGGAAAACTTTGTTTTGCTTAAGTACCAGTCTGTTAGAACGTTATGGAGCTTAGCTAGGAAGTGGACAGAAAGTGCTACAAAGAGTAAATTAGGAAAAGGAGAGAATGAAAAGAAAAATAAGAGTTGTTATTGCATTGATACTTACTATACAGAGTTTTCGGATAATACAGAGTATGTTTGTGAAGTAGGGCCTCATAGAGGATTATAGAAAAGAATCTTCTTATAACTGTTATTGTCCCTATAATTGTACATGTTTTTCAAAATGAATTTAGTTTCATTACAAAATATTCCAGGAAATACATTTACTTGATTAAAAATCACAATTAAAATTATCATTAAAACACATTTTCATATTTAGAAATTGTGGTATCATCATTAATGTAGAATCTCTTATATCTGGAAGGCATTTGAATTCTCATAAAATACAGTTTGTTGATTTTTTAAAGATATGTTTATGTATTTGAAAGTCAAAGTTACAGAGAGAGAGGGAGAGACAGAGAACATGAAAGATCTCCATTTACCAGTTCACTCCCAAATGGCCCAAATGGCTGGGTCTGGGCCAGCCTGAAGTCAGGAGCCAGGTGCTTCTTCCAAGTCGCCTACACAGGTGCAGGGGCCCCAGTAATTGGGCCATCTTCTACTGTTTTCCCAGGTGCATTAGCAGAGAGCTGAATCACGAGTGGAGAAGATTTATTTGTTTTTTAGAGATATGCTTATTTATGGTTTATTTGAAAGGCAATGTGAGAGAGTGAAGGAGAGACAGAGACAGAGTTAGGTCTTCTATCTGCTGGTTTACTCCTCAAATGGCCACAACACCTAGGGCTGGGCCAAGCTGAAGCCAGGAGCCAAGAACTCCATCCTGGTCTTCCACATGGGTGGCAAAGGCCCAAGTACTTGGGACATTATCTGCTGCCTTCCTAGCTACATTAATAAGAACCTTGATCAGAAGTGTGAGTAGCTGAGGTTCAAACTGGCACTCTGATATGGGATGCCTGCAATTGTAGGTAGTGACTTAGTCTGTTGTACCACAACACCAGCCCCTTGTAATTTATTTTTGAAGGAAGGGATTTATTTTTTGAGAACCTTTCATAACATCATTGCCACTAGATTGTATTAAAAGCTACCAATTTTTATCCCAGTAATTTCTTTTTTAAATTTTTATTATTTTTATTTTTAAGGAATAAAATTTCATAAGTACAATGTTAGGAATATAGTTATTCTTCCCACCATACCCACCCTCCCACTCACATTGCCACCCTTCCTTCTCTTCCCCCTACTCTTGCCAGTCCCATTCTCCATTAAGATTCATTTTCAATTAACTTTGTACACAGAAGACCAACTCTATACTAAGTAAAGATTTCAA
Source organism: Lepus europaeus (assembly GCF_033115175.1). Taxonomy (NCBI): domain Eukaryota; kingdom Metazoa; phylum Chordata; class Mammalia; order Lagomorpha; family Leporidae; genus Lepus; species Lepus europaeus. The sequence continues at coordinate 107,434,718 of NC_084831.1, forward strand.
CAATTTGCATGCATGCATACACACACCTATCTGGGAACGAGTTTTACAGTTACATCTTAATACAACTCATTGAGGACAGAGGTCCTGCATGGGGAGTTAATGCACAGTGACTCTTGTTAACTTAACCATTAATACTCTTATGTATGACGTCAGTGACCACCTGAGACTCTTGATGTGAGCTGCCTAGGCTGTGAAAGCCTTTTGAGTCCACAACTCCGTCAGTATTTGGACAAGGCCATAAGCAAAGTGGAAGTTCTCTCCTCCCTTTAGAAAAAGTACATTCTTCTTTGATGGCCACTTCCTTCAACTGGGGTCTCAACCACAGAGATCCTTCATGTAGAACATTTTTTGCCACAGTGTCTTGACTTTCCGTGTCTAAAATGCTCTCATGGGCTTTTCAGCCAGACCAGGAAGCCTTAAGGTCTGATTCTGAGGTCAGAGTGTCACTTAAAGCATTTGTCATTCTATGAGTCTGCTGTGTGGACTGCTTCCCATGTTGGACACTCTTTTTTTAATTCTATTTTTATTACCAGACATTTGACCCTATTTATATGATCTCTTTAACACTTAATCCTATCTGTATGATCACTTTAACAATTAAGATGGCATTTTTACCATCAAGTTTAATGGGATTTGGAGCCCCATGACATGTTTTTAAACTGTACCCTCAGAAGTCCGTAGGAACGTATGCAGAACTATACAGCTTTACAGTTACAAACTTCCTCTTCCCTGTCTTATTCTCACTCTTATTTTTTACTGAGATCTTTCAATTGACTTTATACACATATGATTAACTCTATGTTAAGTAAAGAGTTCAACAAATAGTAGGAAGAAAAAAAAAAGAAAACAAAACTATTCCTCGACAGTCAAAACAAAGGGAGCTCAAGTCATCCTTTCTTGAAGTATAATTTCACTTCTACAGATTTCATTTTAGGTGCTCTATTAGTTCTCACAGATCAGGGAGAACGTATGGTATGTCCCTTCAGGGCTGGCTTATTTCATTAAGTACGATGTCTTCCAGATTCATCCATTTTCTTTTTTTTTAAACCACTATGTAGTATTCCATAGTGTACATATCCCATAATTTCTTTATCTGGTCTTCAGTTGAAGGGCATTTATGTTGATTCCATGTCTTAGCTATTGTGAATTGAGCTGCAATAACCATGGAGGTGCAGATAGCTCTTTTGTTTACTGATTTCATTTCCCTTGGGTAAATTTCCAGGAGTTTTATGGATGGATCATATGGTAGGTATATATTCAGATTTTTGAGGTATCTCCACACTGTTTACATCCCCTTTAACAGTGGATTATTGTACCCTTTTTCCCACATCCTTGCTAGAAGTAGTTTATTGATTGCTGTAGGAAAGCCATTCTAACTGTATCCCCATAATTTCAAACTTGCCAGTATCTTTAAGAGTATGGTTAAAAAGAAGTTTTATGTAAGGACTCAGCAGTTTTTTTTTGTTTGTTTGTGTGTTTTTTTTTTTTTAGAGCAAATTAAGAGTTAGAATAGCATTTAATTTCCTAAAGAGTTCATACTATGTATATCCTTGAGCGGTGCTACTTTTGAGGTGTTTAATCATTCTGAGGATTCCAATTTGCTCATGTAGAAAGTAGCAAGAATGATATAATAGATGATCTTTTTTAGGGGGCCGTAGATTTATTATTTTGACCAAACCATTGTCTCATGGTATTTTAAGGCCTTTGACAAGCTGGAAATCTTTCTTATTTAATTTACTGTCACAAATATTTTTGTATTAATCATTTTGCATACTTATGAATTTTATTTATAGGCTTCCAGCTGAAGTAATTAGCTAGTCTTCACTCTAACCCTCATCAGCGGTTCTTCCTGTTTTTCCTATTATTGTCAGAGAGATCACTGTTTACCTTGCCATCCTATGTAACAGGCACTATCCTAATTGCTGTCCATGCAGTCTTTCTAATTCAGTCTTGGTGAGGACTCCATTGATATACAGGCTCTATTCTTATCCTCAGTTTTACAGAGGAAATGGAAACTTATAGAAATGAGGTCATTGCCCATTGTTCGCACCTGGAATGAATCAAAGCCAAACTTCTAGCTCAGGAGTGTTTATTTTTGAAGTCCGTGCAAGCTTTAACCTCTTGATAGTGCTTCCTGTATATGCAGTCACTAAGTCCTATTGAATTTACTTTCTAAATTAGACTGGAGAATCTTACTCAACTTTTCTTCCCCTGGTATTACCTATGTTTGGATTCTTCATCATCCTTGTCTTGATTCTTATGTTAGCCTTCCTGCTTATCTCCTTTTGCCTAGTTTTGTCTGATACAGTAGATGGTTCAGGTCATTTAATGGTTTCCTCATTACCTGTATATTAAAGTATAAGATCTTCAACATTTATAAGCTATCTGCAGTTTATATTAACTGCTTACTTCCATTTTGTATTATATTGTAAATTCCATGAATATCGAGGTTAACATCTTTATTCCTGACCTTATTTTTTATACACATAGTAACCCCTCAGTGAATAGGTGTTGACTTAATAATGTAGACCTAGGTAGGATCTTGGCTTAACAATTCAGTGTGTACTGAATTGAAATTAAAATGCCTTACTCTGGGGAGTAATAATATCATTTTAATATATTAATAAGTCAAACATTGTTTAAACATAGCCCCTAATCCTATTAACTTGAATAATAAGATTTTAAGATTATTTGTAGTTGTTCAGTGTTCCAAAGGAAGCTTTTTTTCTGGAAGGGAATTAACAATTGAAATATAGCAAAAGCTTGATTAGGTTTTGGATATTTATTGTAGTACATATTACAAATGAGTAGTCATTGACTCCTTGTTAAAAATTTCACTGCTGACAAGAAGTTATTGAAGTTTATGTAAGTAAGTCTGTAATCAGGACAATTTATGATGCTCAAAATGTATCCATGATTCATGAGTCACTCTAAGGGAATAAGGTATACAAATGGTATAATCTATACTTGGATTTGTTTTCAATTGCAACCCCTTAAAATTAATTTAATCAAATTATTTGATGATTTGATGTAACTTTTATTTATGTAAAATATTTAATACATTAAAATAAGAATGTAAATTTAATTATTTGAAAGTTACAGAGAGGGAGAGGCTATTTTTATTGATTTATTTTAAAGGCAGAGTTACAGAGAGAGAGAGATCTTCCATCCACTGATTCACTCCCCAAATGACTGCAATGGTCAGGGCTTTGCCAGGCCAAAGCCAGGAGCTTGGAGCTTCTTCCAAATCTCCCACATGGGTGCAGGGGCCCAAGCACTTGGGTGATCTTCTGCAGCTTTCCCAGGCGCATTGACAGGAAGCTGAATCGGAAGAAGCAGCTAGGTCTGGAACAGGCATCCAAATGGGAAGCCAGTGTCACAGGCAGCAGCTTTACTCACTACACCGCAATGCCGGCACCACAACGTTTCTTTTTAAGTCCTTTTAATCTGAGGTTGAAAAGAATACACACACACACACACATACACATATATTTATTTATTTTGCCTGGCAGAGTTAGACAGTGATAGAGAGAGACAGAGAGTTATAGACAATGAGAGAGACAGAGAGAAAGGTCTTCCTTCAGTTGGTTCACACTGGCCTAATGGCCGCCACAGCTGGTGCTGCATGCCGATCCGAAGGCAGGAGACGGGTGCTTCCTCCCGGTTTCTCATGCAGGTGCAGGGACCCAAGCACTTGGGCCAGCCTCCACTGCCCTCCTGGGCCACAGCAGAGAGTTGGACTGGAAGAGGAGCAACCAGGACTAGTACCTGGTGCCCCAACTGAGACTAGAACCCAGGGTGCCAGCGCCGCAAGCAGAGGATTAGCCTAGTGAACCACGGCGCCAACCTGAAAAGGATATACTTGAAAAGTGATAAGAAGTTATTGGTTGCCAGTTTTGACATTATTTTTAAAAATTATTTTTTATTTAAAAGGCCAAAAGAGAGTGCACGAGCGCTGTTCCATTCAATAGTTCACTCCCCAAATGCCTGCAAAGTTAGGGCTGGATCAGTCCAAAGCCAGGAGCCAGGAACTCAATGTTGGTCTTCCAAGTGTATGGCAGTGATCCCAGCACTTTAATCTGCTGTCTCCCAGCGTATGCATTAGTAGCTGTGTTGGAAAGAGGAACTTGTTGAAGCAGACACTCCAATACTAGATGAGGGCATCCCAAGTGGCAAATTAACTTCTACAAGTGCCCAGCCCTATTTTTTTAATAAAAAAAATTATTTATTTGCGATAGAGGGAGAGGTAGAACAAACAAGAATAAGAACGAGATACATTGTCCATTTACTGGTTCTTTCACTAAATGTCCAAAATAATCAGGGCTGGCAGAAGCCAGGAGTCGAGAACTCAAACCAGGTGTCTCACCTGGGTGCCAGGGACCCTACTACTTAAAGTATCACCTGCTGCCTATCAAGAAGCTGGAACTGTAACTGCAGCAGGAACCTAAACGTAGGCACTCCATTAAGGTGTGTATGTGTCTTTACCCCTAGGCCAAATGCCTGCCCCATGACATTGTTAATAAAAACCCTCATATCATAAAAACAACATTCTTTTTTTTTCATTTATTAAACTTTTATTTAATGAATATAAATTTCCAAAGTACAGCTTATGGATTACAATGGCTTCCCCCCTCCCATAACTTCCCCCCCACCTGCAACCCTCCCCTTTCCCGCTCCCTCTCCCCTTCCATTCACATCAAGATTCATTTTCAATTCTCTTTATATATAGAAAATCAGTTTAGTATATATTAAGTAAAGATTTCAACAGTTTGCCCCCATATAGCAACACAAAGTGAAAAAAATACTGTTGGAGTACTAGTTATAGCATTAAATAATGTGTACAGCACATTAAAGACAGAGATCCTACATAATATTTTTTTAAATTAATTAATTTTCTATGCCATTTCCAATTTAACACCAGGTTTTTTTTTTTCATTTCCAATTATCTTTATATACAGAAGATCGATTCTGTATATAATTAGTAAAGATTTCATCAGTTTGCACCCACACAGAAACACAAAGTGTAAAAATACTGTTTCAGTACTAATACTAACTGATAGAATCAAAAAGGGAGAGAAGGATCCAACATGGGAAGTGGGATACACAGCAGACTCATAGAATGGCAGATGTCCTAAACAACACTCTGGCCTCAGAATCAGCCCTTAAGGCATTCGGATCTGGCTGAAGAGCCCATGAGAGTATTGTAGGCATGGAAAGCCAAGATACCATGGAAAAGAAAAAAAGAAGAAGACCTAAATGAAAGATCTCTGCAAGTGAGATCCCAGTGGAAAGAACAGGGCCATCAAAGAAGGAGGTACCTTTCTCTGAAGGGAGGAGAGAACTTCCACTTTGACTATGACCCTATCGGAATAAGATTAAAGTCAGCGAACTCTAAAGGCTTCCGTAGCCTTGGCAACTCATGACTAGAGCCTAGGGAGATTACTGATGCCATAAACAAGAGTGTCAAATTGTTAGTCAGCAACAGGAGTCACTGTGTACTTACATCTCATGTGGGATCTGTCCTTAATGTGTTGTCTAATGTGAAGTGATGCTATAACTAGTACTGAAACAGTATTTTTACACTTTGTGTTTCTGTGTGGGTGCAAACTGATGAAATCTTTACTAAAAACAACATTCTTAATAGAGACTGCACTTTTTGTGTATTGATTCTTTTTTAGAAAATTGAGATGTAATATACATAGTTTTTGTTGTTGTTGTTGCTGACAGGCAGAGTTAGACTGTGAGAGAGAGAGAGACAGAGACAGAGAGAAAGGTCTTCCTTTTTCTGTTTGTTCACCCCCTAGTAGCCGCCACGGCTGGCACATTGCTGTGATCCAAAGCCAGGAGCCAGGTGCTTCCTCCAGGTCTCCCATGTGGGTGCAGGGCCCAAGCACTTGGGCCATCCTCCACTGCACTCTCGGGCCACAGCAGAGAGCTGGACTGGAAGAGGAGCAACCGGGACAGAATCCGGCGCCCCAACCTGGACTAGAACCCAGGGTACCGGTATCGCAGGTGGAGGATTAGCCTAGTGAGCCATGGCGCCGGATATAATATACATAGTTTTATTGTGCACAATTTAATGGTTTATAGCATATACACAAAATTACCTAACTATTACAAGATTCTGGGAAGGTGATGATTAGAAAACTATCTCCCATCTAGACAATGATTGCACTGACACCATCTGCCTATTGTAACTATTTTGGAGTCTATCAAAGCTTTGAAACTGCCATGGGGAAGGCTTAAGTGATAAATTGTGGTTATTTCATTCAGTTTCAGGTCTTTGTACTGTAACAGATACCCATCCCCTACCCTAACCCCATGGCAGGCAGTGCGGGTGCAACTTTTACACAGCCTGTGGGAGCTATGGTGGACAGAAATTATCCTATCCTCCAAATATTTGGAATCAATGTCCTGGTTGCTGCTCCTGAGGAGAAGTACAAAGAAGTATGTGGCCATTCTTGTTCTTCCTCCTCCAGCTAAAGTGATTATAGGAATTTTATTTTTTTTTAAATATTTTACTTATTTGTTTGCTTATTTGAAAGGTAGAGCTACAGACAGAGGGAGAGACTGAGAAATGTCTTCCATCTGCTGGTTCACTCCCCAAATGGCCAAAATGGTTGGAGTTGGGCCGATCCAAAGCCAGGAGCCAGGAGCTTCTTGAAGGTCTTCCTCGCTAGTGCAGGGGCCCAAGCATTTGGGTCATCTTCTGCTTTCCCAAGTGATAGTAGAGAGCTGGAGCAGCCGGGACTAGAACTAGCACCCATATGGGATGCCGGTGCCGCAGGCGGACAGTTAACTTGTACCACAGTGTCAGCCCCTCCAGGAGATTTAATAAGCTGACGTCTGTGCCCTTCATATTTCTTTTCTTTCCTTTTTTTTTTTTTCCCTCTGTTGGAGGTTGGATATTAAAGACTAGGACATTGAAAAGCAACTGTGTATTTAGGAGAAATTGGAAAGTGATCATGCATACCCAGGGAAAGGTGCAGGTTCAGAAAAGACCCAACATTTATACTTTAGGCTAAGCATTGACACAAAGACAACTTTCAACAATTAAACAATAAAAACAATAACAAAACCCAACAAACCCTGGAGAAAGAGGAAAACCTGATTTTCAGAGTTACCACAATCTTAAATTCAAATGTCTAGTTTTCAACACAAGAATTCTAAAATATAGAAATATGAAAAAATGGGTCATTCAAAAACAAAACAAAACTGAAACTGACCCTGAAAAAGGCCTGAGGGCAGATCAACTAGACAAAAACTATAAAATAACCCAGAGATGTGGTAGGGCCCGGCGCTGTGGCTCACTTGGTTAATCCTCTGCTTGTGGTGCCGGCATCCCATATGGGCACTGGGTTCTAGTCCTGACTGCCCCTTTTCCAGTCCAGCTCTCTGCTGTGGCCCGGGGGGCAGTGGAGGATGGCACCTGCACCCGCATGGGAGACCAGGAAGCACCTGGCTCCTGGCTTCAGATTGGCACAGCGCTGGCTGTAACGGCCATTTGAGGAGTAAACCAACGGAAGGAAGACCTTTCTCTCTGTCTCTCTCTCACTGTCTATCACTCTACCTGTCAAATTAAAAAAAAAATGTGGGAGCAAGTCAAGTAAAAATGATGGCGGACAGTGTTGTGGCCTTGTGAGTTAAGCCTGCTATGCCAGCATCCCGTTATGGGTGTCAGTTTGTGTCCTGGCTGCTCCATTTCTGATCCAAATCCTTGTTAATGCGCCTGGGAAAGCAGCAGAGGATGGCCCAATGGGGCCTTTGCCACCCATGTGGAAGACTTGAATGAATCACCTGGCTCCTGGTTTTGACCTGGCTGAACCCTGGAAGTTGCAGCTATTTGGGGAGTGAAATAGCAGATGAAGGATCTGACTCTATGTCTCTTCCTCTCTAACTCTTTCAAATAAATAAATCTTTTAAAAAATGATGTATGACCAATTGGAAATAATAGTAAAGAGAAAGAGAATGTAAAAAGATATTGAAAAGAAATTCTGGACTTGAAAAGTACAGTAAATAAGTTGAAAAGTTCACTTGAGAGATTAAACCTCTTAACATAGAGGTTTAATCAAACTCGCATGTGTTGAAGCGGCTCCTCATATTAACCGGTTTTACATGGACACAGAAACTAGGCACTTTACAGGTGCACTTGCACGGCAGGCTGGGCCCCCTTTTCTATATTTTATTTTACTTTTTTAGTATAGTGGTACTTAAAATCACTGGTTCACTTAAAAAACAAACAATAAAATGTTAAACTCTACTAATGTACAAATAAGCTGAAAAGTTGCATTTTATGTGTATTTTTTGCCATAGCAGGTACTGTATTTCTCATGCTGGATTTCAAAAAAAAAAAAATCAAAAACAAAAAAAACTAAAGGGTGGTGTTTTATTGGATTGTGACAGGTTGAGTAATAAGGAATTAAGTCGTCGTCATTTCATTAAAGCTGAGAGATGATGTAATGCATATATAAGAGTTTTCTGAAGGGTTTTTTTTGGCTTTTAAACAGCTTATTTTTGTTTTTGTTTAGTTTTTTATTTTATTTTGGAAAGATATGATTGTATTATGTGCAACTCAGTTGCTTACATTATAACTACAAAATATTTTTGGGTTCCTGGAAAAAAAAAAAAAAGAAAAAAGACTAATAAATGTGTTTGGCTGCTAAAAAAAAAAAAAAAAGATATTGAAAAGAAATTCTGGACTTGAAAAGTACAGTAAATAAGTTGAAAAGTTCACTTGAGAGATTCAAAGGCAGATTTGAGCATGCAGAAGAAAGAAGCAGTGAATTTGATGATCACCAAAAACTTGGGTATGTATTTTAGCTTAGAGAATCATTTAGAGCACTCTTTTTTTTAAAGCTTTTATTTAATGAATATAAATTTCCAAAGTATAGCTTATGAATTACAGTGGCTTCCCCCCCATAACTTCCCTCCCACCCGCAACCCTCCTCTTTCCCGCGCTCTCTCCCCTTCCATTCACATCAAGATTCATTTTCAATTCTCTTTATATACAGAAAATCAGTTTAGTATATATAAAGTAAAGATTTCAACAGTTTTCCCTCACATAGCAACACAAAGTGAAAAATACTGTTGGAGTACTAGTTATAGCATTAAATCACAGTGTACAGCACATTAATGACAGAGATCCTACATGATATTTTTTTAAAATTAATTAATTTTCTATGTAATTTCCAATTTAAAACCAAGTTGTTTTTTTTTTTTCATTTTCAATTATCTTTATATACAGGAGATCGATTCAGTATATACTAAGTAAAGATTTCATCAGTTTATACCCACACAGAAACACAAAGTGTAAAAATACTGTTTCAGTACTAGTTATAGCATTACTTCACATTGGACAACCCATTAAGGACAGATCCCACATGGGATGTAAGTACATAGTAGAACACTCTTAATAGTTTTCTCCATGGACTGTTGCCCTGAAAGAATTGAATGAAATTATTAAAAGCATTATTTTCTTATTCTTTACAAATACCAAGGATGTTGTAAGTAAAAATACTTAAAATGTAGTGAATATTACCAAAATTAGAATAAGACATTTCCATTATAACTTCAGGTTTGTTTCTAGTCATTTGGACTTTCATTATTTGTTATGTGATCCTACTAAAATGTAACATTTCTGTCAGCAGTATATGCATACTCCAGTTGTTTCTATCCTCACTAGCTTTTATTATGTCTCTCTTTAGCCGTTCTAATGGGTAAGAACTGGCCTCTAAGTTAGCTTCTTTGTAATACAACATTACACAAAGATAATAATTTTCTAGTTTAAAGAAACTTAGGCCGGCGCCGCGGCTTAACAGGCTAATCCTCTGCCTTGCAGCGCCGGCATACCGGCTTCTAGTCCTGGTTGGGGCGCTGGATTCTATCCCAGTTGCCCCTCTTCCAGGCCAGCTCTCTGCTATGGCCCGGGAAGGCAGTGGAGGATGGCCCAAGTCCTTGGGCCCTGCACCTGCATGGGAGACCAAGAGAAGCACCTGGCTCCTGGCTTCGGATCAGCGAGATGCGCTGGCTGCAGCGGCCATTGGAGGGTGAACCAACGGCAAAAAGGAAGCCCTTTCTCTCTGTCTCTCTCTCTCACTATCCACTCTGTCAAAAAAAAAAAAAAAAAAAAAAAAAAAGAAACTTAACTAAATTTTAATTTTTTCTTTTACAACTGCTATTATATAATTGAAATCTATGTAAGTATAGAAGCTCCACATACACAGTTATGTATTAGTTTTTTTTTTTTAATTTCACATGTAAATGTTTCATAAATGTTTCTGGTATTCCATACCTAATAAACTTGAGTACTATTGTTTATATATTTAAGGCATTAATAAGCAATATTCCTATACTCATAGAATATGCTTTTTAGTTTTTTCGTAAATTTTTGAATTTTTGTTGTTTAAGCTACCTAATCTGCTTTTTTTTTTTTTTTAGGATAGAGTTATTTATTTATTTGTTTGAAAGGTAGAGTGACAGAGGGAGAGGGAAAGAGAGAGCTTCCATCTACTGATTTACACCCCAGAAGGCAGCAACAACCATGTCTGGGCCAGGCTGAAGCCAGGAGCCAGGAACTGCATCATGTTCTCCCACATGGGTGCGTAGGGGCTCAAGTACTTGGAACCATCACCGTTTTCTCAGGCACTTTAGCTGGAAGCTGGATTGGAAATAGAACAACCAGAACCTTTAACTGGCCCTCCAATATTTATTTTATTGAGCATTTTTATTATGAAAGAACAATTCTCTAGTCAGCATATTCGTATTGATTCTAATAGGTTGGAAATTAATTTGAATAACATTCTAAGCCCTCCCTTTAAAAATGTGCCAATCTTACATATTGGTAGAATCATGTAAGTACAAAGTGAAAGATCAAATGACTAAAAATAAAAACAAGCTATAAAAGGAATATGTCCTGTTCTAATTTTGGTAATATTCACTATATTGCAATTGAAAAAAACTAAACCCTGGAAGCACATCCATTCAAAAGAGATCACATCTTGGAAATTCTGGTTAACTGTCTGCTATGGTATTATTTTTTTCAGTAGATTCAGTTCAGTATTGACATTCAAGTTGCTGATTTTTAAAGAAAGATGTTCTTAATATATCTGAACAAGTGAAGTTGGTCTATCATTTGGATTGAAGGAGGCTGTTCTTAGTCAACTTTGTCATTGGGATTATACTAGCTTGTAGAACGAGCTGATAAACTTCCTGTAAGGATTATATGCTATTTTAGGCCTTAACCTCCAAACATGACCTTGAGCTAAATGACTTTGAGGATATGTAGCTGAAATCTGGTTTTAGGTTTTTTCAGTTATTCTTCATCTTCTTGGATTAGTTTTAATAATTTGTATTTTTCTAGAAAATCAAATCTATAGATTTTAAAATCTTTAATATGAAGTTGTACACAATACTATGTATATTAAATATTTCCAAATATATAATTATATAACATCTCATTTTTGTGTCCCATTAGTCTCACTTTTTGATACCAGGTGTTCCTGAATTTGCTATAATGAAGATCAATTCTGGATCTAGGTTATACTTTCGCTTTTGTTCTTCATATGGAACATAGACAGCATTTAAGGAGTTTTTTTTTTTTTAATTTTAATTTTTTTTAGTTAGAAGTGGAACGTATGGCCAAGCAGGTATATCCCCATGGGGAAATATACCATTAAAAGGAAAAAAGTAATTCTAACAATTAATAGTTTCCTCTAAATAGTGGGGTTGTGGCTGATTATTCTGTAGCATTTTCTTTATTTATGAATACTTTTTTTTTTTAAACAAAGAAAGTAAATTAGTAGAAATAAAACTGATCGTAATTGCCAGAACAGTGTCCATACACAGTAGTTATGGCTTCCACCTCCCAATGGCTGTCCTTCAATTAGTTAAGCTAAGCAAATGAGGATGTTTGGATAATAAATGTTCCCTCATGATTAGTTCCTCTCAGTAGTAATTCTGAAGTATCCTATTATAAATGCCAATTACAAGCATGCCAGAATGACCAATTTTTGCCCTGGACAGTTAGTTTTTGTTGTTGGAAAGAGTCAGGGAAAGAGGAGAGAAGGTTGAGAGAGAAAGAAGGAAAGGAGGAAAGGGGGGGAAGGTAAGATCTCAGTGTTTTTCTTTCATGAGCAAAACAAATTGTAAACTGTAGATTTACCCAAAGAGGAATTTCCTCCAAAGACCTTGTTTTTCTCAGCTTTCCCTTTTAGGAAGAGGAAGGACTGAGAGACAGGAAGGTGAATGGAGCAGTGTTGGACCTAGAGGTCCTGTGCCTATCCTAGAAACGTAGGAAGTCAAACCAATGTAGTTGTAAGGTGTTCTGTTGGGAAATTAAAGTGCAGGGAAATCTTTTAATATTAATTCATTTTTGGAGATTTGAGCTAAATGACTACAGAATTTTAATTTGAAATCCATTCTGCAGATTCATGACCTGTCTATAGGATCTCTGTACAATTATTTCATTAGGAAATCAGACTTAGTTAGCCAATTTAGTTTAATTTCTGTGTGCACACATATGCACACATACACACAGGAACTTCATTGTTTCCTGAAATTTTTAGGGCTTTCATTATTTGATTTCTGTGTTATGATGTTGAAATGCAATACTGTGAGTTTACATTAACAGTAAAGGTATTTTCTTTTTTCTTTAGTTTTAAAGAAAACACAGAGTCTTTTGTAGTGACTTGTGATTGAGAATAGTTTCTTAGAATCAGCTGCTTTAATATTTTGTAGGGAGCAAAATGTCACAAACACAGTAGTTAGTATATTTTTTACTCTATTGATTTGAATAGAATTAAGCAACTTCTTGTATGATCTATTTATTCAGCAAGGTGGCATATTAAACAGCAGGAAAAGTAAATTGAAATAGTGGAGGAACAAGGAAGCCAGGAGAAAGGAAAACCCAAAAGTAGAAATATTGAATGAAGAAACTTTATGCAAGGTACTGAAGAGGTCTTCTTTCTTAACACCACCGAAGCAATGTGGCAGGAAGTTTTACTTTTATGATTCATTATCAAACAGGTAAAAGTAGAATCATCAGTTGACCAACAAATCAATACATTCCACTTTGCATGCAAAAGTCAAGTCCTTATAACTAGGCAATTATATGTTATATATTATAATTATTTAAGCATATATAAGCATAAGTTATAGGTTCTTTATGGGAAGGCAGACCAGCCCAGCTTATTTTAAGTATCACCTAGTGCTTTCTTGTTTGTAAAGGATACAAATGGAACCGTTCATTGACTAAGAAATTGAAAATTCTAGTTAAGGTAGAGTATTTTACATATATATATATATACACATACATATTTTACATATACACACACATTCTATGAATATTTTATTTTTAGCTTAAAATAATGTAAATACCAATTAAAGGTAGTCTTATTTTTCTTTTCTTTTTTTTTTTTTTTTTTTTTTTGACAGGCAGAGTGGATAGTGAGAGAGAGAGAGAGAGAAAGGTCTTCCTTTTTGCCGTTGGTTCACCCTCCAATGGCCGCGGCGGCCAGCGCATCTCGCTGATCCGAAGCCAGGAGCCAGGTGCTTCTCCTGGTCTCCCATGCGGGTGCCGGGCCCAAGGACTTGGGCCATCCTCCACTGCCTTCCCGGGCCATAGCAGAGAGCTGGCCTGGAAGAGGGGCAACCGGGATAGAATCCGGCGCCCCAACCGGGACTAGAAGCCGGTATGCTGGCGCCGCAAGGCGGAGGATTAGCCTGTTGAGCCATGGTGCCAGCCAAGTAGTCTTATTTTTCTTACATAACCAACCTATAATGCTTAACTGCTATTTCCAATTCCAATTTTGTAAAGTAGGAATACCTAGTTTGTTTTTTTTTTTTTAAGATTTATTTGTTTATTTGAAAGAATTACTGTGAGAGAGGGAGAGACAAAGAGAGAGATGAGAGAGATCTTTCATCCAGTGGTTCACTTCCCAAATGGCTGAGATGACCAGGGCTAAGCCAGGCCGAAGCCAGGAGCTGGGCACCACATCCAGGTTTCCCATGTGGGGGTCTCTGCACTAGGGCCATCCTGTGCTGCTTTCCCAAGAGTTATTATCAGGGAGCTGGATTGGAAGCGGAGCAGCCAGGACTTGAATTGGTGCCCATATGGGATGCTGGAGCTGTAGCGGGCAGGTTAACCCACTGCTCCACAGCACTGGCCCCTTGGTTTTTACTTTTAAAATAATTATTTCTGTTTTAATTTTAACTTTTAGAAACTTACCTTTCCATAACTTTCAGTGTTTTCCCAAGGTATTTGTCTTAGTTTCCATAGGTACACCCTTTTATGTGCTCACATTTCACAAAATTTAATTAATATTAAATTTCATAATTACAAATTGGCATAAAAGCACAATGAGAATGAAACACAAGCATGCATTTTAACTCAGAAAAACAGAATGTAAAAGTATATTGCTAATGGAGCAGCCTATTCAGTTTAAACATTTTTCTGTGGCTAAGTATATGTATTCAAACAAAAATACAGAACTAGCCATAAATACTGTGAAGATGAACCTATCTGGTGATTTTCTGTTATGTTTGATTTGGCTGATTGGCTGTTGCTTGTTTTCTTCTTTAGGAACATTTAGCTATGATAGTCCTTTATGGTTCATATCTTTAATAATAATATTTGGTGAGACAAGTTGTTGAGGAGCTAATTATACATTTTATTTATGAGAAGAAAGCAGTAGGCAGTCTGATTTCAGAGTTTGTGCATTTAACCATTGTGTCCCACCACTTCCCTTTGTGGGAAATACTAACACACCACTCTAGTCCATGATACAGTAAGTAGATAATAAAGAAATGGTGTACAAAAAATATAATGCTTAATACTATATTAAACATTATACTCAAAAAACAGTACACTGCTTTGTTTTCAAATATCTCTAGAAGACTTACTAAAACTGACATTTAGTTAGGATAATAGTAAATTAGTAAGGAACAGAAATTATGCAAGCCATTTATGTAAACAAATCCCAAATAGAGTTATAAATTAATAAACAAAAGTCAAAATATTGATTTGATCAATAGTTGTCATTTGGGATGAGTAATTTATTGTTTTAAATTAGGCTTTGGGATTGGTGTTGTAGTTCAGTGAGTTAAGCTGCCACCTGTGACATCAGCATCCCAGTTCAAGTTCCAGCTGCTCCAATACCGATCCAGCTTCCTGCTAATGTGCCAAGGAATGCAGTGGGGGATGGGCCCTTGCCATTCATGTGGGAGACCAAGATGGAGCTCCTGGCTTCAGTCTGTACCAGCCCTGGGTATTGCAGCCATTTGGAGAGAGAACCAGCGGTTGACTAAGCCTCCCCCTCTGGCCCTTCCTCTACCTTTTCCTTCTCTCTCTCCTCTTCCTCTCCCTTCTCCTCCTCTCGCACTTTCTCCCCTCCCTCTCTATTTCCATCAAATAAATAGTGAATAAATTTGGCTTCAGTCCTTCCTGCTGAGGGTCGCTCAGTCCAGTCCAATTGTTAGTCTGGCTCAGTTCCTAAAAAGGAGCAAGAGTACGTAACTGCTTCTTACCACGAAGCAACTTAATTTAGGCTGTGAAGTCAGAATAATATATATGTCCAGGTCACACATTTTTATGTCACTTAGTAGGTATGTGACTTTGGGCAAGTTACTTAACCTCTCTTGTCTCAGCTACCTCATTTTAAAGTTAAGGATTAATATCCACCCAGCAGAATTTCTGAAGATTAAATCAATTCATGTGAAGTTCTTGTGGCAGCGCCTGGTATATAGTATATGTTCAATAAATGATAGCTATCATGGTTCATCTCAACCTTGAAAAAGGAAGATAATGAAATTGTTATTGGAAATATGCCCAGAAAGATGGATCTGAGGTATGAAATATTGGAAAATTGGTAAGAAAAAAATACACAAGAAGTAGCAGAACCAGTTAAGGTATATATGAGGAATTAGTGTGGGACCTGGAATAGTTATAGTTATAAACTTTACCTTTTGTTCATTAAAAGAGAAATACCAGATCAAGATCACAAGGAAAAATAAATTGAAAGAAAGAAAAGAATAGAAATGACACAGAAATTGGGAAGTTAGAGACAGAGATACAATGGGATAAATAGAATGAATTTTCTGAAAAATCCTGGGAACCTACAGCAGATCTAATCAAGAAAAAAGAAGGAAATAGTTTTTGTAATTTTTTTCAAAGATTTATTTATTTATTTGACAGAGTTACACACAGAAAGAAGGAAAGAAAGAGAGGTCTTCCATCTGCTAGTTCACTCCCCAATTGGCTGCAATGGCTGCAGCTGCGCCGATCAGGAGCCAGGAGCTTCTTCCAAGGTTTCCCACATGGGTACAGTGTCTCAAGCACCTGGGTCACCTTCTATTGCTTTCCCAGGCACATTAGCAGTGAGCTAGATTGGAAGCAAAGCAACTGAGATTCGAGTCAGCGCCCAGCTATGCCACAGCGCCGGCTTCGATTTCTTCTTTTTTTAATATCCATATTCTTCCTAGTCTTTGCCTTTTCTTTGTTTTTTAAAAAGCAGTGCGGCTTTTATTTTTAAATTAATTATTTGAGAGAGAAAGAGAGAGAGAGAGAGAGAGAGAAAGCAGCAGGACTCCGACTTCCTGGTTCACTACCCAAATGCTTGTAATGGCCCTGGATTTGAAGCTGGGAAACAGGAACTCAGGGAAGTCTCCCCTGTGGGTGGCAGGAACCTAATTACTAAAGCTATCACTGCTGCCTCGCAGGGTGCGCATTTAGTAGGAAAGTGGAACAGGGACTGGGGCTGGATATCAAGCCCAGATAATCTGATATGGATGCAAATGTCTTAACAGGCATATTAACATTACATTGATGCCTGCCACCATTTTTTCTTTAATTATGAAGACAGTTATTCTGCCTTTCTGTTTGTTAAAGGACAAAAGAAAATTAAATGGTTTTATTGACACATTCTTCCAATCATTTTAAGAAATAATTTCATAATTTCTTTCTTTCTTTTTTTTTTAATTTTTTTTGACAGGCAGAGTGGACAGTGAGAGAGAGAGAGAGAGACAGAAAGGTCTTCCTTTACCGTTGGTTCACCCTCCAATGGCCACCGCGGCTGGCGCACTGCGGCCAGCGCACTGCACTGATCCGAAGCCAGGAGCCAGGTGCTTGTCCTGGTTTCCCATGGGGTGCAGGGCCCACGCACTTGGGCCATCCTCCACTGCACTCCCAGGCCACAGCAGAGAGCTGGCCTGGAAGAGGGGCAACTGGGACAGAATCCGGCACCCCGACCGGGACTAGAACCTGGAGTGCCGGCGCCGCAGGCTGAGGATTAGCCTATTGAGCTGTGGCGGCGCCAGCCGTAAGAAATAATTTCTATTGAACTGTTTTATAACATGCATATATACACATGGAAAATGATAATCCAGTTACAAATATGGATGGGAAAGTCAATATAAAATTTTAGCAAATCAGATTTAATAGGATATTAAATGACGGTATGCTGTAATCAGTTAGAATTTATTCACAGAATTTAAAAATGTGGGTGATATTAAGTAAAAAATGAAGAAATACAAGGTCACCTTAACTGATGCCAGAAAAGAGTTTAATAAAGCACAGTAGTTCTATAAAAAATCTTTAATAGTTAGGATTAAGACTGCTTTAGTTAAAAACAAAAAAAAGAGGAATTTCTATCCAAACCAATAGCCAAGGTCATGCTATATGATGAAATGGTGGTGATGTTTCTGTGAAGGTACAATAAAAAAAATTAAAAGTACAATAAAAAAGTTGACTAATTCACCTCTGTCCATTAATTTGAGTAGGAAAGAAGATGTATCAAGTTCTAGACAATGCAGTAAGACACAGCAGAAATTAGAAGCAGGACTTTTGGAGAAAAGAAGATAACAATTCATATTGTTATTGCCAGTGTTTCAGGCTAGGGTGTTAAGCTGCTGCGCCACTGCACTGGCCCCTATCGATGCCGGTTCAAGACCTGGGTGCTCCACTTCTAATCGAGCTCTCTGCTATGGTCTGGGAAAACAGTAGAAGATGGCCCAAATCCTTGGGCCCCTGTGCCCGTGTGGGAGACCCAGAGGAAGCTCCTGGCTCCTGGCTTCAGATCAGTCAGCTCTGGCTGTTGTGGCCATCTGAGGAGTGAGCCAGCAGATGGAAGACCTCTCTCTCTGTCTCTACCTCTCTCTGTAACTCTGTCTTTCAAATAAATAAATCTTAAAAAAAAAAAAAGATATGAATGCTTCTGATTTGCTTAATAGATTTACCATGCCAAAGTCTCAAAAATATTTACTTAAATATTTGACCAGAGTCTCCAGAAAATTAACTTTATTTGGAAGAATAAATGTTTGAAAAAACTAAGACAGGATTTTTAATGAACAAGGGAGAAAATAGCTCTACTAAATACTGTATTTTTATAAAAACAGCAGTGTAAACAATATAAAACTAAAGAATAAACGCCAGAACTAGTTTTATTTTATATAAGAAATTAATTTGTGCATTTAAAAATATGCTTCAAGGCCGGCGCTGCAGCTCAATAGGCTAATCCTCTGCCTGTGGCGCCAGCACTCCGGGTTCTAGTCCAGGTCGGGGCGCCGGATTCTGTCCCAGTTGCCCCTCTTCCAGGCCAGCTCTCTGCTGTGGCCCCGGGGTGCAGTGGAGAAATGGCCCAAGTGCTTGGGCCCTGCACCCTCATGGGAAACCAGGAGAAGCACGGAGACCAGCGCGGTGCGCCGGCTGCAGTGCGCCAGCTGCGGTGGCCATTGGAGGGTGAACCAACGGTAAAGGAAGACCTTTCTCTCTGTCTCTCTCTCTCTCACTGTCCACTCTGCCTGTCAAAAAAAAAAAAAAAAAAAGATGTTTCAAAATCAGGCAACATTAAACAAAAGATAGACTCATGGCTGATAAACACATGAAAAATAGTGCTATTCATCATCAGGTAAATGCAGTTTAAAAATTTCATGAGATACTACCTTTCATATATCTATTACAATCGCTGAAGTTGAAAAGCTTGACAAAACCAAGTGTTATCAAAGATATGGAACCCTTAAACATTACTGATGAAAATATAAAATGTTACAACTTCTTTGAAAAACAGCTTAGCAATTACATTTTTAAAAGTTCAACATAAACCTAATGATACAATTCCACCATTCTATCCCTAGATATTTACTGAAGAGAAGTGAAAATGTAAGTTCCCTCAAAGACTTTTATCACATTAGTTTTAATCACAAAATGTTGAGATGTACATAAAGTGATACAATCCCAAGCTAGTAACAACCAAAATATTAATTACCATGTGAATGGGTTAAAAAAGGGTATATCTGTACAAGGGATGTACCATTACTCAGCAATAAAAGGGAATGATCCACTGATATAGGTACAATGTAAATGTGTCTCAAAATCATGTAAGATTCTATTTATATAAAATTCTAGAAACTTCAGACTAATGTTTGTAGTGACAGAGCAACAAATCAATCAGTGAGTGCTTTACCTGACAACTGAAAAAGGGGTATGAGATCCTTTGGGGGTCAAGGAAGTGTTCTTTTGATTGTGGCAATATAATGCCTAAGATATATACTTAGACATATGGCACACCTCTAAGAATGGTACTAAAATACATGCTTTTATTGCTTGTAGGTATGTTTGCATGTCTCTCTCAAATAGCACATCTACTTTGTCAGCACATTCTGTTGGCTGCACTTTCAGAATGTATCCAGAATTCAATGACTTCTCATTATTTCCAATACCATCACACTAGTCTGAGCCATCACCATTGTCTTTTGTTAGGATAACTGTTTTAGAATTTTAGCTGGTCTTGTGATGCTGTTATCTGCTTCAGTTTATCAGTAGCTGGAGTCATTTTGTAATAGTGTAGGTCATTTCACATCACTCTTTTGCTCAACACTCTTTGGTGTCCATCATAGAATACATCCCAGAGTTCTTAGAATAGCCTACAGGCTCTTAAAGGATCTAGCTTCCTAATGTTTCTCTGACCTCATTTCCCACTGCTCTCCACTGCACACACTGCTGCTGCATTACCTTCCTTGCCTTTCCTGGAACAAGCCAGGCAGGACCCCTTTTCAAGGTCATTGACCTTGCTATTGTTGTCTTCTCTGATATATTTTTCCTCCAGATATTTACAGGGCTGTTCTTTCCTTTACATCTTTACTTACATCCATTTCAGAGGGGACTTCCTTGCCTAGCTTATTTAACACCAGGGCCACCCTGGGAAGCAGAAAGTGATGGCTTAAGTAGCTGCGTCCCTGCCACCTACATGGGAAACCTGGAATGAGTTCTAGGCTTCTGACTTCCACCTGGCCCAGCTCACCTGTTGTAGGCTTTTGGGGAATAAGCCAGTGAATGGAAGATGTCTCCCTGTCTCTGTTTCTCTGCCTCCCAGGTAAAAGTACATACATATATACATACGTACATGAGTATATAAAATCACTCCCAGTCCTCACCCTATTCCATATCTCCTGTTCTTTCCTGCATTGTATTTCTCTATAGCATTTAACCACCAATTGGCATGCTATGTTTTACTTATTGTTTATTTTCTTTTTTCTCTCTTCTAGCATGTTAGCTCAATGAGGACAGGGACTTTATACCTCCTCCCATTCCAACTGTTTTCATAGTGCCTGGAACGTAGTAGTTACTTCACATTTATTTGTAGAATGAATGGACTTGCACTGCATTTAAATCAAACTCTTTGAATATAAGGGATAAGGATAAGTTTTTGAAACAAGTTTTTTTTTTCAAGTTTCATTTTATTTATTCAAAAGGCAGAGTTACAGAGAGTGAGACACACATACACACAGAGACAGATCTCCAAATGCTGATTCACTCCCCAAATGGCCTCAAAGGCCAGGGCTGGGCCAAGCCAAAACCAGGAGCCTGAAATTCCACCTGGGTCTCCCACCTCAGTGGCAGGTGCCCAAGCACTTTTGCCATCTTCTGCCACTTTCCCAGGTGCATTAGCAGGGAGGCTGGATCAGAGGTGCAGCAGCCATTGAACATATGGGATGCCAGCGTGGCAGGTGTGGCAGGCGTGGCAGGCAGTAGCTTAACCCTCCACCCTGCAACACCAGCCTTCAAAAAGTTATTATAAAATTTTTTCCTTTGCATTGTCCAATGGATGTTCTTTCTTCATCTTAAATATGAAAATTTAAGGAACTGTTAAATTGGAGAATTAATTTGATATGTGTCTCTTTATTTGTAAAATGAGATGGGTAGAATGATCACTGAAATTTCATTTTGTGTGCGACCCCTTTGACTTGTTTTGTAATTCTGGGATGCTGAAATACTCTCCTTTTGTTTCTTTCTATAAAGGGACATATGAGTGCCTTTATTTACATTAGTCCTTATTCCTTTTTAAAAATTCTTGTATCTGTGGAACTCAAAGTTTGGCAAAGAAGCAGTTAATACTAGGGGAAAGGGTGGCCTGGAGTTTATCCTAGCTGATGGACTGAGAGGGGAAAAAAAGTTCCAAATGACTTAGTGTAGCCGGGATATATAACCTGAGAAAGAATTTGGACATAATTTTCTTTTATCTGCTGATGAAAGAATGTAGTGGAGGTTGTATCCCAGAAGTTGGTTTAAAATTATAAATGTTAAGTCAGAAGAGAAAGTAGAATGTGGTATACTATATTTCACATTTACATTTTCCCATTTTACTCTTGCAGATTGAACATATTAATCCTGGTAGTGTATTTGGAACTAGGACTGTATGTCAACAGTGGATTGATATACAAACATTTTTATTCCTTATTAAGAATACTTAGTTAAATGTAGGAATGGAAGTCATGTGCTATTCTGTAACACTTTTCATCTTGTCCTCAGCAGGAAGTATGTGGTAATTTTCACAGATTCCCTTTTGTTAACTAAATGGCCAATGTTTATTGAATTAAGTGCTTATCTCTGTTCTTGGTTGGAGAATACAGAGATTAGCAGGATAGTTTCTGTCCTTAGGAAGATTATAGTGCGGAGGGGGCAAACAGATAATAAATAATACATAAATACCATCATTTTAATTACCAATAAGATAATATTGATAAATGTGGGGAAGATGAAATAGATTTGGTTGATTGTGAATGGCTTGGGATATGACAAGAGCTGTTAAGCTGGAGTCAGAAAAGACTTCACTGAAGGGGTGGCATTTGAATTGAGACCCAAAGCATGAGGATGAAGAGGAAGCCATAAAAGGATGTGATATAACAGCATTTCCAGCAGAAAGAACTTCAAATTGGCAAGCATTCAGTATGTATGGGAACAGAAAGGAGGCCAGCTTGGCTGAAGCATAGTGAGCAAGGGAAAGAGTAATAGGAGGTAACATTGGAGAAGTAGTCAGGTACCAGATATCGTAGAAACTTTTGGGCCAAAAGAAGGAGCTTAGATTTTTTAAATTGTGGTAAAACCCATTAGAGTTTTTTTTTTTTTTTCCCCCTCCAAAGTGGCATATTTATGATCTGTGTGGCAGAATAAAAAGCTGGATTTGGTACATTTAAACTAATAAAGTCATTTTCATTATTATATACTTCTATAAATTATAAACAACTCAAAAATAGAAAAAAATTGAAAGTAAAAAGAGCAAAATCGATTCAGATGGTAAATGATGATGCTGTTTTTCTTGGTATACTGAGGGTTTACAAGAGGAAAGCAAAGGACAAAGTAGGAAGACAATGAAGGACACTGTTGCTTGTGGTGGTGGCAGTGGAGTTTCAGGACATATTTTGGTGATCAAGTCAGTAGGACTAGATGGATGGATTGAAGTGGTAGGACAGAAAGTGAGGGATGACCCTATTTTTTGGTTTGAGTAATAAAGTGCATAATAGTACTGTTTGCTAAAATAGACACGTTTTGAGTTTAGAAACAGATATTGGTTTGGCCATATTAACACTCAATATCCCAAGGAATAGTTATCATTTACTATCTAAATCCATTAAACACTTTTTACTTTCAATTTTATATATTTTTGAATCATTTGCAAATAATTTATAGAAGTATATAGGAATGACTAAAATGACTTTATCAGAAATTTGAATAAGAAAGAATTTATACATAGCAAACCCAGCTTTTTTTCTGTATTTTCCTGATTTTAAAGACATGCACATATTCAAACTGGGAAGAAAGTCCTTTGAATATAATTAATTGCTCTTCAACTGCCATATACAAACCTAGGACATATATACTGCATAAATACTGATTTCCAGATATAAATATTTGTCATTGTCAAAAGGCAATACTTTTGAAAACTTAAATGACTAAATTTTTTTAGGTGCTGCCACTTAAATTTTATTTATTTATTTTAATTTTATTTGAAAGGCAGAGAGAGACAGTGACAGAGACAGAGATAGTACTTCCATCTGCTGGTTCACTCCCCAAATGCCCACAATAGTCAAGGCTGGACCAGGATGAAGCCAGGAGCCTAGAACATCATCTGGTTCTCCCACATGAGTGGCTGTGACTCAAGTACTTGAGCCATCATCTGTTGCCTCCCAAGGTGTACATTACCAGGAAGCTAAATTGGAAGTCAGGTAGCCAGGATTCAAGCCAGGCATTCTGATATGGAATGTGGGTATCCCAAACTGTGGGTTTCAGCCACTGCACCAAACCTGCCACAAAGAATTGAGACTGTGATAGTGGGCTCTGGGGTGTGGACACCTTATGTGGTGATCTGAACAGTATGCCAAAGGTGCTGGAAATAGCTTATGATTTTATTGAAGAAATTATGACCATTTTCAGTTGAAAGCACCTTTTGCTTTTTAGATTTCTCTCCAACAATTAGAATGATCCATGCAATGATTTTTTTTTTCATTTTTGCATCTATTTCCTTCTACACACCTTTGTATGGCTACCTGCTTCAGCTTTTAACCATCTAAGAATTTTATCAAGTAAATTTTGTGATGCACAAATATCATTGAAAGATGAAAGACTATTACTACACATCCTTAGCTGAATGATCCAGGTTTTCATAACATACTGCATGCTGAAATTTCATGTTGAATAGATTCTAACAGAATAAGAGTATCATATTAACATTTTGTCCTTAAAAAAATCTTATTGTACAAGTTTCAAAAAATTAGCCATAATGTCATCATATGAAGATTCATAATCTGAGATTTTCCTTTTATCTCTTTATATTCACCATGTAATAATTTTATATTCACCATATTAACATTTTGTCCTTAAAATCTTACTGTACAATTTTGAAAAATTTATCTAGAATATCATCATATGAAGAGTCATAATCTGAGATTTTTCATTTATCTTTTTATATTCACCATCCAATAATTGTGAAACATCTTTGTCTATCAGCTCTTTTTTTCTCTTTGCCAGCATGAGTGGAAAACAGAATATTCTGAATTCTCAACTGTGTTCATTGAAGCCCTTGAAAATGCAAGAGTAGGATCTCCTGACTTTTCACAAGATGAGACAGTGCTTTGGGTAATGCAATAAGAAAACTGAAGGATGGTCCAGTAGTACCGGCAATTTCATTAGTCTATTTTCATTATTTATATTGTTCTTTAGTATAGTTGGGAATAGTTGTTAACTAATTAAATAGTTTTCAGAATGATAAACTAGCAAAAATTTGCAAGATGTAGTAAGACTATAATCACTGAAACCTCACAATATATCCTAGATTTATAAAAGAGTCAAGATAAAATGAGTTTTTCTGCTTAAAAAAATGTTTTTGAAAGACCTGTTAAAAAAAGAAAGCCATGAAATATCAATTCTTACAACTAAGTCTGCCCAGAATAGAAATTAAAAAATAAAATTCCAGTCCTGTGAACTCACAGGGGATTCCCAAGGGTTAGTTTCAAATGCTTATGAGATTCGCTGTGAAGATGTTGAGTAGTGTTTGTCTTTAGGACTCTGGAACTCAAGAGAGAGGTCTAGGCTAGAGACTGCAGTTTGAGAATCATCCATGCTTACTTGGTTTTTGAAACTTTGGGTCCAGATGGAACCACTTAGGAAGAGAGTGTAATTTGAAAAGAGAACAGAGCCAAGATTAGAGCCCCACGGCACTGTAGGCTTTAGAAGTCTCACATAGGAAAAAGAGAACAGAGAGGGTGCAACCAGTGAGGTAGGAATAGAGAAGAGTGTTTTAAGAGAGTAGTCAATTAGTAAAAGGATGCTGAGAGAGAATTTTTTCTTTTTAAAGTGAGATCAGAGAAGTGACCATTAAAATATTTTAAAAACTGAAGAACTTTGATGACCTGGAGAAGAGCTGTTTTATTGAAGTGGTGAGGCCAAAACCTGTTTGTAATAGGTTGAAGTGAGTAGTGGAGATAAACAATTAAGGCAACTTTTTCAATAGATGCTGCTATGAGGAGGAACAGAGAAATTGTAGTTGGTGGTGGCCTCTATTTTAATGTACTTTAGGACATTAAGAAAAATTGATAGAGCACTTGGAATTGAAGATAAATGCTAGGGAGATATTGATGACCTTAATTAACATATTAAGGTTTTATGTTAGTACTCTATGTGACAAAACAAAATAGCCTGTGCTCTATCCCTACCTTCATCCCTCCTCCTCATTCTCCTTTATGTCATTAAAAATGTTCTGCTAGGAGGTTTACTTGCCTTTTGCCTATCAAAAACATGAAACACTGAGTACTTACCTGCCTATCATGATGAAAATCAGCAGAGAAAACCTGACACCTTTGTTAAGCAAATCCCAGTTTTCTGGGATACATTTAACGCTTTCAGTGAAATATACCTGCTGGCTAAATTTACTTATCTTTTTTTTTTAAGTTATTTTGCTTATTCAAAAGGCATAGTTAACAAAGAGGAGAGAGAGATCATCTTTCCACAGGTTTACTCCCTAAATGGCCACAACAGCTAGGCCAGGACTGAACCAAGCTGAAGCCAGGAGCCCAGAACCCCATCTGGGTCTCCCACATGGGTGTCAGGGGACCCAAGCACCTGGACCATCTTCTGCTGCTTTCCCAGGCACATCAGCAGGGAACTGGACTGGAAGCAGAACATCTGGGACCTGAACTCCAGTTAAAGTGAGTGTTCAGCTCATGAGGGATGCTGGCATGGCAGGCAGCAGCTTAACCTGCTCTGCCACAATGTCCCCCCAATTTCCTTATCTTTTGGGGCTTTATGTAGTATAATAATTGCTATCTAAATGATAAGATGAATTGCAACAGCATTTAATTTAGAATACTCTAAAATTTGAATTTAGCATAGCATTTTCCTATGTGTGTATTGCTTAGAATTATGAAGAACAGGGGCTGGCACTGTGGTATAACAGATAAAGCTGCCACCTTCCGTGCAAGCACCCCATATGACACCGGTTCGAGTCCCGGCTGCTCCACTTCCAATCTAGCTGTTTGCTATGGCCTAGGAAAGCAATAGAAGATGGCCCAAGTTCTTCAGCCCCTGCACCCGCATGGGAGACCTGGAAGAAGCTCCTGGCTCCTGGCTTCAGACTGGTGCAGCTCCAGCCACTGTGGCCAATTGGAGAGTAAAACAGCGAATGGAAGACCTTTCTCTCTCTGTGTAACTCTGACTTTCAAGTAAATAAATAAATCTTTAAAAAAAAAAAGAATTATGAAGAACAGATATTTTGAATGACATTTTATGTTTTACATAAGTTAAAGTAATTTAAATAGAAGTAAAGTTCCGAAAATGTTACTGTGAAAATTGACTTAACAAATAATAATTAAATGAGCCAATTTGGAGCAGTCAGAATTTGAACTGAAAAAATTATTTTGGGTACTAGTGTAAAGAATATGTTCAGTGAGGTTGACTCTGGTCACTTCTGAAGGTTTTATTTATTGCTTTAGATTTGGAATTTTTTAAAAGATTTATTTTATCTATTTGGAAGACAGAATTATAGAAAGAGGTAGAGACACAGAGGTCTTCCATCCATTGATTCACTCCCCAAATGGCTGCAACAGCTGGAGCTGCACCAATCTGAAGCCAGGAGCCAGGAGTTTCCTCTAGGTCTCCCACATGGGTACAGGGGCTCAAGGACTTGGGCCATCCTCCACTGCTTTCACAGACACATTAGCAGGGAACTGGATTGGAAGTGGGGCAGCCAGAACTTGAACCACTGCCCATATGGAATGCCAGTGCTGCAGACGGCGGCTTAACTGCTGAGCAACAGTGCCAGCCCCTGTAATATATAAATTTTAAAAAGTATGATATTTTATAGTTTAAGGAATCAAAGTATCTTCTTTATAGCTTTTCATCTTTATTGTTTATTTTACTTACTTTGTGTTAAAAATCTTAATCATTGTGTATTGTGTGTGATAGCTCAGTAATATAAGCCTGCTTAGGCAATAAGACTTTTTGGAACAAGTCTTAATTACCATTCCTGGAATTCAGTGGCAGTTAAACAATACAGATGTCTTTTGGCTCTTGAAATTTTCATGATTGTCTTCCACTAAATGAGATTGTTGGATGCAGAAATTGTTTCGTGCCATTGTCAAAAGTCCCTCCAGATGGATTTCTAAAGCTAATTTCTAAAAATTTTAAAGGAAACAAAATCTAACATTTTTGAAGTTGACAATTTAAAATAATAGTTTTTTTTAAAAGATTTCATTTATTTGAGAAGTAGAGTTACAGATAGTGAGAGGGAGGGAGGGAGGGAGGGAGGGAGGAAGGAAGGAAGGGAGAGAGAGAGAGAGAGATAGAGAGAGAGAGAGAGAGAAAGGTCTTCCATCTGCTGGTTCACTCTCCAAAAGGCTGCAATGGTCAGAGCTGGGCCGATCCAAAGCCAGGAGCCTCTTCCCTATCTCCCATGCAAGTACAGGAGCCCAAGCACTTGAGCCGTGTTCTACTGTTTTCCCAGGCCTTAGCAGAGAACTGGATTGGAAGAGGAGCAGCTGGGACTAGAACCAGCACCCATATAGATGTCCACGCCGCAGGCAGAGGATTAGCCTACTATGCCACAGTGCCACCCCATGATAGTTATTTTGATGATGATAAAAATGGTCTGTTAAACTTCTGTGAGATAACGTTTGCCAAACTATTATTTTACATATTTATGTTCATTAATTTTATATTTAATATAATTTAGTCTCTTGACTTGAAGATGTAGTTTGTTTGACTTTCCCCCGCTTCTCCCATTTCAACACTTCTTCCTTAGCTTTTACCACAAATTAAGGGAGAGAAGGCTTTCTTCAACAAATCTCTAGTATCCTGCAGTATTATATCATGGTCTATAGCAAATTCAAAGATTTGGTTCCTGCCCAGACCTTGGTGAGTTTCATGTCCTTGGTACTGCTGAGCTAGTTGTAGTTTTCCTAATAGACTCTCTGAAACTCCTAAGTGTTTGCCCCTGGTTTTGTTCCTTTTACCTTTGACTGTCTTCCAAGTTGTCTGGCTGGCAAATTCCTACTTAACGCTTTACATTTCTGCTGAAAGATCACCTTCTCTGAATTATGGTTCCCTTGGACAGATTTAGGTTCTACCTTCTTAATGCATATTTGGCAGACATTTCCAGTGTAGAAATTACCTAAATAAAGTTAAAAATCTCTCTAAATCTGCAGTGTCCAATAAAATTAGTAGCCATTCACTACAAGTGGCTATTGAGCACTTTCAAATGTGTCTGCTGCAGCTGACGATAACTTCAATGTGAGTAGACCTGTGTGACTGCTGACCACCATATTGGACAGCACAGCTCATAGCTCCTATTTGTAGTGAGTGTATCAATAGATGAAGAAGGGAATAAGTGGATAAAGATCAATTTTTTCAATGAAAATTAACATCTGCATTGACATATTCCGTAAGTGTAAAATATGCTGGATTTTGAAAATAGATTAACTCCTCAAAAGAATAAATTTGTCATTAGTAATTTAAATATTAATTACCTATTACAGTGATAGAATTTGGAGTATTTGGTTAAATAAAAATATTGTTAATTTTACCTGTTTTCACTTTGCTTTTCTTGTGTATGCACCAGAAAGTTTAAAATTCTACATGTAGTTCACATTTGTGGCTCTCATTATTTAAGACTGCAGGACGTTAGGTATATGTCTATTTCATAGTATGTTTTTCTATATGATTCATATGTACATAAACACATACACATGCATGGCAGAGGGAAGCTAAGAGAATTGTAGGAAAAAAACAGTAATAGATCTTGGTCTGAGCCAAATACTATTAATAATCCACGTTGAAAGGAAACTGAAGCAGGGCTGGCGCTGTGGTGTAGCAGGTGAAGCCGCCGCCAGCAATGCCAGCATCCCATATGGGCGCTGGTTTGAGACCTGCCTGTTCCACTTCTGATCCAGCTCTCTACTGTGGCCTGGAAAGGCAATGGAAGATGGCCCAAGTCCTTGGGCCCCTGCACCCACATGGGAAACCTGGAGGAGGAAGCTCCTGGCTCTTGGCTTCGGATCCTCACAGCTCCGGCTGTTGCAGCCATTTGGGGAGTGAACCAGCAGATTTAAGACCTATCTTTCTCTTTCTCTTTCTCTGTCTCTGTCTCTCTCTCTCTCTCTCTCTCTCTGCCACTCCTTCTCTTTCTGTGTAACTCTTTCAAATAAATAAGTAAATAAATCTTTAAAAAATAAAGGAAATTGAAGCAAAATGATTAAATAACTTGTTCTAAAATAAAAATTAGGAGCTAGATCCTTAATTTGAATTCAGGTGAATTTTTGACTTCACAGTTTGTCTTTTTAATCAGTATGTTATGGAGATGTAATGTAGAATCATGTACCATAAAACATTTTATTGAACAATTGAACATATTTGTGATGGTAGTCCCATTTCAGTGGAACTGAAAAATTCCTATTGTCTCGTGGGTCATAGCTGTCATAATGTTCTGACGTGCTGTATGACTCAAGTGTTCATGATCATGCCAGTAAAAACAGACCCACTGAGCTGCTAGTATAATAAGAATATAACAGTACAATTATGTATAGTATGTAATACTTGATAACACATGACTATGTTACTGGTTATGTATTTACTATATCACACTTTTAATTGTTATTTTCAGGTGTACTTCTTGTTATTAAAAAGAAAGTTTTCTCTGAGTGTTATGGTTTGGCTAATAGTTGGGTGTCCCCAAAAGACCCATGGATTAGAGACTTGATCTCATTGTGGTGTCCAAAGGTAGATACTTTGGGAAGTCATTGGACTGGATTGGACTGATTGTGACTGTGTGGACTGGTTGTTAGGGCAGAGTTCCCAGGATTAAGTCACAATGTTATAGAGAGAGAGAGAGAGCATGCTTCCTGTTCTATCTCTGCTTCCTGGTTTGTCATGTGATACTCTTTCTGCTTGTGTTTCATTATTTACTATCCTTATCAGACATCAGCCCAATGGGGCTGCCCAATCTTGGACTGTGAACCTCGAAAATCATGAGCCAAAGTCAACCTTCATCCTTCCTAAGTAGCTTCTCTCAAGACATTTTAGTTAAAGTAATAGAAACCTGAGTACCATAGACAGTATGTTATGCCAGCAATAGCCTCATACATCTCGTGCTAATCTTATCTGTTGATTGCATCAAGAGGTTATATGGAATGATTAGATCTTTATCATTTTTTCCCAAAGAAACCTTTTATTTCATAAATACAACTTTCATAAGTACAACTTTAGGAATACAGTGATTATTCCCACCATACTTGCCCTCCCACCTCCACTCTCATCCCACCACTTTGGTCCCTCTCCCATTTCCAGTCCCATTCTCCATTATGGAAAAAAAAGAATCCTTTTTGTCAACAGTCAAGGCAAGGGCTGTGCCAGTCATTGCTTTTCTTTTTATTTATTTATTTTTTAAAAATAGAAGGAAAGACAGCTCAGTCTTTTTTTTCTTTTTTTTTTTTTTTTTTTTGACAGGT
This sequence comes from Lepus europaeus, assembly GCF_033115175.1. Classification (NCBI taxonomy): domain Eukaryota; kingdom Metazoa; phylum Chordata; class Mammalia; order Lagomorpha; family Leporidae; genus Lepus; species Lepus europaeus. Next base: position 107,465,480 of record NC_084831.1, read on the forward strand.
GGAGTTAGAGAGAGAAGCAGAGAGAAAGGTCTTCCTTCTGTTGATTCACCCCCCAAATGGCTGCCACAGCTGGGACTCTGCGCCTATCCGAAGCCGGGAGCCAGGTGCTTCCTCCTGGTCTCCCATGCAGGTGCAGGGCCCAGGGACTTGGGCCATCCTCCACTGCCTTCCCAGGCCACAACAGAGAGCTGGACTGCAAAAGGAGCAACTGGGACAGAATCTGGTGCCCTGACTGGGACTAGAACCCGGGGTGCTGGTGCCACAGGTGGAGGATTAGCCTAGTGAGCCGTGGCACCGGCCCAGTCATTGCTTTTCAAAGTGTCAATTTCACTTCTATAGATTTCCTTTTAGGTGCTCTATTAGTTATCACAGAACAGGGAGAACATATGGTATTTGTGCTTTGGGACTGGCTTATTTCACTAAGTATGATGTTTTCCAGTTTCATCCATTTTGTTGCGAATGACCGGATTTCATTTTTTTTCACCGCTGTGTAGTATTCCATAGAGTACATATCCCATAATTTCTTTATGCAGTCTTCATTTGATGGGCATTTGGGTTAATTCCATGTTTTAGCTATTGTGAATTGAGTTGCAATAAACATGGGGGTATAGATAACTCTTAGATATGGTGATTTCATTTCCCTTCAGTAAACTCCCAAGAGTGGGATGGCTAGGTCATATGGTAGGTCTATATTCAGATTTCTGAGGTACCTACATACTGTCTTCCACAGTGGCTTTAGCAGTTTACATTCCAGCAGTGGATTAGGGTACCTTTTCCCCCACATCCTCACCAGTATTGTTGTTTGTTGATTTCTGTGTGAAAGCTAGTCTAGTGAAAAGAATTCTCATTGTGGTTTTGATTTGCATTTTCCTCATGGCTAGTGATCCTGAACATATTTCACATGTCTGTTGGCCATTATGATTTCCTCTGTTGAAAAATATCTGTTAAAGTCCTTTGCCCATTTCTTAACTGGATTGTTTGTTTCGTTGTTGTGGATTTTCTTAATCTCTCTGTGTATTCTGCTTATTAAACCTTTATCAGGTATATAGTTTTCAATATTTTCTCCTATTCTGTCAGTAGTCTCATCATTTTGCTGATTGTTTCTTTTGCAGGGCACAAGCTTTTGAGTTTAATATATTCCCATTTGTCAATTTTGGCTTTGATTGCTTGTGCCTCTGGGTCTTTTCAAAGAACTCTTTGTGTGTACCAATGTCTTGTAGGGTTTCCCTAATGTTATCTATTAATTTGATAGTATCGGGTCATAGATTTAGATCTTTAATCCATTTTGAATGGATTTTTGTATAAGGTGTAAAGGTAGGGGTCTTGCTTCATACTTCTGCATATGGAAATCCAGTTTTCTCAGCACCAATTGTTGAAGAGACTTGCTCCAGGGATTGATTTTAGCTCCTTGGTCAAAGATAAGTTAGTTGTAGGTGCCATTTATGTTTGTCTTAGTACACTCTATGGTGTTTTCACAATTGCCCATGGCATGTTTCTCAGAACCTATCCTTATTGTCAACTGATGAATGACTAATATGATTTTGATCATTCATAATTATTAAATTACTCTTAAGTTGTGAAAGGATTATATGAATGAACCCTAGGAAGTATTGGACTTGGAGCACTTTATGTTCCTGGGATGAAGAAAGTTTGCTTAGGACTTGTAATCTGCTTTTAATTGTTTTAAAATTTATTAAAGTTTAGCACTCAAAGTATTCATTATTCTCTATTCAGTTTATGCTTTTATGTTTATACTTTTAGTAATTTTTCCCTACCTTATAGAAAATCTTAAAGTAGGTGTTTCCACTGGTAGGGTATGAAAGAAAATTACCATTTGAAAGTGGGGGTAATAAAATGATTGGTTATATAGTAGTCCCATAAATCAACTTCTCTTGTTAATAGGGAAGATTTCTGCTTAGTAAAGGATTTATGATACTTTAGGAAATGAAGCAAGAAGGCGGTAGAATACACGTGTATTTCCCCTCTGCCTTCTATTAATGTTTCCCATAGAAAATTTTATTTCATATCTAAATGTAAATTCAGTACGCTATTCCTCTGAATAAATCTCACGAAATGAGTAGTCATGAAGCATCAAGATAGCATGTTCAAGGGAAAAGATACATGTCTTTCCACATGTAACATGTTGTCACAAATCCTGTATATGCTGAGTTTATTTTTGTTTTTCTGTTCATATGATTCTTTCCAGAAGTGACAAAGCTTTAGAGGATTCATTTAAGGTTATTCCAGAAAACATGCTATTGAGTGATTCAGATGGATTCTGGCAGTAAAATGTATTTACTTGTAGGCATTATCATTTTGCATGTGGAAAACTGAAGGCTTATTTTTCTTGCTTTGGTAAATCTAAGGTAGGAGGCAATTCAGAACATTGGGCAGTTCTATTTCACACTATCATGCAGGGTACCTTGTTGCTTTTATCTTATTGTTCTACCATCTCCTGAGGTGTTGTCTGCAAAGAATCTGAATCACCACCAACATATTCACATTCTAGCTTTCAGGAAAAGGGAAAATATACCAAGTTATAAGCAACTTTTTAAAAGTATATGACTTGGGGGCCAGTGCTGTGGCGCAGCGGATTAATGCCTTGGCCTGAAGCAACTGCATCCCATCTAGTCTCGGTTGCTCCACTTCCGATCCAGCTCTCTGCTGAGCCTGAGAAAGCAGTACAAGATGGCCCAAGTTTTTGGGCCCCTGCACTCATGTGGGAGACCCAGAAGAATCTCCTGGCCCCTGGCTTCGGATCGGCACAGCTCTGGCTGTTGTGGCTATCTGGGGAGTGAACCAGCGGATGTAAGACCTCTTTCTCTGTCTCTACTTCTCTCTGTAACGCTGTCTTTCAAAAAAAAATATATATATATATGACTAGCCAGAACTGATTAGTCCCATGGACACATTTACCTTCAGGTAAGGCCTAGAAATTATGTGTGTTATATTTTTAAAAGAAAGAAGAATGGTTGTGGGAAGATAATTTATCTCTGTCATGTGAGTAATTACTTTTTTCCTTTACCTGTTGTATGTTAGACATTGTACAATGTACTTGTTTTTTTAAGATTTATTTTATTTATTTATTTTTTGAAGATAACATTTTACTAGGTTTGGTAAAGAATTTGTCACAGTAAGATTACTATGTATGAAAAGCCACAGGAGTTTCTTTTTTTTCCCCCAGAAACATTTTGTTTAAATAATACAGACTTCATGCATTTCATAAATACAACTTTAGGAATATAGAGATTCTTCCTACTCAACCTGCCCTCCCACCTGTTTCCCTCCTCCCTCTCCTATTCCCATTCTTTTTTTTTTTTACCAAAATATAATTTCAATTAGCATTATACATATATGATTAACTCTATAATAAGTAAAGAGTTCCACAAATTGTGTGAAAATAAAATGTTCCTCAACAAGGCTGTTCAAAGTCATTACATCTCAAATGTAAGGCTATTTATTTTTGTGGTGATTTTATATCTTGCCACTTTACCAAACTCTTCTATCAGTTCCAATAGTCTCTTATTAGAGAGAGTCTTTTGGATCCCCTATATATAGAATCATGTCATCTGCAAATAGGAATAGTTTGATTTCTCCTTCAGTTTGTATCCCTTTGATTTCTTTTTATTGTCTAATGGCTCTGGCTAAAACTTCCAGGGCTATATTTAATAGCAGTGGTGAGAATGGGCATCCTTGTCTGGTTCCAGATCTCAGTGGGACTGCTTCTAATTTTCATCCATTCAATAGGATGCTAGCTGTGGGTTTGTCATAACCTGCTTTATGGTGTTGAGGAATGTTCCTTCTATACCCAATTTGCTTAAAGTTTTCATCATGAAAGATGTTGTATTTTATCAAATGCTTTCTCTGCATCTATTGAGATAATCATACAGTTTTCATTCTTCAGTTTGTTAATGTAATGTATCACATTGATTGATTTGACAATGTTGAATCATCCCTTCATACCTGAGAAAAATCCCACTTGATCCAGGTGAATGATCTTTCTGATGTGTTGTTAGATTTGATTGGCTAGTATTTTGTTGAAGCAATAGGCTAAAATTTATGTTAGTTTTTAGGGATTATAAAGTCTCTTATCTTCAGGAGCTTACAGAAAGGCAAACTAGGGGGGTAAACAAATGTTTATGGTGAACTGTATAATGAAGCAATATAGAAAAATATCATAGAAGTACCACAGAGAGCTCAGGTAACTCTGCCATGCTAAAATGGAGGCATATTATATGTACATAAATCAAACAACTGACTTCATTAGACTGCCTGTGATTCATAGAGGTTTTTGTTTTTGGAAAATGGCTGTGCTTTATGTAAGAATTCCTAGGTTTTCTTTAATATAATAGAATGACTAATGGTTTTAAAGCCTTTTAGGGATTTAACTTTTTTGTGAACTTTTTGTTATCTTTTTTAGCCTAATTGTCTGATTAAGGACTTGTGTCTTAACTTGCTATTTTTTTGCTTGTTGTTATAGCTTTTTTTGGTCTCAAAATATTTAATTAAATATTAAAAAATAAACATTTTCAGGAAGATATTTTATTTGATTTAACATTCACTGACATTTGCCTTTGCCAAGGGTAAGGTTTCTGGTTAATATAAATAGAATTATCCCATGTCTTTGTCCCAGAAAAATTATTCAGTTGCACAGTTTTTGAGTTTGAGATTTAAAATTTTGAATCGAGTGTGCCAATTGATGTATGGAAATGCTTATAATACATCACAATCCATGAAGTCCTACATATGTTTATTAAATGTGACTGTCAGTATTGAGTAAATCAGTAACAACTTTCTCTTTGACCACAGATAAGGGTCTGCAAAGTGTCTTAGGATTTCATAGAAGGAGAAACCTCTGCCTTGTTGGAATAAAACCTTGTTAAGTCAGTTTCTTAGGTTTTTCTGGAATTTGTTTTATCTGGTAAATGATTTATTCATTTCTTGGTATAAATATGATTGCATTTTGCTTTGGGAAGTTTTCTTTACCTTTTGTTCTAACCTTCAAATTGAACTACTTTTCAGTTGTTTGCGTTTTCAAGAAGTTTAAATCTGTTTATATATAGTTTTCCAAATTTTGCTTGGTCTTAAGATAGTACTGATTATCAAAGAAACTCAACTCTTAATGTGTAAGTAATATGGCCACTCTTCTTTAAAGAGTAATTTTTTTAGAAGATTAAGTAGTTATTTTTGGTTAAGATTTATTTTATTTATTTGAAAGACAAAGTTACAGAAAGAGGTAGAAACAGAGAGAGAGAGGTCTTCCATCTGCTGGTTCACTTTACAAATGGCCGAAATAGCCAGAGCTGAGCCAATCCAAAGCTAGGAGCCAGGAACTTCTTCTGGGTGTCCCACGTGGGTGCAGAGGCCCAAGGACTTGGGCCATCTTCCAGTGCTTTCCCAGGAGCATTAACAGGGATCTGGATTAGAAGTGGAGCAGCCGGGACTTGAACCGGCATCCATATGAGATGGATGCCAGTGCTGCAGGCCAGGGCTTTTAACCACTGTGCCACAGTTCCAGCCCCTAGAAAGTAATTTTATCTAGGCCAGATTGCCCTAATGATACATGATCTGTTGATTGAGGCTTCTTAGATTTCTTACAAAACACATTATATTGCCTGACCAGAATGTTATACTCTCTTGGTTAAAACAATATCATTGGAGTTTAATTGATTGAACCATCTTGAAGATGACAGTACTGAATTTTAATTTTCTCAGTACTATGTCTTTTTCAGTCTTCAACTTCATTAACTTGCATAATTTGGAGCAGTCGGCGCCACGGCTCAACAGGCTAATCCTCCGCCTTGCGGCACCAGCACACTGGGTTCCAGTCCCAGTCGGGGCGCCGGATTCTGTCTTGGTTGTCCCTCTTCCAGGCCAGCTCTCTGCTATGGCCCGGGAAGGCAGTGGAGGATGGCCCAAGTGCTTGGGCCCTGCACCCCGTGGGAAACCAGGAGAAGCACCTGTCTCCTGCCATCAGATCAGCACGGTGCACCGGTCACAGCGCGCCAGCCGCAGCGGCCATTGGAGGGTGAACCAATGGCAAAAGGAAGACCTTTCTGACTCTCTCACTCTCTCACTGTCCACTCTGCCTGTCAAAAAAAAAAAAAAAACTTGCATAATTTGAAGTCATTCCAGTTATTGCCTTGATTGTCATAGAAATCACTAAAATAGATCTTGAGCAAATTTCATTTTACAGTATTTTTGTCTTTATTCATTTCTATATGGTAATATGTGCACATACATTATATATATACTGCTTTACATGTCTTTAAGGTCATAAACTGTTCTTTCTCATCCTTGGATTTCTAATACTTGGAACGAAGTAGGTTTTCATTGGAGGTAAGGGAGGAAGGAAATGAATAATCTTTAGGTACTAAGAATTATTTGAAATTAATATATCAAATTTCTGTTCTGTTAAATATTAATTTGGTTATTTTGACAAGAATATGAAATAGATAATTAGAATGAAATGAATAGGGACTTCTGGAAAATAAACTTGTTGGGGCCGGCACTGTGGCTCACAAGGTTAATCCTCCGCCTGCAGTGCCGGCATCCCATATGGGCGCCGGGTTCTAGTCCCTGTTGCTCCTCTTCCAGTCCAGCTCTCTGCTGTGCCCCAGAAGGGCAGTGGAGGATGGCCCAGGTGCTTGGACCCCTGCACCCGCATGGGAGACCAGGAAGAAGCACCTGGCTCCTGGCTTCGGGTTGGCGCAGCGTGGGCTGTAGCGGCCATTTGGGGAGTGAACCAACAGAAGGAAGACTTTTCTCTCCGTCTCTCTCTCTATCTTTATCTCTACCTGTCAAATAAATTTAAAAAAAAAAAAACTTGTTACTTGCAAGGTCTAGAGAAGTAATGAGTATCTCACCATTGGAAATGAGTCAGCAGAGTTCAGATCTTTCTATGACGTGATGTTGAGGAGCAGACTCTGTATAATGGATAGAAGATTCCAAATTACATCAAGTATCTTATCTGTAATTTGTTGTGAAAAGTATATCTACTTTAATAAATAGAGAATTCTGGCCAGCACTGTGGTGTAGCCCGTAAAACCACTGCCTGCAGTGCCGGCATCCCATGTGAGATTCGTGTCCCAGATGCTCCACTTCTAATCCAGCTCTCTGCTGTGGCCTGGGAAAATAATGGGAGATGGCTGGTTCCTTGGGCCCCTGGGTCCACGTGGGATACCCAAAAGAAGCTCCTGGCTCCTGGTTTTAGTTCGGCTCAGCTCTGGCTGTAGCGGACATTTGGGGAATGCACCAACAGATGGAAGACTTCTCTTTGTAACTTTGTCTTTCAAATAAATAAAGTAAATCTTAACCAAAAAAAAAAAAAAAACCAACCAAACAAACAAACAAAAAAAGACACAACTATTTTGGAGAGTGAACCAGAGGATGGAGGACCTTTCTTTCTGTCTTTCCCTCTCTGTGTTTGTAACTCTCTCAAATAAATAAAGAAGTATTTAAAAAAAAAGAGAGAGAGATAGGCCGGTGCCGTGGCTTAACAGGCTAATCCTCCGCCTCGCAGCGCTGGCACACCGGGTTCTAGTCCTGGTTGGGGCGCCGGATTCTATCCCGGTTGCCCCTCTTCCAGGCCAGCTCTCTGCTATGGCCCGGGAGTGCAGTGGAGGATGGCCCAAGTGCTTGGGCCCTGCATCCGCATGGGAGATCAGGAGAAGCACCTGGCTCCTGGCTTCAGATCGGCGAGATGCACCGTCCGCAGTGGCCATTGGAGGGTGAACCAACGGCAAAAAAGAAGACCTTTCTCTCTGTGTCTCTCTCTCTCACTATCCACTCTGCCTGTCAAAAAAAAAAAAAAAGAGAGAGAGAGAGAGTAAAGATGAGATCATTTAAAAAAAATAATTAGAATGGGGCCAGCACTGTGGCATAGCGGGTAAAGCCGCCACCTGCAGTGCCAGCATCTCATATGGATGCCGGTTCGAGTCCCCGTTGCTCCACATGCAATCCAGCTCTCTGCTATGGCCTGGGAAAGCAGTAGAAGATGGCCCAAGTCCTTGGGCCCCAGCACCCGCATGGCAGACCCAGAAGTAGCTCCTGGCTTCTGGCTTCAGATTGGCTTAGCTCCAGCCATTGTGGCCAACTGAGGAGTGAACCAGCGGAAGGAAGAACTCTCTCTCTCTCTGCCTCTCCTTCTCTCTCTGTGTAACTCTGACTTTCAACATAGGGTAAGGAACTATAGTGAAAGGAAAAATATTAGTAGTGGAGGAGAGCTTTCAATAAAATACAACCTAATGGGGTTTCTCATAATTTATGTAGATGGAAGGGAAAAGGTTTGATATTTAAGTGGAAAACACTTGCTAGTTATCCTTCTTAATGAAACAGGAAATCTAGAAGCTGGACAACTTAAAGAAGAGACTTTGGCTCACAAAAGCTGTAAAATGTATAAGGAGAAAAAAAGAACATAATATTAATGATCCACAGCAAATTTAAAGATAAAATGAGATACATATAAAGAGTGTGCATCTGTAACATACAAATGGATCTTAAATTTGATAAGAAAACAAATAACCCCATAGGAAAATGAGCAGAGAATATGAGTAGACGATCTCTGAAGAGCAGTATGTTCATATTTCAAAAATTGTTCAGACTTATTTGTAGTTGGTAAATTGCAAACTAAAATTCCACCAAACTATTGCTTTACTTCCATAAAATTGGCACACATTAAAATGATTGAAAACACCTGTTACTTGATGATGAGACTGTGGGAAGTTATTTGAATACATTACTGATGGAAATGTGAGTTATTACTGCCATTTTTGGAAGACAGTCTGGCAGTATCTATTAAAATAGAAAATACACATATACTGTGTCTCAATAATTTCACTTCAAGGAATCTATCCCAAAGATGAAAGCACTGGTATGGACAAGGATGTTTATTTCAACACTTATTACAGTATCAAAAATTATAAACAAAATTATGGTGATTAATAGTAGAATGGGTAAATGTAGTATAACACATTTTAGATTATTTTATTGCCATCAAAAAGAACACTGCGTTAACTGAAAGGTACTTTCTAAGAGGTATTGTTGAATGGGAAGAAAATACGTATAGAAGTACACATTAATATATGTATATATTCCCCTGCATGGGAAGACCCAGAGGAAGCTCCTGGCTCCTGGCTTCAGATTGGCGCAGCTCCAGCCATTGCAGCCAATTGGGGAGTGAACCAGTGGATGGAAGACCTCTCTCTCTCTCTTTCTACTTCTCCTTCTCTCTGTGTGTAACTCTTTCAAGTAAATAAATAAATCTTAAAAAAAAACTTAGGGTGATACTTTTTATATACATTTTTTATTTATTTATTTTAGAAAAAGAGTTATAGAGAGGGAGAGACAGAGAGAGAGGTCTTCCATCTGCTGGTTCACCCCAAATGGGCACAACAGCAGTATCTGGGCCATTCTGAAGGTAGGATCCAGGAGCTTCCTCTGGGTCTCTCACATCGGGGCAGGGCCCAAGCACTTGGGCCATAAGCTGAGAGCTGGATCAGAAGAGGAGCAGCCAGGACATGAACCAGCACCCATATCTGATGCTGGTGCTGTAGGCAGAGGCTTAGCCTACTACACCACGGCACTGGCTCCAGTACATTATAGTTAGGGCAGTTGAATTCGGCCTTTTCTGTTGTACTTTCATCTTCGAATAGTATCTTTCTAGTTTTTTTTTTTTTTCCTCAGACCACCCATGTCTTGAAAAGTATCATGTTTTTTAATCTTAACAGTGTTTTTTTTTTTTTAATTTCTAAAATTTTATTTTGAGGAGCAGTTTTTGTGGTTCAGTAGTTTGAACCAAATATGGGATCCCATTATTAGAGTTCCTAAATTGTGTCTCTGCTACTCCAGACTTCCTGCTATTTAGCCTGGGAGGCAGCAGGTGATGGCTCCTGTACTCAGTTCCTGCCACCCACATGGGAGACCTAAATAGAGTTCCTGAATCCTGGCCTTGGCAAGGCCTAGCTATGATTTTTGCAGGCATTTGGAGAGTGGACCAGTGGATCAAAGATATTTCTCTCCACCTTTTCTCTCCCACCCTGCCTGCCTGCCTTTTAAATAAATAAAAATTTTTAAAAAAATAAAATTTGTATTTGAGAGCAGAGAGAGAGATCCCTTTCATAACTTCTGCCTTGCAGGGAAGCAAGGAAACTTTGGGATAAGGGCGGGGAGGCTGGGTCCTAGAGAAGTCTTAGAGAAGTCTTGCCTGTACTTTTAGGGACACTTGAATATGGATTGGTTTCACACTTGGCACACAGTACATATTTAATTAATATTAATTGAATGACTTAATGGAAAGAGATTAGCGTCTCTTTGTAATTTGATCTTTTTTCCTACTAAGGAAAGACAGCTTCACTTTATGACAGGAAGATGTGATCCTACCCATTGTCCCAGTTTAGTCACCCATTGGAAAAAGAAAATCTCCCAGTATTTACATGTCAGCCTTATGGAAGAAGTCTGGTTCTTTGGGGGTTATGTTCTTACCCTTTGGGCTAATCATTACGGGCCCCAAATGAAATATCATAGTTACCACTGTGGCTAGAAGTTGAAGCTTGGTGTTTTCCAAATCTGCTCTCTTTCCCACTGGTAAGGCTAGAACAAAGGCCTTAAACAAGAGACTGAGATGGCTAACAAACGAGGGAAGTTTAATGAAGAAGGAGTACACCTGACAGGCCAGATATGCAGCTCAGCAGAAAATCAAGTACCATGTCTGCATTTAGACTGGTGTTTTTATAGGAACAGGGCGGACTTCTGTCATTTTTCCTCCCTCTTTTCCTGTCATGCTGCAGGGTGACAAGGCTTCCTGGTTTTAATTGAGTGTTATTAGAAATGTTTAATAGCAACCACAAGGTAGATTTCCTTAGGCTGTCCACAGGTGGGAGGGGGTGCTGTGAGGTCCTCCTCTGGAGTGTTATTGACAGAGAGACCTCTGTTATCAGGTGGGACCTTTGATATGTGTCAGATTGTGGATAAAATATCTGTGTCCCTTCCCTCATTCAACCATATAAACTTCCCATTTTTTCTGTTTTGTTTCTTCTCACACATATAGGCTAATGTCTGTCTTCCTGCCTAACATGACTGACCAAACTTAAGTTAATTTTTCCTTTTTATGGCCATGAAGGCAGTTTCTATTACTAAAAGGATAGGTATGAGAGCTTGAGCAAACCAGAATGGCAGCTATAATTGTCTGACACCAAAATTAGTGTTTAAATTTCCAAGCGAGTCTCCTCTCTTTTACTCGCTGCTAATTTATGAGAAAATACTACTTAAAAGAAGCATGGGAAATGAACAGCCCTTGAATAAACTATTGAGGAACAGTTTATTATTTCATTTTATTTATTTTTTCTACTTAATGCCACTGGTTGAACTCTTTACTTAACATAGAATTAGTCATAGGTATATTAAGTCAATTGAAAATAGATCCCAGTTAAAAATAAGAGTGAGAATGAGAGCGGGAGGAGCTGTACAGATCAGCACACATTTCCAGACTTACCCCTAAGGGTGAAGCTAAAAACTTTCCATGGGACTCCAAATTCCTTTAAGCTGGGTGGCACTAATCCCATCTTATGTGATAAAGTGATCATATTAAGTGTGGAATTGATCATATAGATAGGACTAAAAGTCAAAGGGGTCACATAAATAAGACCAAGTGTCTGGTAATAATAATAGAATTACAAAGGAGAGAAAGTTCCAACGTGGGAAGCAGTCCACACAGTAGACTCATAGAATGACAAATGCCCTAAACAGCACTCTGACCTCAGAATCAGCCCCAGAGGCATTTGGATCTGGCTGAAAATCCCATGAGAGCATTTCAGGCATGGAAAGCCAAGACATAGTAGCAAAAACTGTTCTGCATGAAAGATCTATGTGAGACTCCAGTGGAAAAAAAGAGGCCATCAAAGAAGGATGTACTTTTCTCTGAAGGGAGAAGAGAACTTCCACTTTGCATATATATGGCCCTGTCTAAATACCAATAGAGTTTGTGGACTCAAAAGGCTTCCATAGCCTTGGCAGCTCATGTCAAGAACCTCGGTGGTCACCGACATCAAAAATAAGAGTGTTAATTGTTAAATCAACAACAACAGGAGTCACTGTGCACTTACTCCCCATGTAGGACCTTATGAACTATACTATGAGAATTAACGGTAAAACTTGTCTTCAAACTGTACTTTATACTTTGTGTGTCTGTGGGTGCAAACAGTTGACATCTATCTCTGCTTAGTATAGAGTTGGTCTTCTGTATATAAAGTCAATTAAAATGAATCTTAATGAAAAATTCAATGGGGGAGGGAGTAGGAGATGGGATGGGAGTGGAGGTGGGAGGGCGGGAATGGGGGGAAGAAACACTATATTCCTAAAAGCTGTACATATGAAATTTGTGTTCATTAAATAAAAACCTTCAGAAAAAAAGAAGCATGAGAAATGTGTATCTTATATTTATCAAAGGGAAAGAAACAGGGGCTGTGGAAGTGACTGAAGTATTAAAAACTTAAGGATAAGCACCTCTCTTCAAATTTCCATATCTGAGTCTTAATCCCCATAGTCAAAGGGTTGCAATGCAGGTTGTTTTTCAGGCCTGCCTGATTTTTCAACTGTTTTTCTCACAGACTCAAAACTACATTCAAGTGGTAGATAAATGCACTTTGAAACTATCACAACTCACCTTGTTTAACTGAACTTTCTCAGGAGCAGTTATCACAGTTCTTAATTCTGCCAGGCTTGTTTCTGATAAGTATGGGAAATGTGAGAAAGGAAAGAAGTGGATAGGGAACCATTTGGGATAGAAGAGGTATGAATGCTGGTTTGCTTTCCCATCTCTAAATCACTGATAAACATCGAATGCTATTTCTTGGTCCTTAAATGTACCTTACATTTTGCTGTGCAGAAAGTATTGTCTAATGGAAGAATGAGGTCAGAGCAAAAGGAAACATCTAAGCTTTATTGATCAGTGATTTTCCTGCATGTCTCCTCCCTGCTGTAAAATGATTTTTTTTAAACTTTAGGAGCTTTTATTGAATATTGCCATTGCTGTTTCAAAATAGGAAAATAATTATATATAACTTATATGGAGAAAACATTTTTCTTGATTTTTTTTTCCTTCTAAAAATGAGTGGAAGAAAATTACACAAAGTGAGTAAAATAATGGTATTATTTAGAAACAATTTCATTCTCGCTTAGGCAACCCTAACATTAAGCAAGAGGGTTTTTATGAGGAATTGGCTGTTATGTTGTTTGCCTGCTTACCAAAACTTCTTGATACAAAGGTTATTTTGTTCTTAAATTACCATTTTGAGATCTGGGAAATTTTTCCCAGTCCTAAACAAGAACAAAATCCTATATATATTTTAGAAACAACTATTATTTTGAAAACTTTACTATTAACCCTAAAAATACCTTATTGAATAATCATTTTTGCCTTTTTATTATGAATTCCCTCAACTGAAATTCAGATAAAGTTTCAATTTGTCAACACTAATGGATACTATTCAATTAGTTCAAGTATTCTTTCATATAAATTGTGTTATTGTGGAAATGAATATGTTACTGTAAAAATAATTGCTTCTCAGTATGCTTGCTACCTACCCAAAATGGGGTCTCACTTTCTGGTGAGTTCTAAGAAATGCACCAGAAAGAGTTGTCACACAAAGTAATTTATTTGCTGCAAATTAGGAGACCATGGGGAATAATTTCCAAAGCCATCATTCTAACAGTAGGGGAAATGGGCATCTCTTATTTTAGGGGAAAAACGAATTTATTAGAGGGGAAGTTCTTGTAGTAACATGAAGGGGTGGCACATGTCCCCACAGGTGTTGTTCAGAAACACGCTCCAACACAGGCCTTATGTTAAGGTAATAATGCTTACGCTGAGGCAGAGCTCCTAGTGTTAAAATGAATTGAAGGGTGATCTTTGGATACTTTCTGGCCCATCTGTGTAGGTGTAGCTCTTGCAATAGGGTCTGGACCAGTTCATGGTGGCTGGAGATTGCTTCTCTTCCTGTAATGTGACTGGAAACCTGAAAGACAACTTGGGAGAATATTAGGTACTTTTAGGGGCTTAAAATAGAAGCTTGAGCCACTTAGGACCTTAACCAGTGACAAATGTGTTTTTAAAAATGCAGCTGTTAATTTTTTTTTTTTTTTAGTCAAACATCTATAAACCACAATCTTCTGCAAGTTGTTGGTATTGTCTGTGTTACTTAGGTCACTGGAAATTTCTAAGTATCTGATAAGAACCTTCTATTAATACGTTAAGAACGTACATAACCTTTTAAAATGAACAAAAATGGGGGTCAGCGCCATGGCGCAGCGGGTTAAAGCCCTGGCCTGAAGCACCGGCATCTCAAATGGGCACTGGTTCTAGTCCTGGCTGTTCCTCTTCCGATCCAGCTCTCTGCTATGGCATGAGATAGCAGTAGAAGATGGCACAAGTCATTGGGCTCCTGCACCCACTTGGGAGACCTGGAAGAAGCTTCTGGCTCCTGCCTTGGATCGGCGTAGCTCCGGCCATTGCAGCCATCTGGGGAGTGAACCAGCGGATAGAAGACCTCTCTCTCTGTCTATACCTCTCTTTGTAACTCTCTTTCAAATAAATAAAATAAATCTTTTTAAAAAATGAACAAAAATGTGTATAAAATAGATTTACTCCTGGGCCTTGAGTAACTTTTACATTTGAATAATATCTACTGCCATGACATTTCACACGGATTTACTTTATGTAAATATGCACATAATTCAAGTCATTGAATATCTGTTTGTTGTTGTTGTTGTTGTTTTGTTTTTGTTTTTGTTTTTGTTTTTTTTGATAGGCAGAGTGGACAGTGAGAGAGAGAGACAGAGAGAAAGGTCTTCCTTTGCCGTTGGTTCACCCTCCAATGGCCGGCACACAGTGCTGATCCGAAGCCAGGAGCCAGGTGCTTATCCTGGTCTCCCATGCGGGTGCAGGGTCCAAGCACCTGGGCCATCCTCCACTGTACTCCCAGGCCACAGCATAGAGCTGGCCTGGAAGAGGGGCAACTAGGACAGAATCCGGCGCCCCAACCGGGACTAGAACCCGGTGTGCCGGCGCCGCAAGGCAGAGGATTAGCCTATTGAGCAGTGGCGCCGGCCTGTTTGGCGTTTTCAGTATTGTTTTTCAGTATGTTCCTTTGACTAATCATTTTTTCTTTTTCACCAAAACTAAAAGTAAACTTTTAATTGAGATACCTCGATAAAGCTTTTGTATACTTAGACTGTTTTCTTTCATACTGTTGCCAGATTCTCTCTCTCTCTCTTTCTTTCTTTCTTTTTTTTTTTTTTTTTTATTAATTTGACATAGAGTTAGACAGTGAGAGAGAGAAAGGTTTTCCTTCCGTCAGTTCACCCCCTAAATGGCCACTACGGCTGGAACTATGCTGATCTGAAGCCAGGAGCCAGGTTCTTCTTCCTGGTCTCCCATAAAGGTGCAGGGGCCCAGGCACCTGGGCCATCCTTCACCGCCTTCCCAGGCCACAGCAGAGAGCTGGATTGGAAGAGGAGCAACTGGGACTAGAACCGGTGCCCATATGGGATGCCGGCACCGCAGGCAGAGGATTAACCAAGTGAGCCATGGCTCCTGCCCCCCAGATTCTTTCTAAACACAAAATCTTGATCATATCACATTCCTGCTTAATTATTTCCATTAACTTGTATTGTTTAAAGGAAAAAATCCCAAACTCAGTCCTGAGCTTAGAGGGTCTCAACAGTTTGGCCTCAGGCTAATTTACTAGTTTTAGAGTCTACCTTGTGAGCCTCTTCTACCATCCTATTATTAAGTTCATATTGAACTGCTGGCTCTTTTCTAAACTTACCTTCAGGATTCTGTCTTCATATGCACTGCTTGCCTTGAGCATTCTTCTCTTATTTTACTGCTCAAGCGGTATTTAATTTCTCTAGGACTCTGCATCCTTAAGACACTTTGTCACTAGCCTAGGGAATTCTTAAAGGCACGGACTAGTCCTTATCTTTGTCAGTACCCCCCTCCTGTGCCTAATGTGGTCCATTGATAGTGCTAAGTGTTAATATAGCTTTAGATAATTAAATTGTGTATAGATGCAGGGTTTATTATATTTTAAAATTTATTTATTTGAAAGGCAGAGTTAGAGACAAAGGAAAAGAGAGAGAGATTTTCCATCTGTTGATTCACTCCCAAAATGCCTGTGTAGAAGTGGTTTAAGGAATATGATTTCTGCTCTCTATCACATTCTTCCAAAGTAAAATATATTCAGGATATTCTGGGAATTTATTTACAGATAAGGAAAGATACCTTAAAATATGACCCATAGACGTGTTACTATTTGCTTGACAATAAATATTTAAACTGAGTTAAAGAATGAGTCCAGTAGAGTGAACATAAACTAACACAAGTTGGAAAAAACAAAGAAGATAGTAATTTTATAATTATAATTTTTTAATTGGGTCTAGCATTGTGGTACAAAGGATTAAGCTTCTACCTGCAATCCTTGTATCACATATAAGTACTGATTTGAGCCACAAACACTCTACTTCCCATCTAACTCATTGATAACATGCCTGGGAACAGCAGTGGAAGATGGCTCAAGTACCTGGGCCCCTGCCACCCTATTGGGAGATTCACATGGAATTCCAGGCTCTTAGCTTCAGCCTGGCCCAACCTTGGCCATTGCAGCCATTTGGGAAGTCAATCAACAGATGGCAGATCTCTTTGTCTCTTTCCCTCTCTCTCTCTCTCTCTCTAACTCTGCCTTTCAAATCAATACATTTTTTAAAAATCATAGTAATTGTGCTAACACTTAAGCAAGCATTTAGATGTAATTTTCTGTACATTTTGTTTTTGTTTGAACAGAATATGTGGTCATTTTAGAGTACTAAATGTTGATTAATTGGAAGCTTGTCATTTGAAGCATTTAGACTGTGTGTGTCCATGGTTAGAGTGAAAAAATTCAGTTTTTATCTAGTATCTGGTTTGTTGTTTCTCTTCTTAAAGTCAATGACAACGTATACATTTCAGTTCCAAATTTAAATGGATGGTTTTTAGAGAGATTCGAAGATGGCTGTATAGAGAGGGAGCTTACTGCTCTAGTTCAGGGGAAGATAAAAAAAAAAAAAAAGTGGAGAGAGTGCGATCTCAGAGAAGAATTAGGGAGAAATCTGCAGAGGAAACTGCATGCAAATTAGAGGGACACTGCAGAACTACATGGAGGGTGTAGACATACAAACTCAGGATCCCAGCACTCAAGAGCCTCAGCACCAGCTTTGGAGAGTGAGGAGAGACCACATTGCAGCAGCCCAAGCCACTGGCGATAAAGCTGTGGGAAGAGACTGGCATGAGTCCAACATGGATCCCTGTTGGGGAAAAATGTACCTGCCAACCTAGAGAGGAAAAAAAGGGAGCACATTTCTCTCTCCCCAACCATGCAGCACCATTGTCCTGTAACTAGCTGAGAGAGGGCCGGTTGCCATTTTGACATTTTTAACAGCTGCACCAGCAACCAGCTGAGAGGAGATGCCTGAATCTGGCTGGGAGAATTGACAAGGGGTTGGGTGCTCATGACTATGGAAGATTTATGTGCTGGGACTGTGAAAACACTGGCTTCATGGGAGGGTGCAGGGTCTAGCTGGGTCTTGGGACAGTCACCATGGGCGCCTCCACATATTCAGGGCTCCCTGATTCTCTAGTGAGCATCATTGCTGCAGAGTCCATGCTCACACCTGCATGGATCCTTTGTGTGGTTCTTGTGGCAGAGTGGATAAATATTGTACCCACTGGGGATAGTGCCCAGTCATTGCTCTCCTTGGAGGAGAGGATGTGAGCATGAGAGTATGGCAACAGAGATCATCGTATTTCCCTCTGATTTAAAAAAATATATATATTTATGATGCCCAACTTAGGTGTCACCTTGGACACTCCCGTCACCTTGGTACACTGAACAGAGATCCTTGGCCACATCCAGCACATAACTCTGAGTATTCACTAAAAAAGCAGCACTCCACTAAGCCACACAGGCATAGTCCAAAGATAAAAGCCATCTAAAGGAAAAAACAATCAACTGCACAAATGCCTAAAGATAAATGGAGAAATTAAAGAATCAATATGACAACATGACACCCCTGAGGAACAAAACATTTCAATACTAGAATGTGAAGAAGAGATTGAAAAAATGTCAAAAACAGAGTTCAACAAATTGTAGGATTGCTTAGAAGTAACTAGATGCAAATCCACAAATTAAATACATCCATACATGACATGAATAAAAATTTTTTCCATGAAATGGAGATTTTAAAGAAAAATCAAAATGAGATATTGAAAATGAAGAATTCAATAGATCATATTTAAAATGCAGTGGGAAGTCTTAACAGCAGATTTGGTGAGGCAGAAGAAAGAATCTATGAGAAGACAAATCTTTGGAAATTTTACAGTCAGATCAAATAAAGAAGAAATTAGAAAACTAAAAAACAATGTTGGATATTTAGGGATGCTATCAAATGACCAGGCATACAGATCTTAGGAGTTTCTGAAGGCGTGGAAAGAAAGAATGGATTAGAAGGCCTTTTCCTGAAATAATTACAGAAAACATCCCTAATTTGGAGAAAGAAAGGGACGTCCAAGCACAGGAAGCACATAGACTTCATAAAGACATGACCATTTGAAGCATTTCAATGCTTCTGACTACAATGTGCCATTGTAGTCAGACTCTTCACATTAAAACATAGAGAAAAGATTCTAAAATGTACATGAGAGAAATGCCAGATTACTTTCAGAGGATCTCCAGTTAGTTAGACTCACAGCTGATTTATCATCAGAAACCCTACAAGCTAGAAGAGAGTGACAACAAATATTCCAAATCTTAAGAGAACAAACTGTCAACCCAGAATAAGGTACTCTACAAAACTCTCATTTATTAATGAATGAGAATAAAGACCTTCCATTACAAACAGAAATTGAAAGAATTTGTGACCACGCGTCCAGTCTTACATAAGATGCTTAAGGATGTGCTACACACAGAAACATGGTCATCACTATGAAAGGTGGTGAAGACAAAAAATTTCCCAGGTACCAGCACTGTGTCGCAGCAGGTTAACACCCTGGCCTGAAGCGCCGGCATCCCATATGGCGCTGGTTCTAATCCCAGTTGCTCCATTGCTGATCCAGCTCTCTGCTGTGGCCTGGGAAAGCAGTACAACATGGCCCAAGTCCTTGGGCTCCTGCACCGACGTGGGAAACCCGGAAGAAGCTCCTGGCTCCTGGCTTCAGATCGGCGCAGCTCTAGGCATTGCAGCCAGTTGGGGAGTGAACCAGCGGATGGAAGACCTCTCTCTCTCTCTCTCTCTCTCTCTCTCTCTCTCTCTCCCTCTTCTCTCTCTGTGTAACTCTGACTTTCAAATAAAAAAAATGCATCTTTTAAAAAAATCTCCCAGTAAAAGTACAAAGGAAACAATAGGAATATTTATAGAAAAATGGCACAAATGGTTACTTATCAATATAACCTAGTAAATGGCCTCAAATCTCAAGTTAAAATATAGGCTGGCTGAATATATTTAAAAAAAAAAAAAAAAGACCCATGTATTTGCTGCCTGCAAGAAACACATCTCATTAGCAAAGATGCATGCAGACTGAAAGTGAAAGAATGGAAAAAGATATTCCATGCTAACAGAAACCAAAAAAAAAGAGCTGGTGTGTAGCCATGCTAATATCAGACAAAATAAACTTTAACACAAAAACTGTACAAGAGACAAAGAAGGGTACCATGTAATGATTAAGGGATCAACTCAATAGGTGAAATGACTATAATAAACATATATGCACCAAATTACAGGGCACCTGGCTATTTAAAAGAAATGCTAGTGGATCCTAAAGGGAGACAGATTCCAATACAATAGTAATAGAGAACTTCAATACCCCACTCTCAGCAATGGACACATCAACCAGACATAAAATCAGCAAGAAAATAACAGTTAATCAATACCATAGACCAAATGGACCTAACAGATATCTACAGAACTTTTCATCCTACAGTTGCAGCATACACATTCTTTTTACCACAGCATGGAACTTTCTCTAAGATAAACCACATACTAGGCCGTAAAGCAATGTTCAGCAAATTCAAAAAAATCAAAATCATACCAGGCATGTTTTGTGGCCACAGTGGAACAAAGCTGGAAATAACAGCTCAAGAATCTCTAGAACACATGCAAACACATGGAGACTGAACTACATGCTCCTGAATGAAGAGTGGGTCATAGAAGAAATAAAAAGGGAAATCAAAAAGTTTCTGGAAACAAATAAAGATGACAACACAACATATCAAAACTTATGGGATACAACAAATGTAGTGTTAAGAGGAAAGCTTATAGCAACTGGTGCCTACATCAAGAAATTAGAAAGGCACCAAATAAATGAGCTATTGATGCATCTCAAAGACCTAGAAAAATAACAGCAAATGAAACCCAAAATTATTAGGAAAAAAAAGAAATAATTAAAATTAGAGAAAAAATAAACAATACAAAGGATCAGTGAAAGGAAGAGCTGGTTTTTTGAAAAAAAAATTTTTAAAAAATGACATAGTGTTGGACTAACCAAAAAGGAGAGAAATGACAAATATCAAAAAAACTAGAGATGAAAAAGGAAATGAAACAACAAATATCACAGAAATAAAAGAATCATCAGAAATTACTACTAGTGCTCTATGCCAACAGATTGGGAAACCTAGAAGAAATGAATGGATTCCTGGAAAAATACAACTGACCTAAATTGAACAGTGAGAACAAAATCTTAAACAGACCAATAACCAAGATGGAAACTGAATCAGTATTAAAGACCTTCCCAGCAAAGAAAAGCCCAGGACCAAATGAACTCACTGCTGAATTCTACCTGATATTTAAAGAACTATCTCCAATTCTTCTCAGGCTATCCAAAATAATTGAAAGGGAGGGAATCTCCCCAAATTCCTTCTATGAAGCCTTATTTCCTAAACCTGAAGAAGATAAAACAGAAAAAAGACCTGCAGACCAATTTTCCTGATGAACACAGATGCAAAAATCCTCAACAAAATACTAGCTAATCAAATCCAACAACACATCAGGAAGATCATTCACCCAGACCAAATGAGATTTATCACTGGTATACAGGAATGGTTTGAAAATCAATCAATGTGATACAACACATTAACAACTGAAGAACAAAATCATATGATTATCTCAATAGATGCAGAGAAAGCATTTTATAAAATACAACATCCTTTCATGATTAAAAAAAAAAAACTTTAAGCAAATTAGGCATAGAAGGAACATTCCTCAACATCATCAAGGCATTTCAGGACAAACCCATGGCCAATTTCCTATTGAATGGGGAAAAAAAATTGGGAGCATTTCCACTAAAGACCCGGACCAGACAAAGATGCCTATCTCACCATAGCTATTCAGTATAGTCCTGGAGGTTTTAGCCAGAGCCATCAGGCAAGAAAAAGAAATCAAAGGGATACAAATTGGGAAGGAGTGAGTCAAACTATCCCTATTTGCAGATGACATGATTCTATATATAGGGGATCCAAAAGACTTCACTAAGAAACTGTTGGAACTCATAAATGTTTGGTAAAATGGCAGGATATAAAATCAGCACACAAAAATCACTAGCCTTTGTATACAGACAATGCCACAGCTGAGAAAGAACTTCTAAGATCAGTCCCATTCACAATAGCTACAAAAACATTAAATACCTTGGAATAAATTTAACCAAGGATGTCAAAGATCTCTACCATGGGAATTACAAAACATTAAAGGAGGAAATAGAAGACACCGAAAAACTGGAGAAATCTTCCATGTTCACAGATTGGTAGAATCAGTATCATCAAAATGTCCACACTACCGAAAGCAATTTACAGATCAATGCACTACCAGTGAAAATACCAAGGGCATTCTTCTCAGATATAGAAAAATGATGCTCAGCAAACTGAATAGGTAACTGACAGAATGGCAAAAATTATTTGCAAACTCTGCAACTGATAAAGGATTAATAACAAGAATATATAAAGAGATCAAGAATTTGAACAGCAATAAAACAAACAGCCCAGTTTAGAAATGGGCAAAGGACTTAAACAGGCATTTTTGAAAAGAGGAAATCCAAATGGCCAAAAGACACATGAAAAAAATGCTCAGGATCACTAGCCATCAGGGAAATGCAAATCAAAACCACAATGAGGTTTCTCCTCACCCCTGTTAGAATGGCTTTTATATAGAAATTAACAAATAGCAAATGCTGGCAAGGATGTAGGGGAAAAGGTACCCTAATCCACTGTTGGTGGAGATGTAAACTGCTAAAGCTGCTGTGGAAGACGCGTGGAGATATCTCAGAAATCTCAATATAGACCTATTATATGATCCAGCCATCCCACTGCTGGGAATTTATACATGGGAAATGAAATCGGCATATGAAAGAGTTCTCTGTGGCTCCATTTTTATTGCAGCTTAATTCACACTAGGTAAGATATGGAACTAACCCAAATGTCCATCAACTGAAGACTGGATAAAGAAATTATGGGCTGCCAGTGCTGTGGCATATTGGTAGGGTGCCCCAGTTAGAGTCCCACCTGCTCCACTTTCAATCCAGCTCCACTTTCAATCCAGTGGAAGATGGCCTGAGTCCTTGGTCCTTACACTCACATGGGAGACCCAGAGGAAACTCCTGGCTCCTGGCTTCTGATCAGCTCCAGCTCCAGCCATTGCAGCCATTCGGGAAGTGAACTATCAGATGGACGACACACTCCCTCTCCCTGTCTCCCCCCTTTCTCTCTCTCTTCCTCCCTTTCTCTCTCTCTCTCTCTCTCTCTCTCTCTCTCTCTCTCTCTCTCTCTCTCCCCTCCTGCCTCTGCTTCTCTGTAACTCTGCCTTTCAAATCAATAAATCATAAAAAGAAAAGAAAGGAACTATGGGATATGTGTACCATGGAGTACTACACAGCAGAAAAAAAATGAAATCCTTTTGTTGTTTGCAACAAAATGGATGGAACTGGAAACTATCATACTTAGTGACATTGTCAGTCTGACAAGGACAAATACCATATGTTCTCCCTGCACTGTTATAACTAATAGAGCACTTAAACGGTGATCTATAGAAGTGAAAGAAGAAAATATCTTGAGATGTGATTAATTTGAATAGCAATTGTCTCAAGTGTTGAGGAACAGTTTATTTTCCATACTGTTTGTTGAACTCTTTACTTCGTATAGAGTTAATCTTATGTGTATAAAGTTAATTGAAAATAGCTGGCACCGTGGCTCAACAGGCTAATCTTCCGCCTTGCAGCGCCGGCATACCGGGTTCTAGTCCCGGTTGGGGCACCGGATTCTATCCCGGTTGCCCCTCTTCCAGGCCAGCTCTCTGCTATGGCCCAGAAAGGCAGTGGAGGATGGCCCAAGTCCCTGGGCCCTGCACCCTCATTGGAGACCAGGAGAAGCACCTGGCTCCTGGCTTCAGATCAGCGCGATGCACCGGCTGCAGCGGCCATTGGAGGGTGAACCAACGGCAAAAAGGAAGACCTTTCTCTCTGTCTCTCTCTCTCACTAACCACTCTGCCTGTCAAAAAAAAAAAAAAGTTAATTGAAAATAGATCTTCGTAAAAAGTAAGAATGGAATAGAGAGGGAGGAGGAAGAAGGGTAGGAGCATGGGTGGGAGGGAAGGTAGTGGGAGAAGAATCACTGTTACTAAAGTTATCTTTATGAAATGCATGAAGTTTGTATACCTTAAACAAAAGGTTTTTGAGGAAAATAATTTAAATGGATGACCAAATTCTAGTATTTGCTATGCAGATATCATAGGCATGTACTTTTCATTTTTATACATCTAAGTGATAAGTTTAGAAGATTTTGATTCTTGAAATGATAGATGTCTTCTCTGTCTTCAGAGAGTAATTACAGAGTGACTATATTTTCTGTTTGATCTATATAAAAATTTTCTTATCACTTCATAACAACTTGGCCTTATCATTACATTGATTATTGCATTCATGGGGTAAATATTTCTCCTAACCCAACCCATGAAGGTAATTTTAAAGAAAGACCAAAACATCTTTAACTAGGTAAAATCCAATTAAATCTGATGTTACAAATGGTATTGAAGGAAAAGGGAAGCCACCCCACAGCATAGAGACTAAAGGGTGTAAGAACTCCTAGGAGTAGCGTTACCCTTGCCCAAGAACACAAGTGCTAGTTTGCAGCATCTATCACAGTGCGTGGCACAGACCAAGCATTCAATATGTGGTAACATGAATGGATGGCTGAACATTTAGGAGTAATGGTGGCTCTACCATTCCCACTTAGCATATACCTTGTTTTTTTTTTCTAAACGTATAGGAATGTTCTGTTGCCTGAAGTCAAGATAAGGTAGTTTTATTTGTTTTGTTTTGTTTTGCTTCAAAAGTTTTTTTTTAGTTTTAGATCTCTAAACCCTAGAACTAGTATTTATAATTGTATTAGTCTGTGGCAGGCAATGAAGTGACAATAATTTCTAGGCAATCTTGGGCAGGTCTTTCATCTTTTCTGTGTCTCAGTTTCTATGCACAGATCAGATAATCTGAAAATCTCTTGTTGGATAGTTATAAATTACTAGATAGATAGTAGTTTTATGAAAATTTGTATGAAAAGACATTTAATAAGTTCACTGAAGCTGGCATTTATTGATCTGTAACTTAAATGTTTTTGACTCACTGAAGGTTGAATTAGTTGAGAAAAATGTCACCTTTCAGGTGCAACAAATAAGAGCTGTAGGAGTATAACAGTTACTGTGAAGTAAAAGTTACGTTCTCACATGTTAATGAATCAATTACAAATAACAGATGTATTGGAAGAATTGAGGTAAATGAAAAAAGTATAAGTGTGACCTTTGAAAAATTATTTACTTAGTTAATTTTGAAAAGCAAAAAGACCAAAATCTCTTCTGATTCATTCCCTAAATGCCTGCAACAGCTAGGCCTGGCCAGTGCCAAAGCCAGGAGCTGGTAATTCAATCCAGGTCTTCCATGTGGATGACAAGGACCCAACTACTTGAGCCACTAACTGCTGCCTCATAAGGTGCATATTCCAAGAAGCTTTAATCAGGAGTGGAGCCGGAGAACCTGGACACTCCAGTATGGAATGCAGGCATCCTAAGTGTCACCTTAACGGATGCACCAAACACCTTCTCCTAACTTAAATTTGTAATAGCATCATTCTGGTTAACTTCTTTGCATCTTCTCTCATATCCCTGGCTCTCTAGAACCAGACCTTGCTAGTTCACATTTCACAATCCTTTTTTACCTGGATGATTTTTTTTTTAAAAAAAAAAGTCCCCTTTTGCTTTATTTTTCTTTACATTTGCAGGTCATATAGTTCTTTAAGGAGGAAAAGTATAGTTACTTGGCTTTGAAGCATTAAAAGCAAAAAAACCCTCACATTTAAAAATCAATAAGATAATTATTCCTAGGGCAAGGCACAGTGGGTTCACATGGTTCACATGTGTTTGTAAGACTAAGGGAGTCGTCATGAAGAAAAACATTTTCCTATGTGTCTAAGGTTAGATTTTGAAATCAAAATCATATTTTGTCTGCAGAAATTCAAGCATATTAATCTTACATAACTATAAGACTTAAAGATTAAATGTTAATGCCTCTCTTTATTTGGCCTTAATTGTAAATTGCAATACTTGAAGACAGCATAATTAACTGTACAAATGCAGTAAACACTTAAAGGTCAAAATATTTTGGCACATTCTATTTGGAAATTAGATGGGATGGGGGAGAACTACTTGTTTCAAAGCCATACACAGCTCTCTGCATCCTTTTTATTCTTTTTCCTCAGAAAAATTGTTGAATTTGTTAGAAAGATAAATGAAAATATGCTTTTGGAGAAATAAATTTTAGAACCTGATCATTCCATTCTCTCCTCTTCAGAGTGTGGTCTGTTTAATGATGTTGCCAAAGCATTTGTATTCTTGTATTTCCTTAAACCACAGATCCAAATTTCAAATGTAGCACTCATCTCCAGAATATGAACAGTGGCAAAGAATAACACTATAACATTTGAAGAAGAGGAATTTTCATACTGTAGAAAACTCTGAAATGTAGTTCAGGGTTAGTTTCCTAATTGCCAACCTTCACCTGATATTTTAAAGCATGTATTGGCTGTATGTGTAAATAGATCTGATATAAATACAATGTAGTTTTTCAAATAGATGTTGATTTTAGCATCTCACTAAGAGTTTCTGTTCTGTCAGATCTCATAATGGTAAAAGGTAGGTATGGGAAGTATAAAACTCTGACAAAAACTGTGATCTCATAATAAAACTCCCAAAGGCCATTGATATTTGACATTTTGTTGTAACATTAAAAAATATGAATGATGTTTGGGACTATTCAGTTTTTGTGATTTAACATTTGTTGTATTTGAATCTGTCATGTAAAGTAGTTACAGTTGGCTTGATGTAGAGTTTTGGTTAAAGGAATGGGAATAAAGACTAGAAAACAAATTTTTATTACCGCTTCCCAAATGTATATCTAAGATTATTCAAGAACCTCACTACATTAAAAATCAGTAAAATTTAATGACTTAATTTGTTGTTTTCATTATATGATTTTCAAAAATGATCTGACACTTTTAATTACAAACTGTACAGGTTAGTGTGTCAACGCTTATCATAGTTATCCCATTTAACTCCTAAAGTAACCTTATAAAATAGATATTATCTTCATTTACAGGTAAGAAAAGTGAAGTGTAGATGCTCAAGAATATTTACCCAGGTAATAAATAAATGATAGAGATGGGACTCAAAATCAGATATTGTCTGGTAACTGCCTTGGATTACCTCATCTAAACACATGGATGTATTGATACTACCAGTTCAAAATCTTTAGGCTAGCCTTGTGAGTAGGAAGCCTCTAGCTGTAGAGTGGACATCTGTCTAAACTTGTGTGTCCTATAGTGTGTCAAACTTGTTAAGTGTTAAACAATTCAGTCTTGTCCTGCTAGTCAGATAGTGTGGGAGTCATCCTAGACTCCCTCTACCATAAGTAGATGATTGTGTACCCTTTCTCCTAGTGTATCTTCTGCTTTGCTGTCGAGAATGAATCTCAAACAGAAATTTGAACCTCCTAATGCCTTTTCTCTTACACCTTCAGTGGTTCCTAATTGCCTGCAAGGAATATTCTTTACTGTCATTACATTCTTCAGTATCTCTAAAATTGACCACATTGTCTTTTTCCCCCCTAAATCTATGTTACTGGCTTCTGTAATAGCAGAAATAAGTACCACTCATGTGACTAATTCTGTCTTGTTTGCTTAACTACCATAAGCTCCTAGAGTTGCAAAGACTGTATCTTTCCCTAGTGTTTATTGGTTCATGCAACTAAATGAGTGAATGGGGTTTTAGATTTATGGCTATAGTTTTTATTCACTATGATTTGACTGGATTGGTTTTTTTTTTGTTTTGATGTCTCTTAAATTCATATTAGTAACCAGATGTTTTTGTATAAGCAATGGCTTTTCATTGAACATTATGATTAGCCTCATACTTAATTCCAATTTATAATCAGAAAAAAACAGTATTTTAATTTATATTAGAAATCTTAATGTGTTTTTTCTTGGAAAATGTGGTTATTTATGTCTTAAGTATGACTGTTTGCTTAGATAGTAAAGCATTTCCACCATAATTAGAATCACAGATCTCCTACCCTTGCCTCCATTCAGACTGTGATTTAAAATTTGGACAATGCACCTAATCTTTCTGTAGCTAACAGAATTGTTCCAAAGTGAAATTGCTATGAAACTTGTTAGGTATTCTTGTGATAAAAATATGTATTGTATTTTGTCTCCAAAGGGATCTTAACTCTAACCAATTTAATTTAAAAAGTAATTAAATTTATTTAGAATGTTATTTAATATTTTTATAAAATACTTACATGCTTATTCTAAGACAGTGAATGTCTAGGATATCTTTGCTTATTTTTAATTGGAAAAATGTAGCACAGGAAGCAGCTGAACAATTTCTGGTTATACACTGTCTCCAACTTTTATTTCTTTTTTTATTAAAGATGTATTTATTTGAAAGGCAAAGTTACAGAAAGGTAGAGGCAAAAAGAGAGGAGTCTTCCATCTACTGGTTCAATCCCCAAATGGCCCCAACGTCCAGAGCTGACCCCAAGGACTTGAGCCATCTTCCACTACTTTCCAAAGCCATAGCAGAGAGCTGGATTGGAAGCGGAGCAGCTAGACTCTAACCAGAGCCCATCTGGGATGCCGGCACTGCAGGCATCCTGCTACACCACAACACCAGCCCCATCCAACTTTTATTTATTCTTCTTCTTTTTTTTTTTTTTAAGATTTATTTGTTTATTTGAAAGTCAGAGTTACACAGAGAGAGAAGGAGAGGCAGAGAGAGGTCTTTCATCCTCTGGTTCATCCCCCAGTTGGCCGCAATGGCTGGAGCTTTGCCTATCCAAAGCCAGGAGCCAGGATCTTCTTTCAGGTCTCCCATGCAGCTGCAGAGGCCCAAGGACTTGGGCCATCTTCTATTGCTTTCCCAAGCCATAGCAAAGAGCTGGATCGGAAATGGAGCAGCCGGAACTAGAACTGGTGCCATTATGGGATGCTGGCGCTGCAGGCAGCGGCTTTACCCACTATGCCACAGCGCCAGCCCCCAACTTTTATTTATTTATTTTATTTTATTTATTTACCATTATTACTTTTATTTCATTACTATGAGCTGTATATCATTTTTAGGATGGAAAAAGAAAAGGACACTGAAACTTCGTTACATCACACCAATCCTGTCTATACAAACAGAAAAAACTGTTTGAGGAATTTGGGCCTTTAAAATGTGATCGTTGAGCTCCAAAAACCTGTTCTAGAGCCTATCTATTGGGGTTTTTATGAACTCAGAAAGGTAAAGGTGGAAATGAGATTTCTTAAGAATAATTCCATTAATTTTGAGGCTGAGACCTAGTTCATAGCTTAAAGTATGATTGAATTTCTCATAATTAATTAATTATCTTTTTGCTTCTTTGTCCCCAAAGAAAAATGTACATTAACCATTAGGTAGAACTGATTATTGCAAAACACTCCAAAATCAAAATCCTTATGATTCCTTTTACATTTCCATTTGTTACAACTTTTTATGGAAATTCACTAAGTGTTTGATAATTTTCATTATCCCCAAATTATGGTATTACTATCTGATACAGCATGCTGTTTCATAGGCCTTCAAGACCACTTCTAAGTATAGTGATTTGCTGGGAAGGACTCAGAGGACTTGGCAGATCATCTGACTCACAGCAGAAGGAAAAGGCACATGGTGTAAAGTCTGAGGAAGCCAGGCTTGCGCTCCCAATGGAGTCATGCCGGATGCCCTTAACTCTTCTAGTATTGTGTCATGACAACACATGTGAAATGTTGTGTACCAGGGTAGTTTATTAGAAACTCAGTGGCTAAGGTTATCAGCCTAGCATCTACCAGAATTCCAGACTCCCACCTGGAGGAAAAGTAAACCATATACATATATATGTATAGGTTTAGGTATAAGTATAAGTATAGGTATATGTGTATGTACACACATGTACACACACATACAACTTTTTTTGCACTGTTTAGGCACAGTGAACGTTCTTAATAGTAAATGATGAAAACCATCCTGAATCCAGGTTTCCCAGTAGCCAGCCAATGGCCAACCTTGAAAGCAGGCTTTGAATGATAGCAGCTAAGACTGCTTTGTTAACTGTTTCTGCGCATATGCTTTTTGTTTGTCTATCTTAATTACTATCATTCTGGAAGATGCTAATAAATTCATGTCTACTTTATTATGGCTAATTCCTGTGGTTTGAAATAAATATGAACATGGTCCATTAAGGCTTTAGTGCTATGAGCATGTTAACTTATAATTTATGTTTAATAGAAATAAAAATTATAAAAATATTGTAAAATATGAATGCATATGTTTGAGACTTTATTTCCCTCAGTTATTCATGTGGACGTTTCATAAATGTGTGTATGTTCAGCAGACATTTGAATCCTTAATGTATACCTGTCAGATTTAGATGTTAGGAATAGAGAATTTCCTGCCGTGAAGACCTATATCCTTGCAAAGGTGATAGAAATGTCAGTAAATGTTGATAAATTAATATAGGTAATATTATTTAGTTTGGCAAATTGTATTTTATATATAAGAACTTTTAGGGTCCAGCAACGTGGCATAGCAGGTAAAACTACCACCTGCAATGTCAGCATCCCATATGGGATCCAGTTGATGTCCCTGCTGCTCAACTTCCAATCTAGATCTCTGCTAATGGCCTGGTCCAAGTGGTTGGGTCCCTGCAACCCATGTGGGAGACCTGGAAGATGCTCCTAGCTCTTGGCTTTGGCCTGGCCCACCCTCAGCCATTGTGGCCATCTGGGGAGTGAATCAACAGATGGAACATCCTTTCTCTTTCTCTTTCTCTTTCTCTTCCTCTTTCTCTTCCTCTTCCTCTTCCTCTTCCTCTTCCTCTTCCTCTTTCTCTTTCTCTTTCTTTCTCCTCTCTCTCTCTCTCTTCCTCCCTTCTTTCCCCCCTCCCTCTCTCTTCCTCCCCCCTGTAACTCTTTCAAGTAAATAAATATTTTTTAGACATTTTGAAATATATTTCCTTATACTACCCTTTATGTGCTTGTATATTCTGTGGACACTACTGTGGAATCTTAGGGCTTTTTAAAAAAATTAGTGTCCTGTTCAGATCTCTGGAGAAAGAAAAGAAAAGGTGTGCTTACTTTTATTGTTGTCAGCTAGGATAAGCCACTGTGCTGGACTCTATTTATGCTTTCCCTGCTTACAACTCCTGGAAACATTTTAGTAATTAACTTTAAGAAAAACTTTGTCGGGGCCAACATTGTGTTGCGGTGGGCCTCTGCCTATTGTGTCAGCATCTTATAAAGGGGCTATTTTGTGTCCTGGCTGCTCCTCCTCCAATCCAGCTCTCTGCTTGTGGCCTGAGAAGGCAGTGGAGGATGGCCCAAGTGCTTGAGAAGTTCCTGGCTCCTAGCTTTGGCTGTTGTGGCCATTTGAGGAGTGAACCAGCAGATGGAAGACTTTTCTCTCTGTGTCTCCCTCTCTTAGTAGCCCTGCCTCAAATAAATAAATAAAATCTTTTAAAAAAAGAAAAGCTTTGGCTGGCGCCATGGCTTAACAGGCTAATCCTCCGCCTTGCAGCGCCAGCACACCAGGTTCTAGTCCCGGTTGGGGCGCCAGATTCTATCCCGGTTGCCCCTCTTCCAGGCCAGCTCTCTGCTATGGCCCAGAAAGGCAGTGGAGGATGGCCCAAGTCCTTGGGCCCTGCACCCGCATGGGAGACCAGGAGAAGCACCTGGCTCCTGGCTTCGGATCAGCGCGATGAGCCGGCCACAGCAGCCATTAGAGGGTGAACCAATGGCAAAAAGGAAGCCCTTTCTCTCTGTCTCTCTCTCTCACTGTCTACTCTGCCTGTCAAAAAAAAAAAAAGAAAGAAAGAAAAGCTTTGCCTTTAGTGTCATGCTGGTAGTAATCATACTTTGAATTTTGTATAGAAACTTTTCATATCTTCATTCTTCATTCTCTTATGGTATGGCTATCTTAATATCATGGGCTTGCTTTCTGTCTTCTAATCCTTATTGCTCTATGATAGTTTTCCAGTTTATTTTCTAATATAGGCCAGGTCTTCTGTCCTGCCTGCAGCCCCACAAAGGTCACTGAAAAGCATGGGTTATGGACCTGGGACTTTTCCAACTCTTCCTCCCTTTAACTTTAAAATCCTTCATTCTCATATGTCTTTTAGTTTATTATGTATTTCTTTATAGATACTCATGGGCTTATCTCTGTGTTTTATCCTCTTAAAGGCCGTGCTTTTTTACCTCATTATACAATTACCAGTGTGTCTTTGGATATTCATTTATAAAATAGATAAAAATAATCCTACTTATTCATAGAGGTCTTGTGAGGAGTAAGTTAATTTATGTAAGTGTCTTAGAACAATGTATAGCCAGTAGTAATCGTTCCATAAATATTAGCTGTTTTTCCCCAACTTCTTCTTCTTCTTTTTTTTTTAATTTATTTGACAGGTAGAGTTATAGACAGTGAGAGAGAGACAGAGAGAAAGGTCTTCCTTCCTTGGTTCACTCCCCAAATGGCCTCCATGGCCAGTGCTGCGCCAGTCCAAAGCCAGGAGCCAAATGCTTCTTCATGGTCTCCCATGCTTCTTCATGGTCTCCCAGCTGGACTGGAAGAGGAGCAACCAGGACTAGAACCCGGCGCCCATATGGTGTTGAGTCTGAATTTCCCAATCAATGCACAAGGCACAGTTGTGGAGGCAAAAGCAAAGGTTTATTTGTTACCAGGGCTGGGACCCCCTACCCACACACAGCCCTTTAGAAGTGCACAGGCAAAAGGCCCTCTCGTTTGCATAATAGAGGTTTTTATAGCCTCACACTTAGAAGGGTGCATGTCATCTCAAGTATAGGTTACCTTCTTATTCTCTATATGGCAAGATTTTGGGACCTAACATATTCATTGGTTCATTTAAACGTAAAGACTATATACGTTATGTGGCGGGAAGGCCACACAAAGGAGATGGCATGGGGAAGAACTGGCGGGAAGCATTGGGCCATAAATTCCAGGGGAGCTGGTGGGGGGCAGAAGGTCATAAATTCCAGGGGAGCATACTTTCTTTGTTCTCAAGGACCCGGCCTGCCTCCTTGGCTGGTCCAGGATGAGGCCTATCACGGCATTACAGCAGGCAAGCAAGCAAGCCAGAGTATAGAAATGGAACCAGCAGTTAGCAAGCTAGGGACTCCAACTCCTACAGTGGGATGCTGGCGCCGCAGATGGAGGATTAACCAAGTGAGCCATGGTGCTGCCCCCCCTCCCCCAACTTCTTTTTTAAAGTTAAACCCTACAAAAATGATGATGGAACTGAGCCCCAAACAGTGCCTTGACTACAGATTCTAGACACCATCAGCGCCTTCCCTTGGGTTAAGTCAGTGAATTAAGGTAGAGGGAAGGTCAGTCCTATAAGATTCTAATCACTGGACTTATGAGGTCATTTGCTTCTCCAACAGATGGTGGCCAACAGTCTTGAGTTTTGTTTGGGGGAATTCCAGGTCTGGGCATGGACATTCCAGGTCCAGGGCAAAAGATCACTACCACCTGCATGTGGCCCCCAGGCTGACTACTTAGCATTTATACAACAAATTCTTGTTGATGCTTCAAGGCTGGCCTGCTGGCTTCCCACTTGCCCGTGCCCTAAGGCACACATTACCTTGTTCCTTATCTCAACTTCTTTTGCAGACAGCCAGAGGAAGAAACAATATAGGAATGTACAAGATTTGTTGCGTGGCCAGAGACCAACATGTAGCTGCCTGTACCTTTCCCGCCTTATTCCTGACTCCTCCTGTAGCTCCCTTTTCTTTCTTCCTTCTTTCCCCCCTCCCTCCCTCCTTCCTTCCATCCTTCCTTCCTTCCTTTCTTCCTTTCTTTCGAGATTTATTAAGCAATATTAATTAAGAGTCAAAGACCTCCAGCCAGAGGAGGGTTTCCAAGAGGAAAAAAGCACAATTTTAATTGACATTCAGTTACAAGACAGGGACAGAACCCATCAAAAGACCCATTTACAATCCTTTATCCTATCTGGCTTGCTCATAAAAAACAAACAAACTATGCAGGAGGGTGGGATAGGTAACTTGTTTTCACAATAAACTGTGAGCTCAGGAGGACGGGATGACTACTCCCTTGCTTTAAATTTGGAAGCTCCCCAGAAATGGGCAGGCAGCTTCTTTAAAAACTCCAAAACACCCTCTTTTAGCAGAACTGCAATTCTTGAGACACAGAGGTCTTCTACCCTCTCATCTGTTGAAAGATTAAATGTTCTCTTTCTTTCACTTCAAAACTTTGTCCTTGGTATTTTGATTTGGCACTGGGGACAGGGGTGGAGCTTTCTATAGCAGTAAAAGAAAAGCAAATGAGTATCCGTATACATTTTGCTTAAGCTAATTTTTAACCTGTACTAAATCTACTTTATTTCTTTTTAGCATGTGTGTGATTTTTTTTAAACTAAACTACTTGAAAGTAAACTGCACACACATCATGATACTTAAGCATGTATCTCTTGAGAACAGGAACATTTTTCTATGTACCCATAAGGTTATTGTAGTACCCAATGTAGG
Source organism: Lepus europaeus (assembly GCF_033115175.1). NCBI lineage: Eukaryota > Metazoa > Chordata > Mammalia > Lagomorpha > Leporidae > Lepus > Lepus europaeus. Next base: position 107,499,653 of record NC_084831.1, read on the forward strand.
AATAAGCCAATAGAAGTACTTAATATAAATCATCACATTTGCTTTAGTTGTCCAGAATCTTTGGTCTGTTAATTTAGACCATTCTTCTTGCCTTTTTTTTTTTTTTTTTTTTTACTTTTTTTGACATTGACATTTTGAAAAATCTAGGATAATTGTAAAATGTTCTTTTTTTTTTCTTTTCTTTTTTTTTTTGACAGGCAGAGTGGACAGGGAGAGAGAGAGACAGAGAGAAAGGTCTTCCTTTACCGTTGGTTCACCCTCCAATGGCCGCCGTGGATGGCAGGAGCCAGGTGCTTCTCCTGGTCTCCCATGGGGTGCAGGGCCCAAGCACTTGGGCTATCCTCCACTGCACTCCCTGGCCACAGCAGAGAGCTGGCCTGGAAGAGGGGCAACCGGGACAGAATCCGGTGCCCCGACCGGGACTAGAACCTGGTGTGCTGCTGCCGCAAGGCGGAGGATTAGTCTATTGAGCCGCGGCGCTGGCCATAAAATGTTCTTTTAAAAACTGCATATAGAGATTAAAATGTAGCAGACTTTCTTTTTATTTTTTTATTTTTTTGACAGGCAGAGTGGACAGTGAGAGAGAGAGAGAGAGAAAGGTCCTCCTTTTCCATTGGTTCAACCCCCAATGGCCGCTGCGGCCGGCGTGCCGTGGCCGGCGTGTTGTGACCGGCGTGCTGTGGCCGGCGTGCTGTGGCCGGCGCACCGCGCTGATCCAAAGTCAGGAGCCAGGTGCTTCTCCTGGTCTCCCATGCGAGTGGAGGTCCCAAGGACTTGGGCCATCCTCCACTGTACTCCCGGGCCACAGCAGAGAGCTGGACTGGAAGAGGAGCAACCGGGACAGAATCCGGTGCCCCAATGGGACCAGAACCCGGGGTGCTGGTGCCGCAGGCAGAGGATTAGCCTATTGAGCCGTGGCACCAGCCAAAATGTTGCAGACTTTATCAAACTGTATTTCCTCTCTGTATTAAATGTAAGTGTTAAAATTCAGACTTTGGTGAAAATTAATGAATAATGGAGATAATTTGGTAATGTGGAAGATCATTAAAAATAAATGTTTTGAGTAGAAGAAAAGATTTTGTTTATACAGAAAAAGATAGACGGAAAAGGTTGTTAAGCTTAAAGTTTTTCTGTTGGATTTTATCAATATTTTTTGAGCACTTGATAATTTGTACTTGATCTGTGTAATCCAGAGATTGCATAGACAAGTGATAAGACAGGTTTGTTAAGTACAGTGTGATGAGGCATGTATGTGTGATAAGGGATTTTAGAGTCCTAAGGAAGCAAATAAGAGGACCAGCTAAGTTTGAGTTGGTAGAACAGGGAGGATTCTTCAAAGAAATTGCTTCTGTGTACAGACATGGCCTTAGTCTCCTAGCTTGGCTCCCTTGGCTTTACTCAAAGAATTGATCCTAGCTTGGCTCCCTTGGCTTTACTCAAAGAATTGATCGAGTGGTATGTGCGAAGGGTGTTTGTAACATCCAGACAGCAGGTTGAGAAAGGATGTTCCAGAGGAAAGGAGCATAACATTCAAAGCCCTACAAACAGAAGAAAACCTAACATTTGAGGAATGCAAGAATTACAGTAGGCATAGAATATGAAGAGGAAGGAGGGCGGAGGAGGAAAGCTAGAGGCCTTTTAAAACACATTAAAAGGGTAGGCCCATGGCACAGAGTTAAAATCACCATTTGGGATGCCTGTATCCTATTCTGAGTGCCTGTTCAGGCCTTCCCTCTTCTGATCCAGCTTCCTCCTAATGGCTGTCCTGGGATGCAACAGGTGATGTTCAAGTACTGAATTCCATGTGGAAGACCCAGGTTGTATTCCTGGCTCTTGCTTTAGACTGGCCCAGCCCTGGCTGTTGCAGGTATTTGGGGAGTGAAACAGCAAATGGAAGACTCTCTCTGACTCTTGATCTCTCTGGTTTTCAAGTTAATTAGTTAGTTAAAAATAAAAAGGGGCCACAGCTGTAATTTAACAGGTAAAATTGCATCCCATATGGACACTGGTTCAAGTCCTGACTGCTCCACTTCCAAACCAGCTCCCTGCTATTGTGCCCGGGAAAGCAACAGAAGATAACTCAAGTACTTAGGCCCCTGTACCCATGTAGGGGACCCAGAAGAAGCTCCTAGTTCTGGCTTCAGCCAGTCCCAACCCTGGCCGTTGTGGCCATTTAGGGAGTGAACCAGCAGATGGAAGATTCTCTCTCTCTCTCTCTCCCTACCTCCCTCCCTCCTTCCCTCCCTCCCTGTAACTCTGCCTTTCAAATAAATAAACTCTTTTTCACAGATAAAGCACATAAAGAGATTTGAATGCAATTTTTAGTTAAGTTGCAAGCAATTGGAAACATATGTACAAAAGCAGAGTTATGAATAATCAGATTTGTGTTTTGGGAAAATTACCCTGGCTACATTAGAAAATGACTGGAGGCAAGAAGTCCAATTTGGAAGCTGTTGGCTTAATCAGGCAAAAGATTGTAGTGACATGGATTGGGGGAGTGGTCATTGAAATAGAACTGAATGAGTCTGAGAAATATTTAGAAGGTAATGTCAACCATATTCGATGACTGAGGAGAAAATATGTTATTAAAGAAAACAGAAGTTTGTGGAAAATCCACGTGATGAAAAATCTGTGTGTGGATTTCAAAATTCTTTTGCACCAAAATGACCTTATCTTAGTTTCACTATCCATGAACTTTTGGAAGAGCTTTCACCAACTTCATAGCCTAAAGAGTTGGATTCAAGACCTTACCCTGCCACTTACAAACTTTTGAAAACTGGGGCTGGCAATGTGGCATAGTAGATTAATCCTCCATCTGTGGTGTCAGCATCCAATATGGGCACCAGTTCAATTCCTGGCTGCTCTACTTCCGATCCAGCTCCCTGCTGTTGCCCTGGGAAAGCAGTGGATGATGGCCTAAGTGTTTGAGCCCCATCACCTGTGTGGGAGGCCCAGAAGAAGCTCCTGGCTCCTGGCTTTGGGTCGACCTGGCTCCAGCCATTGTGGCCTTTTGGGGAATGAACCAAGAGATAGAAGACCTCTATGTCTGTCTCTGTAATTCTGCCTCTCAAATAAGTAAATACATCTTTTTAAAAACAAACAAAAAAATGAAACTTTTGAAAACTGAGAAAGTTGGCAAATTAATAAACCTCTCTATACCTCATTCTGTTTATCTGTCAAATGGGAAGACAAAAACTACTTGTCTCATAGGATTGTTGTAAGGATGCAATGAATTAATATATGAACAGAGTTTTTCAGAACAGTGTCATGCATTTGGTAAGTACTATTAGTTATTATAATAATTGTTTTTGCAACTTATTACTATTATTGACTTGATGTTCCAATGAGGAGAAGAAAAGAGCCAAGGATAACTCCTAGATTTCTAGTTTGCTAGCTGAAATAAAAATACAGTGCATTTTCTGATGATTTTTTTGTGGGGTGTGGGGAATATGATGGACTAAGATTTAGATTTGCTTAATTTGAAGAACGTTTCCAAGGGGAAATATTCAGTAGGCAGGAGAGTTTGGAGGTACACAGAAAGTTGGGGATATCCTTTGAGGAATTACTGCAAGTTGTGCGGAGTCGGTGAGACTACCTAAATGAAGAGCATGTTAAATAGGGAGAAAAGGATATAAAAACCTGTGTTACCTTTAAGAATTTATTATTTATGTGAAAAGTCAAGGTGTAAAACTTGGTGCTCAGAGAAGGATTTAGAAGACTTTCAGCATTGAATACAATTTAATTTACATTAGTTGGGCTTCAGAAGACATGAAGTTGAGGTTAAGCAGGCAGTCAGATGAAAGAAAATTCTTGCCTGTTGAGAAAACCCAGAACCGTAGGGAAGTCACTCTGCTAACGTAGAGATGTTGCCGACCACTTTACCCTGTTTTGGTTCTGACTGAGGGAAATAAAAAAGATCTAAAACTGATTCCTAGTTGGCAGATGGCAGAGAATATAGAATGAGTTCTTTTATAAACTATGTGTTCTATTTTAGTACACATTACTAGAACTAATCTTGTGTTTACTAAAGAATTCTTTATTTTTTCAACTCATGAAATCTTTCAACATACAGCAAATTTGAAACAATAGGACAGTGCTAGTGATATCACATACTCACCTAACTCCAAGTATGTGTGTGTGTGCTTAGCCAAGCCATTTCAAATTTGCTAATTTCATGACACTTTATCTCTAAAATATTTAAATTTTTTAAATTTAGTTTGAAGGCAGAGAGACAATGAGAGCTCCCATCCATAAGTTCACTCCCCAAATACCTGCAAGGGCTAGGATCAGCACCTGGAGGTAGGAGTGCAATCTAGGTTTTCCATGTGAGTGGTGGGAACCCTGTTACTTGAACTACCACTGCTGCCTCGCAGGGTCTGCATTTGCAAGAAGCTGAAGTCTGGAACCAGGTCTGGAACTGAACCCAGGTGCTCCAGTATGGAACACAAGCATCTTAACTACCAGGCTAAACACACACTCCTATCTTTAAAATTTAGCATGCATTTCCTATTATACCTACAATTCTATTACACCGAAGAAGACCAACAGTAATTTTTTATTGCTACCAACTGTCCAGTCCTTTTACCTCAAAAAAATTATAGATTTTTTTTTTCATCTTAACAGGATTGTAGCAACGTTCATATACATTGGGATTTTTTTAAAGATTTATTTATTTATTTGAAAGTCAGAGTTGCACAGAGAGAGGAGAGGCAGAGAGAGAGAGAGGGAGAGAGAGAGAGAGGTCTTCCATCCACTGATTCACTCCCCAGCTGGCCACAACAGCTGGAGCTGCCCTGATCCTAAGCTAGGAGCCCGGAGCTTCTTCCAGGTCTCCCATGTGGGTGGCAGGGGCCGAAGGACTTGGCCTTCTTCTACTGCTTTCACAGGCCATAGCAGAGAGCTGGATCAGAAGTGGAGCAGCCAGGACTGGCACCCATATGGGATGCTGGCACTGCAGGCAGTGGCTTTACCCGCTACACCACAGCGTTGGCCCCTCCTTTGGATGTTATATCTCTTCATCTCTTTAGTTCTAAAACATTCTCACATATATACACACCCTATTTTCGAGGGGAGCATAGACTTTTTAAGAAACCAAAATAGGAGCTGGCATTGTGGCACAGTGGGTTAAGCTGCCACTCTCATCCAGCCTGCTAATAATGTGCCTGGGAAGACACTGGCGATGGCCTAAACACCTGGGCCCCTGCCCCCATGTGGGAGGTTAGGCTAGAGTTCCTGACTTTTGGCTTCATCCTGACAAAGCTCTGAATGTTGGTACCATTTAGAGTGAACCAGCAGATGGAAGATCTCTCTCTTGCTCACTCTCCTTCATGCTCTCGCTCTTGCTCTGCCTTTTGAATGAATGAATGAATGAATGAATTTTTAAAAAAGAAACCAGAATGTTCTCAATTTGCCTGTTGGTTTCCTCATGGTATAATTATCTTGCTCCATTATCTTTTGTAATTTCTATAAATCAGAATGTAAATATAAAGACTTGATATTATTCAGATTAGGTGTTTTGGGCAAGAATATATCATAATGGCACTATATACTATAATACCAATGGATTAGCAGGTTGTCATATTGTCCTCCTAGTAGCCAGACTAGGTTTGGTATTTTCCTTGTATTAACATCATTTTCCTCTTTGAAATTAGCATGCAGTCTGTGGGGAATAATTTCATACTAAATGGCATAGCATCCATGGATGATTCTTGCCTGAATTGGCTGTTTCATGGGGGTTACTAATTCTATTATTCTTTTCACCTTGTTAGTTGGCATTGTTAGGTAAGGAAAAACTGTTCTCTCCAGCTAGGACTCAACAACAGTTATTTCCCCAAAAGGCAGGATAGACGCTTAGTTATTTTCTTTTCATTAGAAGTTTTGAGAAGGAGTTTGTTATTGTAATCACCCCCACTGGTTACAGATGAGCTCCTTTTTCCCATCTATTTAGAGTATCATTATGGACTCTTGGCTTTTTATGTACTCAGTTTATTGCAATCAATTATAATCATTCTTTTTGATGTTTAAATTCTTTCCAGTGGCTTGTGAGAGCCTCTTAAAGCTGCCTCCAGTACTCTTTTAATTGCTCTTGGTTAGTCTTTCAGTATTTCTTTTCTTTCCAGAAAAACGTAATGACCTAGACTCACCTACATTTTTTCTTTCTCAGACTTGAACCTAGTTGTTTCTCCAAGGAACCCTGGTTCCTTTTAATGGAGAAGAGTATTTAGAAAGTAAGATCTGAGTATTAGGGTTTTTCATTGCTACTAACATGGCATTACTTCTAGTGGATTTAATTAGACTGTATGTGACAGAGAGGGAAAGAGACAGAAACAAAGATCTCCCATCTCTGGTTCACTCCTTCAGATGCCCACAATGGCCAGGACTGGGCCAGGCTGAAGCTAGGAGCAGGGAATACAATCCAGGTCTCCCATTTGGGTGGCAGGGATCAAACCATTTGGGCCATCACTTGCTGCCTCCCACAGTCTACATTAGCATGAAGCTGGGATCAGGAATTTAGCTGGTACTTGAACACAGACAGTCTGATAGAGAATCTGACATCTTAGCCAGCATCATAACCACTAGGCTAAATGCCTGTCCTATATATTTTTAGAGTCATGGATTTGCATTGATACTTATGCAAATGTAACACTATAATTTTGTATTATAGATTACTTAGCATTGAATCTCTTAGTTCCTAATAACTTTGACTTCTGCTTTATCCTGTAGCACAAATAAAATAGGTTCAAAATTACAAAACCCAATATTATCAACCCAATTACAAAACTCAGTATTATAAACCCAATATTGCAACTATTATGTGAAGTTAAAGATTTATTTGAGATTTTTATTTTCCTTAGAATATATCCCCAGATTGAATATAAGTCAGAATACTATGTTCAAAAGGGACTTGAACGGAGGAGATATTTAGCCTAGTGATTAAGATGCCTGTGTCCCACCTTGAAATGTCTGGGTTTGATTCCCAACTTCAGCTCCTGACTGGAGCAAACCCTGGGAGGCAGCAGTGATGACTCAAATAATTGGGTGCCTACCATGCACCTGGGTGACTTGAATGCATTCCCCACTCTGTCCACCCTAACTCCAGCTCAGCCCCAGCTATTGCAGGCATTTGGCAAGTGAACCAGAAGATGAAAACTCTATGTCTTTCAGGCCTGGTGCCTGCCACACCAGTGTAAGCACCGGTTCAAGTCCCAGTTGCTTACTTCTGTTCCAGCCCCCTGCTAAACCACCTGGGAAAGCAGAAGATGACCCAAGTGCTTGGGCCACTGCCACAGACATGGAAGACTTAGAGTAAATTTCTGGCTCCTGGCCTCAGATTGGCCCAGCCCCAGCTGTTGTGTCCAATTGGGGAATGAACCAGACGACGGAAGAGCTTGCTCACTCTGTGTCTCTGCTACGCAAGTTGTAAGGCCACCATAAAACACACCAGACACCAGAGTAAGGGAAAGGGTTTATTGGAGAAAATCCAGCAGACCAGAGGGAAGGGGCGAAGGAAGAAAAGAGGGAGGAGAGCGTAAGAGAGAGACAGAGACAGAGTTCAAGAGACGGAGAGGAAGAGAGAAAGAGAGAGACAGACATGTTCAGGAACAGGTACTTTTAAAACTTTGCTGGGGGGCAGTCAGGGAAGTAGGAGCAGCGAATCGCATTAGCATGGGGGTGCAGCTTGACATCAGTGGTTGGGCCATGTGGCCACCTGGCTTCTAGCAATGGCGGCAGGGGCTAGAGCCTAGGATGGTGTCAGGGTGTAGATCGTGCCATAGGTAAGGCTGTGCCATTTTCCTAACACAAGTAAAATCTAAAAATTTTAAAGTAACTTGAATTTTTTCTACATGCTTCTGTAGTACCATGTAGACAATTTGAAATGTGAATTAAATTCATTTGTTCTGCTTGTTTTCAGTTAAGACTTGGTTTCTTAGATCTTTTATTTAGTCCTATTTTGAATTTCTAAAATATTTGTTGGTTCAGAAGTCAGACTGTATAGGTATAAAGTACTTGTACAATTAGAGAAATTTTGCTTCTATTTTCTGTCTCTACGACCTACTTCTGTTCTCTCACTAAATCCCCTGTACGTGACCATTTCTATTAATTTCTTGGTTAGTCTCCCAGTCTTTCTACTTTTTATTATGTAACTGCCTTAGTCTGTCAGGGCTGCTAAAATGAAAATACCCTAGGGGCTGGCGCTGTGGCGTAGCAGGTAAAGCCTCTGCCTAGCAGTGCCAGCATCCCATATGGGCACCAGTTCAAATCCCGGCTGCTCCACTTCCAATCCAGCTCTCTGCTATAGCCTAGAAAAGCAGTAGAAGATGGCCCAAGTCCTTGGGCCCCAGCATCCATGTGGGAGACCCAGAAGAAGCTCCTGACTTCGGATCGGTGCAGCTGTGGCTGTTGTGGCCAGTTGGGGAGTGAACCAGCAGATAGAAGACCTCTCTCTCTGTCTGTCTCTTGTTCTCTCTCTGTGTAACTCTGACTTTGAAATAAATAAATAAGTCTTTAAGAAAAGAAATGAAAATACTATAGACGTGGTGCCTGAAAAACATTTGTTTCTTATCTTGCCGGAAGCTGGAAACTCTAAAGGTGCCAAGAGATTTGATGCCTGATGAGGACCCACTTCCTGGTTGATAGCCATCTTTTCACTAGTCTTACATGGTAGAAGGAGTAAGAGCTCTTTGGGGTCTCTATAAGGTCCTAATCATCTTCCTTCATAATCTGATTGCATTTCAGAGACCTTATCTCCAAACACCATCACACTGGGCTTAGATTTCAAAATAGGAATTCTTGGAAGACATAAACTTTAGTTTATAGTAGTGACTGTGACTCTGTATGTTCTGCACTGGCTGTATCATTTTGCATTGGACAGTGGCAGACCTAGAATACCTGATGCCTAGAGCAGATAATTGTTTAATCTATTGTTCTTCTGTATGACAAAATTATTTTCTATAGTAACCATGAAATAAAATAAAATATAATAGTGGATAGAAATGAGGTGTAAACATTAATTTTTTAAAATGTAATGTTAAATATATAAACATGCCAATCCAAAGAAAGTAAAAAAATTACATTAAAGAAAGTGTTTGCTAAAATATCTCCATCAGAAAATTCATCTTAAATTTCTGTTATATATATATATATTTTTTAAAGTCATTTATGCAAAAATGCAGGGAAAATGATAGTGACTGTTGATGCTCTTTGATCCAGTAGTTTAAAACTGGGCACTCAAATAGACGTTACCTCTTTGGTTTCTTCTAATGTAAGAGCAACATGTTTTGTTGTCTATTCTAGTATTCTTTTAATTCTTTATTCTACATAAATATCTACTTCCGTACATTTTATTGTTGTGTACTTAACCACAGTTTCCATGTACTGTTCTTTAAATAACAGTTTTAAAGCTTTGTGTTTTACTGTTCATTGTTCAGGGCTAATTCTGGCTATGTGCAAATATTTTTGTGTCTTATTAACTCTTCTAAAACTTCCTGACAGGAAAAAAGAAAAAAAAATCTAGAAAAGAAAAAATAGCTTACAAATGCTATTTATTTGAAATCTGTTGTTTAAATGCAGGAATATATAGAATCTGAGAGCCTAGATATGTGAACTGTGCTCAAAGGAAACTTGAATAATTTCAAAACATTACAAAATTAACTTTTGAAATAAATGTTGTAACTCAGCCCACATGTATAAGAGGCCAGACTGGGAGTTCTCCAAAGTAACTTCCATATACATTCAGTAGTTATTGAGAAACAACTAATAAAAATTTGTTTATGTGGAACTTAAATACATGTTACTAAAACTGAACAGTCACTGCAACAAGTTAGAATTTAGAACAGCAAAACTTTTTTTTCAGGGAGTATTGTCACTGACATTATTTAGAATTGCCAGCACATGATGATCCAAAGCATATCAACTTCTAGTTAGGCTTAGTTTTATAGTTTTCTATGGGCAATGCCACCCCCTACCCAAAAGTGATGTATAAGAATACCTATTTCTTCCTAACCTCAGGAGTGTTGAATGTTTTCTCAGCCTGAAGGGTGAGAAATGGCATCTTGCTATTGTTTTAATTAACATTTATCTTACCAGTGAGGGCAAATATCATTTTGTAAGTTTAAAGGTCATTGTATTTATTTTCTGTAAATTGCCTAGTCAATTTTTTTTGTGTGTGCCATTTTTTTCCCTTGTAGCTTTCCCTCTTTCAATTTTCAAAAGAAGAGATTTATATATTTAAACAGAAGTTGTACTGGGAAATAAACAGCAGGGCACCATTTTTCACTAAATTGACCATGCTTATAAGTATCCTTAATACATAACCGAAGCCATGTTTTTCCCTTGAAGGTGGTTTATGCATATTGCAGTCATAGTTAAGATAAGTATCTGTATACCTGTGGTAAACACAGAACCGACAAACAGAACTTTTCAAATTGGACTCTGCAATCTTACCTTTTTTTTTTTTTTTTTTTTTTTAACAGGCAGAGTGGATAGTGAGAGAGAGAGACAGAGAGAAAGAGAGAGAAAGGTCTTCCTTTGCCATTGGTTCACCCTCCAATGGCCGCTGCGGCCGGCGCATCTCGCTGATCCGAAGCCAGGAGCCAGGTGCTTCTCCTGGTCTCCCATGCGGGTGCAGGGCCCAAGGACTTGGGCCATCCTCCACTGCCTTCCCGGGCCATAGCAGAGAGCTGGCCTGGAAGAGGGGCAACCGGGACAGAACCCGGTGCCCCGACTGGGACTAGAATCCGGTGTGCCGGCGCCGCAAGGCAGAGGATTAGCCTGTTGAGCCACGGCACTGGCCAATCTTACCTTTTTTTAAATTAAAATTTCTCATAATTTCTTAGAAGATATTTGTAATGTTTAGAAATAAATCACAGCTATAAAATTAAAGGAAACATGAGTGATTATTTAAAAATTTTTAATATACCATATTACAATGACTGATACAGTTATGACCAAAACAAATAGAAATCAGTAACTTAACCATTAAAACAAGTTAAATTGATTTCTTCACAGCATTGGCTAGGTAATTTAATTAAAATAGTCATTATAGCTTACTAGTTATTCATTCTTTGATAAGAAAAATAGTATATTTCACTTTTGTAGAGTCAACAGTGAATCTTTCTCCCATCCAAGTACTAACCAGGCCTGACCCTGCTCAGCTGCCAAGATCAGATGAGGCTGGGCACCTTCAGGGTAGTATGGCTGTAGACAACAATGAATCATTCTATCCCAGTTTTTCATTAAATTTTAAAATTTAAGCAGCTTTTAAATTTTAAATTTAAACAGCTTAACAGAAATGAAGGTGAACATTAAACTTTATTTCCATGTATGTGAAATGTATATATGTTGTTGTCTTTTAGGCTGTAGAAAAAGTATACCCACATGTTTGTGTTTGAGTTTTTTTTTTGGGGGGGGGGTTGTTAAAATAGTAACAACATTTAAGGAAAAAAATTTAAGTACAAGGCATAGTTACCCATAATATCACTAGTAACTACAATTTGCCAATTTGTCTTTTTTTTTTTTTTTTTTTTTTAAGGGAAAGGGTTTATTGGTGGGGAAACCCGTCCGACTGGAGGGAAGGGCGAAGAGGGAAAAGAGGGAGAAGGAGAGCATGAGAGAGAGACAGAGAGAGATATTTCCATTGTTCAGGAGCAGGTCCTGTTAAACCCGTGCTGGGGAGTAGGCAGGGAAGTAGGAGCAGCGAATGCCATTAGGATGGGGGTGGAGCTGACACCAGTGGTTGGGCCATGGGGCCTGTGACTGAAGCCTGAGGGCCAGGGCCTAAGATGGCTAGTGAGGCATAGATCACGCCATATAGACTATGCCATTTTACTAACATTCTCCCCTTTTGTTTTTTTACAAAGCAGGAGTTGTATGGGATTACATTAGCCCCAAAAGTCCAGGAAGGGTAGAGGGACAGTGATCTATCTTTAGAGCTACTTCCTGCTGCAATTTTTCATATTTTTACGACTCTTAAAAAATCTTTACATCTGGGCCGGCACCGTGGCTTAACAGGCTAATCCTCTGCCTTGCGGCGCCGGCACACCGGATTCTAGTCCCAGTCGGGGCACCGGGTTCTGTCCCGGTTGCCCCTCTTCCAGGCCAGCTCTCTGCTATGGCCCGGGAAGGCAGTGGAGGATGGCCCAAGTCCTTGGGCCCTGCACTCGCATGGGAGACCAGGAGAAGCACCTGGCTCCAAGCTTCGGATCAGCGAGATGCGCCGGCCGCAGCGGCCATTGGAGGGTGAACCAACAGCAAAAAGGAAGACCTTCCTCTCTGTCTCTCTCTCTCACTATCCACTCTGCCTGTCCAAAAAAAAAAAAAAAAAAAAGGATCTGCCTTCTCTAGGGAAGTTGGAATCCTTCCTTTAAAAAAAAAAATCTTTACATCTGACTTTTAAGAAAATGAATAGTTTTCTCTTCAGTGGTGAATTTTGTCTTCTAGACCTTCTTTAAAGTACAATAGCATTCTTCAAGAACAGCTGAAGTGGACTTGGTTTTAATTTGAATTTTAGAAAGTATCTAATGTTTATTAAAATTATGGCACAAATAAGTCATGCTACTTACGACATACAATGGTATTACATACTGATAATCATAAAGTTGAAATATAAGTAAAAAGATGTTTTTAATGCCTCTAACCTACTGAACATCATAGCTTAGCAACATGTAACTCTGTAGAATGTTGATTGTTTACCCTGGTAATCTCATGGCAGGCTGGGTGCAGCAGGTTAGTGCTGTTGTCTGGCGTGAAGCATTATGAGAGAGGACCCCACCACACATTGCTAGCTCAGGAAAAGATCAAAATTCAAAGTATGGTCTCTTCTGTATGTATACTTCATACCACGGTAAAGTTGAAAAATCTTAAGTCAAGCCATCCAGAGTCGGGGATTGTCTGAATTTACTGGAGAGTTTAGAAACATTAATTCCGAGTATATGTATTATAAACGTGCCTTGTAATGTCAGTAACCAGGTAATACAGCCAAGTAATACCTGAAGTGTATGTTTTTAAGGAACTGCCAAGGAATTGATGTTAGTCTTTACTTGAACTTACAACAGACTTTTTCCAACCTAATTGTGATCTATTTATATCCCTCTATAAAGCAGTAACTTTTGACTTCCGTCCATGAAAAATAAGAATGATATGTGGATTGTGCCTGTTCCTTGTGTTTATAGCTCTTGTTGTCTATGTCTCTGGTTTATTTCTCATTTGTCACCTGTTTATTTTTCCACCATGGAAATAACATAACAATAATTGCCTGCAGCAGCTTGAAATTATAAGGGTTTTCTTTTAACTTGAGCTACAGAGTCCTGGATTTCTCCCTCCATTGCTCCCTGAAGAAGAGGTAATTGTGACTGGTAGGAGAATTACCATGATCTACTTTCAGTTTACTTTATACTCATAAGATTAACCCTACACTAAGTGAAGAGTTCAGCAAATAGTAAGAAGATAAAAACACTATTCTGCAACAGTAGAGACAAGGTCTGTAAACAATCATTGAATCTCAACATGTCAATTTCACTCCTATACATTACATTTTTGAAACTGTATAGTTAACAAAGGTTAGGGAAAACATGGTATTTGTCTTTGGGGACTGGCTTATTTCACTAAGTGTAATGATTTCCAGTTGCATCTATTTTGTTGCAAAAGACAGGCTTTCATTCTTTTTTAAGGCTGAGTAGTAGTCCATAGTGTGTGTGTGTGTGTATACACACAATATTTCTTTATCCAGTCCTTAGTTGATGGGAATCTATGTTGATTCCATATTTTAGCTATTACAAAGTGAGCACAGATAAGTCTTCCATATGCTGATTTCATTTTCTTTGGGTAAATTCCCAGGAGTAGAATTGCTGGGTCATGTGGTATATCTGTTTTCAGCTTTTTGAGGTATAGCTATACTAGTTTACATTGCCACCAGCAGTGAATTAGGGTGCCTTTTTCCTCACATCCTCACCAGCATTTATTGTTTGTTGAATTTCTGTATGAGAGACATTCTAATGGGGGTGAGGTAAAACCTCATTGTGTCTTTGATTTGCATTTCCCTGATAGCTAGTGATCCTGAGCATTTTTTCATGTGTCTGTTGGCCATTTGAATTTCCTCTTTTGAAAAATGCCTGTTCAAGGCCGGCACCGTGGCTCAATAGGCTAATCCTCCACCTTGTGGCACCTGCACACCGGGTTCTAGTCCCGGTCGGGGCACCAGATTCTGCCCCAGTTGCCCCTCTTCCAGGCCAGCTCTCTGCTATATCCCGGGAAGGCAGTGGAGGATGGCCCAAGTGCTTGGGCCCTGCACCCCATGGGAGACCAGGATAAGCACCTGGCTCCTGCCATCAGATCAGCGCAGTGCGCCAGCCACAGCGCACTGGTTGCTGCGGCCATTGGAGGGTGAACCAACGGCAAAGGAAGACCTTTCTCTCTGTCTCTCTCTCTCACTGTCCACTCTGCCTGTCAAAAAAGAAAAAAAGGAAAAGAAAAATGCCTGTTCAAGTCTTTCCCATTTCTTAACTGGATTATTTTGATTTTGTTGAGTTTCTTGAGATATTATTATTATTATTGACAGGCAGAGTTAGACAGTGAGAGAGAGACAGAGAGAAAGGTCTTCCTTCCATTGATTCACCCCCCCCAAATGGCCGCCATGGCTGGCACGCTGCGCTGATCCGAAGCCAGGAACCAGGTGCTTCTTCCTGGTCTCCCATGCAGGTGCAGAGCCCAAGCACTTGGGCCATCCTCCACTGCCTTCCTGGGCCACAGCAGAGAGCTGGACTGGAAGAGGAGCAACTGGGACAGAATCTGGTGCCCCAACCGGGGCTAGAACCCGGGGTGCCTGCGCCACAGGCGGAGGATTAGCCTAGTGAGCCGCGGCGCCAGCCATAGTTTCTTGAGATCTTTGTGGATCCTGGATATTAATCTTTTGTAGTGCAGAAGCTTCTCAGCTTGATGTAATTTCATTTATTAATTTTGGCTTTGATTGCCTGTGCTTCTGGGGTCTTTTCCAAGAAGTCTTTTCCTATGCTAATGTCTTGCAGAGTTTCCTCAATGTTCTCTAGTAATTTGATGGTTTTGGATTGTAGATTTAGGTGCTTGATTCACTTTGAGTTGATTTTTGTATAAGTTGTAAGGTACGGGTCTTGTTTCAAATTTCTGCATGCAGAGATCCAATTTTCCGAGCACCACTTGTTGAAGAGACTATCCTTGCTCCAGCAATTGATTTTAGCTCCTTTGTCAAAGATTAGTTGGTTGTAGATGCATGGATTGACTTCTGTAGTTTCTATTCTGTTCCATTGATCTACATGTCTATTTTGTCCAGTACCAGGCTGTTTTAATTATAACTAACCTATAATATATCTTGAAATCTGGAATTGTGATGCCTCCAGTTTGATTTTGTTGTATAAGATTGCTTGGGCTTTAAAGTCTCTTGTGTTTCCATATGAATTCTAGCATCATTCTTTTTAGATCTGAGAAGAATATCCTTGGTATTTTGATTGGTATTACATTGCCTCTGTAAATTGCTGTTGGTAATTTGGACATCATGGTGATACAGATTCCCCCAATCCATGAACATGGGAGATTTTTCCACTTTTTTGTCTTCTATTTCTTTTGTTAATGTTTTGTAGTTTTCATCCTAGAGATTTCTGACTTCCTTAGTTAAATTTATTCCAATGTATTTAATTTTTTCTATAGCTTTTGTGAATGAGATTTATCTTATAAGTTCTTTCTCAGCAATGGCATTGTCTATGTATACAAAGGCTATTGATTTTTGTGTGTTAATTTTACATCCTGTCACTTTACCAAACTCTTCTATCAGTTCCAATAGTCTCTTCGTGGAGTCTTTTGGATCCCCTATATATAGAATCTTTTCATTTGCAAATAGCGATAGTTTGACTTTCTCCTTCGCAATTTGTATCCCTTTAATTTCTTTTTCTTGCCTAATGGCTCTGGCTAAAACTTCCAGGCCTATATGGAATAGCAATGGTGAGAATGCCATCTTTGTCTGGTTCTGGATCTTAGTGCTGCTTCTAACTTTTCCCCATTCAATAGGATGCTGGCTGTGGAATTGTCATAAATTGCTTTGTTGGTGTTGAGGAATGTCCCTTCTATACCCAATTTGCTTAAGGTTTTCATCATGAAAGGGTGTTGCATTTATCAAATGCTTTCTCTGCATCTTTTGAGATAACTGTATGATTTTTGTTCTTTGGTTTGTTAATGTGATGTATTACATTCATTGATCTGACAGTGTTGAACTATCTCTGTGCACACCTGGGATAAATCCCACTTGGTCCATATGAATGATCTTTCTGATGTGTTGTTGGATTCGATTGGATGATGTTTTGTTGAGGATTTTTGCCTGTATGTTCATCAGGGAAATTGGTCTGTAGTTTTCTTTCTCTGTTGTATCTTTTTCAGGTTTAGGAATTAAGGTGATGCTGACCTCACAGAAGGAGTTTGGGAGCTCCCTGTACATGCTTCTTAACTAGTTTGTGTAGTTATGTGTTTATATTTGTCTATAATACCGTAATACCAGGGGAGATACTATGTTTTTTTTTTTTTAAAGATTTATTTATTTATTTGAAAGTCAGAGTTACACAGAGAGAGGAGGAGAGTCAGAGAGTGGATCAGAAGTGGAGCAGTCGGTACTTGAACCGGCACCCATATGGGATGCCTGCACTGCAGGCGGTGGCTTTACCCGCTATGCCACAGTGCTGACCCAGGGGAGATACTGTGACGCTGAAGACAAGTACTGCTTTTGATTTTTTATATTCTAAACACCTAGTACAGTGGCTGCTGTTTTGTTTTATTATCCTCCTATCCTTTTGCTTTTATTTAAAGGAGAGACTGATGCCTGTCATACACTTTTCTGTTTATGGAAAAAAAAATTGAATTGGAGTCATGGTAATTGTTTTTTTCTTGTCTGTGTTTTCTTGCACATGGTTTTCTAAGCCTTAAGATGTGGTCTGACAATAATTTGCCCCAAGTCACTCCACTGTATTTGATCCCTGGGTCATGGTTAGGGAACCAGTTCTTTTAAGTGCTGTGTTAGAGGTCCAGTCAATATGTGTTCTGTAAGCAAATTGCAGATGTGGGTCAACCAGGACTGACTTCCCTAGTCCAATCATTTGCTCCTCAGCCTGGAGTGGTGTTCAGCTTTGACATTGTATTCCTAATTACACAGCTCTGAAATTTAAAAATCAACTGTACTTAGCTAAGGTGTTCATTTCCTTTTTTTTTTTTTTTATTGTTTACCTCACAGATTATATTGTTCTCTGCCTCTTCCCTTAAAAAAAAAAAAAAAAAAAAGGGAAAAAGCGCAAACTTTATAGGTTTATAAAAACTGGTGTTTTTTTTTTTTTATTTAGTAAATATAAATTTCCAAAGTACAGTTTATGGATTACAGTGGCTTCCCCCCCCCCATAATTTCCCTCCCACTCGCACCCCTCCCATCTCCCACTCCCTCTCCCATTCCATTCACATCAAGATTCATTTTCAATTATCTTTATATACAGAAGATCAATTTAGTATATATTAAGTAAAGATTTCATCAGTTTGCACCCACACAGAAACACAAAGTGTAAAATACTGCTTCAGTACTAGTTATATCATTACTTCACATTGGACAACACACTAAGGACAGATCCCACATGAGAAGTAAGTACACAGTGACTCCTGTTGTTGACTTAACAATTTGACAATTTTTAAATATACATATGTGTAACTGAACATTAAAAGTAGAAATTTCATAATTTAATTTCAAAAAATCTGTTATTTTTTTTTAAAGCTTTAAGATGACAGTAAAAGTTCTTCAGTGTCTTGCCACTCACAGAGAGATAAGCATTTATCATTTTAGGAAAAGCATGTACCTATTTCATAATGGCTTTGTGCACTGTTGCTGTTTTGCAGCTTCTTTTTTTCTGCTCAACAGTGTATTTAGATATTATTATGCATGAGTAACTGAAGATGTGTTTCATTGCTGTTAATTTACCCTGCAGTTCCCTGTAATTGACATTTAAACTTCTAATAAGTGATGCTGTGATGAACATTCATCTTTTACTTGTGTGTGTGTGTGTGTGTGTGTGAATATTGCCTTAGTAGAGCTCTTTTTCAGAGGATATGTAAATACATGTTATTGATCAGGATATTACCGTAGTGCCTTTTCATAAAGGTTGTGCCAGGTTATATTCCCATCATTAGTGCATGAAAATAATTATCGTCCCATGTCTCTACCAAGGCTAGATTTTTTTTTTTTTCAGTTTCTCAGAGAGCTAAAGACTCCCAATTAACAGTTCTAAATTCAGAACTCTTCTGTAAATTCCACATACTTACATCCAGCAGCCTACTTGATATTTTCACATTGTGACTTTCTCACCAGCATCTTAAAAACAACACATCCTAAACTATAACCCGATTTCCTGCCTTAATTGCCAAGCCTGTTCCTTTTCATTTCTATTTCTTTTCCTCAATGGAACTTAAATTTACCTGATACTCAAATTAGAAACCTGGAGTGATTTTTTTTTTTTTTTTTGGAGGTGTGTAGGAAGAGGAGTCTGTCTTTCCTTGAATATTCCTGCCTAATGTATCACCAAGGCTTATGAATTCTAGCCACAATATCAAGTATATCCAAATATGAGAAGATCCTGTCCTTAAGTTATACCACAATTTCCAAAAGGTGTATTTTAAAATAATGTTCTTTTGACTAGGCAAGGTGAATCTTAACTTTCGGGGACATTATGAAATTTCTACTTTTAATGTTCAGGTACACATATGTATATTTAAAAATAGCAACTTAGAATTGCTCCTTTTTTCACTATTTCATGAAAAAGAAGTCTAACTCTGATTATGTGGTGTTTTGTCAGCACTGTAATGAGTTATCTAATACAGTTTCCCTAGATCATCTCCTCTTCCCTTCCATCTAAGTTGTTTGAAACACTATTTTTTTTTTTAATCTGTGCCTAATGCTGTCTCAACCACAAGTACTATTAAGGCAGAACTTTTTACCACAGTTTTTCTCTCTGTTGGCATACATTCATGATCCCATCACCTAAGAACTGAATCACTTTTTTCAAATGGCCTCTAACACACAATTGTGAAGCAGTACTTCAAAGTGTAATACTAAGTTTGTGTTTACTTCCCTTTCTCCTCTCTCTCTGTCTCTCCCTCTCACCAAGTGTGTCAGATTGTTTCTTAAATTGTTGTTGGTTCAGGCTAATGTAGTATTCCAGTAAGCACTTTGTGCTTTTTCAAAATAAAATACTTTATACATTTTAGTGCAATCTTGAGATTTCCCAAGATCCAAATGTTAAAGTGTCTTTTCTTCTAAGGATTATTTTTGTTATTAAAAACCTACTCATTTGTATGGGTCTCTATAGTGAATTTCTAACTTGTCTCCTTTTCCCTTCACTACCGCTGTGAATGTAAATCATCTCTCACCTGGACAGTGGCCCTCACCTTTTAACTGCATGCCACTTAGCTGGTTTTGGCCCATTCCCCTGTATATTCGCTGTGTCAGTTACCTTTTTAATATGCCAGTCTGATCTGATCTTTACGTAAAGCCCATCAGCGCTATTTCTTGACTTCCTTGCTGGTTTACCTCAGTACCACTTGGCTCTTAGTATTTTCACATGAACTTTCCTGCTTATTCTACAATGGCATAGAGTCTCGATTTAGCTATTCCATTTTCTGAGAATGTCAAAGGTAGACAAGGATCTAAAGTCAAAAGTATCCACATTTTTGGAGTTTTGTCTCTGTCACCTAAGCGTTGGAAATTTGGGAAGGTAATGTTCCATTTGGTTCCCTGTGCTTCATGTTATGCTGATGGTTAATTAACATATCCCATTTTAGAGGTCCAGATACCTCTTAAAATTTATCTATTTATTTGAAAGGCAGAGGGACAGAC